>NC_090442.1:546578154-546929821 GCF_031143425.1 Pleurodeles waltl
TCATCCATGTATGACTAAAGTACTAGCTACACCAAATAGATTTTTCTACTGAGGACCAGTACATGACAATGACAGCAATGCAATAGCACACACACAATAGCAACCAAAGCAAAACACAGCTACAGCTCAGTGACCATTTCCAATGGCCACATAGCAAAGATCCCAAACCTGAAATAGACAGACCTGGTTTGGAAAGTAAGATGGCAGACTCCAAGCACACGCACAACATCCAGTTACAGGACAATTTCCCCTGCGTACCCACATACTGTGTACCCACTAGGACACCATGGTGCATTGTGCAGCTCTAATGTGCGATAACTAGCAAACCTGACTATTCACTAGGTAACAGAGCTGGACAGTCATATCATATATCAGACATAATCAGATTGCATCTGCACAAAAACCTGTACCTAATTATAGTTGTATGTACAACTAAGGTATGCTGCGCAGCATCTATCAATGTCATTGCAAGGAATCATGTAAAGCCACTGTCTGCATCTCGCAAATAAGCAACCAAACATGCATTATAACATGAACTCTGTGTCTCACTCCCTCCAGAGGTAACCTTGCCATTGCCACCATGCAGAGGATATCTGAGACTGGATGAAAGCCCCAGTGAGGACAACAACTTTGGATGTCTGGACACTGACAAACAACCTGGCCCATCTGGGACTCCTGGTCAGTCTATGACTCTCAGCCTCACCCTGCCCACCTCAACCCCCCCTACCCCTGTTGCATCGACATTATAGGCAACCATTCACCCTCAAACATTTGGCCCAAGGACTGTACAATCTATTGTGTGCCCCACAGTACAGGGACCTGAGTCTAACCTTGACACCCCTGACAAGTATGGACTTCCAACCACTGGGATTGGGCATGTGGGGGAGGGATGCTTTGGGGCCTCAAAGGGACACAACTGACTAGGAAACCAGCTCCCAAGTCTTGGGAGCATACTAAAGTTCCCAAGACAGGATGGGGCAAATCATCATGATGTTGGGGGAAAGTCAAAGGCTGCAGAGGGAACACCACCAGAAGTCATGCAGCAGTGGCAGGCACAAAATGCCCATGTGGCTACCATTGCAGGAGCGCTGAAGGACATCAATTCTACCCTGTTGACCTTCTCCACACAACATCAGGTCCCTTCCACTGTCAATGAACATTTCCCCTTCTACATCTGCAGTAGCTAGTGGAATGGAACCCCTGCCAGGGGAACCTCATGCCTCAGACACCCCTCCCTCTGTAGCTGAAGACCCCCCCCCCCACAAATGTGGACATCCAAACAGACATCCAGCTGGAGCAGATGCCAAGACCAAACCCACTGCCAGAAAGTGAACCTATCCTGATTTGTCACCCTTGTGTACCACAGATACACCCTGTTGACTGTACAGAAAACAAACTCCATTTTTCCATGATACGAGGACACAGGACTTGTGTAACCAACTGGCGTAGCAGCTACCCTGATGAATACAACCATGACTTCACTCATCACTTTTACTTTCATTTATGCACTTTAATTGTTACTGATAGTCTTTTGATATGCACAATAAATCATACTTAAACACAGCTACTGTGTAAGTGTCCTCTACAATACATGTACAATAGTCATCCTTGCCAACTGTGGACTGGCCATGCTCCCCTGTATTGAACAGCCAGTGTAATGGTCATCAGACGGAGGGTCCCTCAGCAGGAGACACATTACAACAGAAATGTCACAGGACAGATGTCAGAGAGGTTGAAATCCAGGTCAAAACAATTGTTCAGTCAGTGTTCCAATCTGCAAATAGAGTATGACCAAGAATGCCATTAAGATGTAATTCATGGTGTCATCCAATGCACATATACAAGTTATAGAAGTCAGGCTCATGGTAAATACCTACAAACCAGGGGCACATAGATATGTCCTCTATATCACCAGGTAGAGGCTATTCAAATACACATACCATAGCTACAAATTCACATATCCCATGGAACACACAAGGAATACGACAGAGGAACCCAGTACTCAAAACATACACTAACATAGGCCCCATACCTGTAGGATTGTCAGTCATCCTTGTCAGTATACAGTTACATGCATCTTGGACAGCAAAGTTAGAACACAAACACAGCTTGGTCCTATGGACATCACAAAGTACTCCACCCATTCTGACGCGAGAGGCCATGATCCAACCTTCACACATGTGCCACAAACTTCTCTTGACACGTCATACAGCATTTCACATCTTCCTCAACCCCACAGGTAAAATAAAAGGACTAAGCATTTACCATCCCATTTGTATGGAGGATAAACTATCAAGGTAGTACCCCACTGAAACTAAACTCATTTAACCAGGTATCTTTTAGGTACACCTCTCATGTCTATCAGGAATTCCAATGGCTACAGACAATGAATACCTCAGGTCTACATTGCAGAACCAAACATGACATAGCAAAATCAGTGAGTGGAAGGAAAAGAGGATAGGAGATTGCATGAAACATACCTCAAATCTGAGAATTCTTCACCAGAAAGTGTATGTTAGCATCTGTTGCAACAATACATGAAAAAGCAGAACATACTGTCTAGAACATATTACAATCTATCAGTCTGCATCCACAACTCACCACATAGACATTGGAGCTCATGACCCCTCCACTGGTGAAGCAAGAAAGGAGGTGTAATGGCAGCCATCTACTTCAAGTTGTGCACATTCATCACAACAAAAGGTCCACTTCACATACCTATATATATCAGTTGAAGTACTGATTGAGGAGATTTACCCTAGAGGCACCTGCTCCTTCTTTCTCAGGCTCTTCATTAGTTGCCAAATCAGCATTTCCAGCCACTGGTCCAGCTGCCTCCCCCTCATTTGCTATCAGTGGTATCTGACGTCTCAGGGCTAGATTTGGGAGTGTGCAGCAGACAACGATAATTTGGTATACCTTGTGGGTCGAGTAGAGTAGGGTTTCTCTAGATAGGTTCACGCTCCTGAATCTTGCCTTCAGCAGACAAAATGTTCGATCGATTTTACGCCTTGTCCTCCTGTGGGCCTCATTGTAACGGAGTTCCTCTGGCTTGGTTAAGTACCTCACTAGTGTCAATAGCCAAAGACGGTTTAGATAGTCTGAGTCACCTGGTTGAACAACTCAAAAATGAATGTGGAACTGGCTATATTATGATGACTGGAGACATAACTCACAACACACACACTACAATGGAAACTTACCAACCAGCCATGCCCTCTCTGTTTGGAGTCGTGCCATTAACTGTGGGACATTGCAGTTCCGTATGATGTAGGAGTCATGCACAGATCCTGGATACTTGGCGGTGACTTGTGAGATGTACTGGTTTGTCAGACACACCACCTGAATGTTGATTGAGTGGTAGTTTTTCCTATTCCTATACACCTGTTCATTGGCACTGGGAGGGACCAAGGCTACGTGGGTGCCATCAATGGCTCCTTCCACATGTGGAATGTGTCCTATCTCATAAAAGTGTATCTTCACGTAGGCCAAATCCTAACGGTGGGGAAACCTGATGTAGCTGTCCAGGTGTCTCAAAAATGCACAGAGTGCATCCTTCAAAACCATACTGAAGATGGGCTGAGACATCCCTGTTGTTAAAGCCACTGTATTCAGAAAGGAGCACTGACAAGACATGAATGATGGGAGGCATGCCATATGGATTGCGAATTTTAGGCCTCAGATCTGGCTCCAACTGTGTACAAAGATCCATGATGAATTGATGATTAAGATGACGTGTGTGGATGACATGCCTTTTCTCCATGGTATCCAGGCCTAGTAGTGGACGGTACACTGGTGGTTGTCTCACTCTCCTCATGGCAGCATAACTATGTTGGGAGAAATGACAATACAATGAGATATGCAGTATGCACACATCATGTACACATTGTTTATGACCTCAAACCTAACATCTGTAGAGGGTGCCTAGAACATCTAACACATACAGTACATCCCATAGATATGCACCAATTTCACTCTCCTTGGTGCACATTGGCAACTATGACAATGGGACTGTACATATGATACTAATGTTAGAGGATATTTGTGTAAGACTTAACTGTCCTGCAGTAATCACACATATGGCTCAGAATAGATCAATATCTTCCCGTCGACTATGAACCTCTGAGTAACTGTACAAAGTTATCACCATATTTACTCACTGAACATTAGTACACACTTCTATCTATGAAAAGTGCAGAAAATGGTATGCAGATGACCTACTGTACTGGACAGGTGGACATGACCTAAGTCCACCGGCGGAAGTCGGAATGGCGTAGGTGGTCGCAACCGCCATGTAACTTGCCATTGGTAAACATTGTGCCTTTGGCAGACTTGGGCGAATGGCGATATCCTCTGGCGGTGACGGTCATGTACGTGGTGGCCGTGACCGCCATCTTCTGCACTATTTCTCACTTGACTCCTGGCACTGTTGCCAGCAAGACCTCCACGATGTGAGCTCCTGTGTACTGCCTCTGGGAGCCATCATGACATGTCCTGCATGTGATAGGGCCCCTGCCTTCACCCCGGAGAGCTTGAGAGGCTAGTTGAGGAGGTCCTATCCCTGTATGGACAGCTATATGGGGCACCAGAGGAGCAGTTGAGGTAAATGTCCTAGCCATATGTGATAGGTGTTCTGTGTGACGTTGCATCGGGCATGTGAACATGTGATGGTGTTGATGCATAATATGAAGGCGTTTGTGCAGAGACAATGGGTATGTGTGCCTACTTGCTGTGACTGATGTATGCTGACCACTCCTATTGGTATGACACATGTGTACATGATTTTCTCCTTTTGTCTGTGTCATCCATGCAGGTCAACGCCCATCAGAAGAAGGGGATTTGGCATGCCATCGCCCTGGTGGGTCCACAGCCGGCAGAGCACCCATTGCAGGAAACAGTGGGAGGACCTGAGACGCTGTGCCCAGCTTGGGATGTCCTCTGAACGAGGGAGAGGGGACCGGCAACCCGAACCCTCCCAATCGCTCACATTTTGGCAGTGGCCTAACCTGAGGTGGATGGGCTTTTGAAGGCAGCACAGCAGCCACAAGGGAGTAAGTAATGACGGACTCCATGTACTTTACTCTGGTAGTTAGGTGTTTTCTGTCACACTTTAGCAGCTGTGACACTGTAGTAGGTGCTACATGTATGTTGACTACTGGGAATACATAGTACTCAGGTTTCCTGACTAAAAGATGGAGATCTGGCCTTAGGGTTATGCATGTGTACGTTTAGATCACCTGTGTCAAGGAATTTCTATGACTGCATGTGGAAATGCACCCTTGACAGTGCCAAATGTATGACTCTACCCAGCCATATATATGTATGTAAGCTGCTGTACCATCCTACCCATCTAGAATTTCCAGGTTCATTATTCTGAATATATAAATATGTAGCTCTAAGGTGTATCACCCCTCCCATCTGTGAAGATCAGCTGTATTTGCTACATAGTGCCTGACATATTTGTTACAGGGCCTAGTTACCTTTTGTCATTGTACGTTTTGATTCCATGTGAGGCTGGCATCTCATTCAGTCAATAGGTATGGCCAGTACTGGCCTGTTCATATGGGTTTGTGAAGGTGTCCTCATTGTCCCTTCATATTCATACATTGAGGTTTGTGAAGGTTGTAACGGAAAGACATCCAATTATGGGTTTCCGATTTTGTCTATTTGCCCTTAATATGCATTTCCATTCCACTGGAATGTGGACAAATCACTTTTATCCCAATGCCTTTGTTTTAGAGGAGGTAAGTGGTTAAGCTGGCCTACTCTCTGAAAATGTGCAATGTCCATGCTATATGGGCCAATGCCCTACCAATCATAGTGCAACACATGGTATTAGCTGCCTACAGCATGTCACAATGGTCACTTGGGGGCAGATCTTGTTGAGTGGGACAATCATTGCTATCCTTAGCCTAGCTGATGTGGCCAGTTTGGACAGGAATTGGTTTTGGCCCACCTCATATTTCAAGATGTCATGGTTTAGCTGTACTACTATTTTTGATACAGGTGTTGTTGTAATGGGATCTATTGTGCAATGGCAGTCGTGTGTTGTCTGGGCTTAGCTGCTGGAAATCACATGTCAGGAATGGTGTGAGTGATGTTGGTGTACTCATGTTGTCATACCGTGGCTCTATATCTGCATGTCAGGTGGGGTGTAACGTGCCCTATTAGGAATTAGTAGGTTGTCCTTTGTTTAGATGTTGTAAAATGGCTCGCTGTGATAGTCAGTGAATGTCTCATGTGTGCTAGGTAGGCCACTGTAGCTGTATGTGCATGTATGGTGTGATACGGAGTATCTGTGAATAGTCACTGCAGCTATTCCTCTAAGATTTGGTACATGTAGCGACATGGCTGTTCTTCAGATGACATGGGATGTGAAAATGTGATGGCATCTGTATGGGACTGCCACATGTTGTGTATTCATCAGAGATTGTACCCATTGTTTCATATGTGAACAGAGGAAATCTGCTAGGCATATGATTGCAGCAGCAGGTGCTGTGCAGTTTGTGAACAGAGTTGTCTTTACTTGCATGGAAATGATTGACATGGACTGGTCATCTGTTGATTCAGAACATGCATGATATGGTGTTATCAGTCAACTGCATTTCCTAAAGGTGATAAGGTTATAGAGAGTAATGACCTGGATCAGGATGGAATATCAGCTTAGCCAGGGCATGGTGAGCATGCTGACAGAGGTTTACAGATAATTTGATGGAATGGTCCAGTTGCGCTACCTTACATGGATAATGATGTCGGTGAGAGAGATTACAATAAGGGTTGGATAGAAGTAACAATTTTTGACATGATGTAGGATCTGTGGTCTTCTATATGGGATTCCCTAGCCAGGAGATGTATATCTACAGTTGTGCATGTTGTAATGTGTGTATGTGAAGAATGTGATGACCCTCTGTCTCCCTCTCGATCTCTCCCTCCCTCTCTGTCTGTTTGTGTGCATCATCATAGACAGGCGAAGGAGATGGGGTACAGGCGAGAGGGGATGCTGCCGGCCAAAGGACCCAGAGTGCTGATACCACAGACAGCGAGGGACCCAGTGGCCCAGAGGGTGAGGGGAGTGCCATGGATGGAGACTGGATCCAGCACATCATCTTTGGAATCCTGCTCCAGTGGACCCTCCCTGGTGGCGGCAGACCCATCAGGGACCACCCCAGCACCATCTTTGTCTGCCACCCCCCTTACCACCACAGCCCTTCCTGTAGCTCCCCACCCAGTTGTCCGTGCCCGCTCACCCAAGAGGGTGGGTGTCTTCTTTGCCACAGGCACCTCTGCCCCTGTCAGCCCTGCTTCCCTCAGTAAGGAGGCTATTGACCTCCTGAGGTCAATCTCTGTGGGTCAGTCAACCATCATGAATGCCATCCAGGGACTGTCAGGTCACGTCCAACATAGTAATGCGTTCCTGGAGGACATTCATAGTGCACTGGCTGGCCTACAGAGATCCTTTCAGGCTCTGGCCTCCACCACAAATCACCCTTTGTCTTCCGTTCCCACTCCAACTTCCACTTCCCAATCCCAAACCCCTCTTCCCCTACCCAGCCAAAGCACACAAACAGACAAGCATGCATCCACCTCAACATCCAGGGTAGCACTGACAAACACAAGCACCAAAAGACCCACCACCGACATGCACACGAGCAACATCCACCTGCAGATATATCAACAGTCATTACCTGCACTGACACTCCCACCACCCCCAGCATCACATACACAACACCTGACACACCTGCAGTCACCAAACCACAAAACACAGATACAGTCACTACACCTATCTTACCCACAGACATTATGACAGGAGACCCTCAGACATCCACCTCAGTCACCACATCCGCAGCTACCACAACCACAGACATGCCTAAATGAAGCACATTCACCATGCCTGCAGTCATCACCCCAACAGGCAGTCACTCATCCACCACAGCATTGCCCAGCACCTCCACCCCACCCTCCTCCCAGGACACATAAACAACCACACTCACCCACCCAACAGACACCTAGCACCCACCAGCATACCCCTCACACATGCACCCAAAACATCCACCAAACCACCTCAGACAACCACTCTCTCTCCCTCCACAACAAAACCCTTTTGCCATGACCCACCCCCTTTGTCTGAAAATGTTTTCCTCTCGGAGTTTAACCTTTCCCTACTCCTCTCCCACCCTGTGTGATCCCCAAATACTCTGTATCCCTCCCTAAGTCCAGCACTTCTACATCCACTACCTCCTCTACCCTGCTGCAAGTACCCATGCCCCTCCCTCACCACAAACCAAAAGGTCTACTCCTCCCAAGTGTTCCGAACCCTCCCCTAAGCCTCGACCTAAGCCCCCTCAAAGCCAAGCCGAAAGGTCCTCTTCACAACCCTAAGCCCAAACCCCCAATCCCTGAGGTGCCTGCCTGCCCCCTTGATGCACCTATCTGTGGAAGTTACATGGCAGTCAGGAGTCAAGTCGGGGCACTTACAATTGCCATATGTGCAAGTTGCACTTATTTATTTGGACTGGCCTGCAGCCTTATTCTTTGTATATTGTGTTGTATATATATTTATATTTATTTATTGATTTATTTATATGTGTATCACAGCCAAACAGTTGTTTGTTAAATGGTTACATCTTTGTCCTGCTTTTATTTTGTTTGGGCAGTTTTGGACTTGGCTGATTTTGTTTGTGTGTGAGTGAGTTTTGTGTGAGTGGTGGTTGTGCTACCAGTTGTGTGAGGGCAGCATGTGTAGTTGTGTGCATAACATTTGTCCTCCAGTGATGGGTGTATATTGTGTGATGGACATGTGTATGTTGGGGACATGTCATTGTGTTGGCATTGTGTGGTGTTTATATTGACATGTTATTTGCAGTGTGGCGTGCCTTTATTTGGTTGTACTATCTGCGTGAGTGTGTGTGGGGATTGGTATGTTAGATCCGTTGTGAGGTGTGTTTGCGGGGTATGACGTATGCTTTGTTGTTTGGATGTGTGATTGTGTGTATTGGTTCTCTGGTGTTATTACGTTGTGTTGTGTGTATGATTAGTCAAGTGGTGGTGTATATTGTGGGTGCTTAACTGTGCTTTGGTGGTGCTGTGGTTGTGGTGTAGATGTGCCATTTGGTGGTGTTTTATGTTGTGTGTGACTGTGCCGGTGCTATGTATCTGGAGGTTGGTATGTGTTTTTGGCGTGTGTGTGATGGCCATAGTGTGTGCACAACGTATGTGTGGGTGTGTATGTGGCTGTCTGTGAGTGTGCGTGTCAGTGTGAGGTTACATGTGTGTGTCGCCCTCGCCACCCGTTCCCGATTGGTATGTTATGTGTGCATAGGTACTTTTACATTTTTCTCTTCTGTTGGGATTTGTGCATTGCTTCCACACAGTGACACAAAGGAGGCTTAGGTGTGGACAGGATTGGCCAATCCCAAGATGATGACTGAGGAGGAGCAGGGTTGAACTGGGCCACAGGGCAATCAGGCAGTGCCCGATTCACTGATCTCACAGGTCAGTGTGTGGGCCATTTTCTTGCCTGTTTGTGGCCCTGTTCTATTGTCTGCTGGACTGGTTTTTACTGTTGAGTGCCTGATAATAAAACTCAAATTGCCAGCAGCAAGCACAAATATATGCAGGTTTCCATAACTTGCAAATTTCTTATACAAACATGTATTTGCAAGTCTTTACAAGTTCAGAACTGTCCCAAGTTACAAACATGGAACACTTTTTCAGCTTTTTAATTCACTAATGGGGGCCATGTTTATTTTGGTACCGAAATTCACTTCACTACAAGGGCTTTGCCAAAAATACATATAAAAGAATCTGACACCAGGCCTGCCCTGCTTTTTGTCACCCCAGAAAGTTTGAAGCCTTGACAACGGAAAGCAGAAGAACTTTCCAGGACCGGTGCTGTGGGTAGGTCAGAGGATCCCCCACACAAATGCTAGCACCAAGTATATCTATTGGACCTCTAGAGCAACTAATTAAAACCCTCCTGGATTTGTGGAAGATTCAGAAGAAGAAATGTCCTGCTGCCAGAGGACTACCCTTCTGCTTGAAGGACTTCCTTGCTGTGTGAAGTAGGAAGACTGCACCTGCTTGCCTTGATTCCAGGCTGACCTCAAGTGTAAGTTACTGGGACACAACCAGCTTCAGAGGCCTCCCTGCAACTTCCCAGCTGAGCAGATGCAACTGGACTGGCCTGGACCTGATCCTCAAGAGGTGCCCACCCAGGTCCTGGACCCTCAGCTGGCATCAGTGGAAGTTCCTCCAAGAAGAAGATTTCAAAATCTTGAAGTCTGGGCCCCTCGCGACTGTGAACAGGCCCATTCGCACAGAAAATATGCTGTCCATGACGACCAACAACAAAGCTCCATTGAGGCCTGCTCTTCGATCCAATAGCAGCTGTCTGTGTTGACTGACAACACTCAACCTGCACATCTCGCTACAGCAAGGACAGCCCACAGGACTGCCAATATGAAGCTCTAGTGATGACTGCACAGCAACAACGGTCCGAGATGCTTGACCTGCACTTCAAAATGAAACCTGCCTCCTTGCAGATTCCTCAAAGGTGAACAAAACTCTTCATTGGAACTAACCTGGTCCCTGTATCTGACCTGCACTCTATCGCAGTAGGCCTGAACTTGTTTCTTTTCCCTTGGTATGGTGCAAGCAGTTGACTGCAGGTGGCGCTTTGTGCCTTTAAGTGCTGTTTTCACTTCAAATTTTAAAATTGAATGTCTCTGGTGCTGCTGATTAGATTTTTGTTGTTGCTCTATAACTTTATTTATTAAAATCTACTCTGTTTGTCAAACTGGGATTGGGATTTTTCTGGTGAGGTGTTATCACTTTATTGCTGTCTGTGTGCTGCATAAAAGTTAAGCCTGCCTGCTTTTGTGCCTAGCTACAAAGTTTAAGCACAGGTTAATTCATTGAATTTTGTGGTTCACCCAGACAAGAATTGTGGTTGTTGCCTGACTGGGGCTTCCACTTCCCTCAGCCAATAACCAAATTTCGTACAATACTTGTTTTAATAACATCAAAAGTATGTTTGAGGTGACTTTGCTAGTATGAAAAACAAAGATTTTTCCAGAAGACGCTCAACCTGTGAGCTGGCCTGCCAGGATATTTAGTTTTTTTTTCTAAATTCAAAATATGAAGCTATTTCAGGAACATCTCCGGCAATCTTTTAGTGCAAGTATAGAACAAGAAAAAACAATGAGAAATAACAAATAGACACATAGTTAAAACATGCAGTCAAATACAATATTCAAGGATGCAAAGACTTGCAAATCTAAGAAAAAAACGTTGACAAAGCAATTTGATGTGGCATTTGAGTCTCCAAAATACATTTTGCACTCTATAGTTACTTTTTACAAAGACTCCAGAGCTTAAACAATAGGTTAATTCTGGTCAAAGACAAACACAATAAGGGTGACTAGGCTGATTTTTCGTGAACACCACATTATATACTTCGGCCCAAATTTATCAAGACTTTGCATTGTCTTTGTGTCAGACAATGCAAGGACAACACACATGCTTCAGCAGTATTTACAAAGCCATGCAAAGGATGATTTGCACTGCTTTGCTTGGGTTTGTAAACAAATGTAGCACAACGCAATAGCTTGCATTATGTTTCATTGCATTTAAAATGGAGAGGCATTCCAAGGATGTAGCACGGACATCCCCATGCATCCACCAATGGATTTTGGTGAATTTTCAGATTTACTACAGCTAGTAAACCTGGGAATGTATCAAAATGCTATGCCTTCCTCAGTGATGCAAAATAATGAGAATTACCTTTATTTTTCCTTGTTACTTCCTCTTTCTATGTGTGATGCATTCCTCATCACACATAGAAAGAGAAAGTAAAAAGGAGAAAAAAAAGAAATTTTCTTCGCGATCCACTTCACACATAGAAAGAGGAAACCACCTTTAAGGATTGTTTTTATTCAAGAAGGAGTAAATGCTCCATATCATTGTAACTATGGGACAGTTCTACTCTCTCCCTTGTTTGTTGCCTTTCGTTGCATGAAAGATTAGTAAATATGCCCCTGAAACAGAGACACCGGGATGGACATTGTGGTTGAAACTGTGAGATATTCACATTCATAAATAACATTATGGTTAGATATACTTAACTGCAAGTAAAACAAAATAAACATTCACATCTGTGATTCTGTCTGCTACAGTGAATATTAAGAAACTGCTCTGATAATTTCTGCCATTTTGTCTGGCGACATCTGCCACACTCTCTTTGATCTAGCTGCACATCTATGTGGCCATAAAAGTGAAGCTCAACTCTGTCCAGGAAGAGGAGAGGTATACAGACAATACGGTTAGAGGTAAGGAGAGAACTGGACTTAGAGGTAAGGTAAATGAATGAGGTGAGGTAGAGAGAGTTGGAAAGGGGATGAGGCAGAGAAAGAGCCAAGGTAAAGAGAGAAATTTCAGGTAGGGAATAAGAGTGAAAGGGAAATGTGAGATGGAGAGAGAGAGGTGTGGCAGAAAGAGAGAGGGGTGACGTAATGTGAGAGATGTAAGGTGGAGAAGAAATGGGGTGGTGAAACACTGGTTATGCAACTATAGAGACATGAGGTAGAGCAAGACTGGAAAGGAAGAGAGAAAATAATAATGAAAAAAGTAATGTACAGTCAGAGGACCAGAAACACAGACAGATGGGTAGATATAGATGAATGTGAGGTTGCAAGAAAAAGGAAAGGGGTAAAATAGGTGTGAGGTTGAAAGAGGAGTGAAGCTTGGAAGATGGAAGTTACATGGCATGAGGCAGAGAGAGAGGGGAGGTAAAGGTTGACTGAGAAAGGCAGGGAGATTGTTGGCTGGCAAGAGGTGTTTCATCTCATGTTTGTCTCCTCAGATGTACAGGTACCAAGTCAGAAGAAAATGGTTGTGCTTAGTTCCAATCATTAGAATCATGTCAGAGGAAGAGGAGTTCTGGCTTAGTGCCAATGAAGAAAATACTGAGCAAAGCATGGTGAGAGTGAGAACTGATCAGTAGAGAATTACCAGGGAAGAATTTACCCTGTACCTTAAAAGAAAGTAAGATACTCTGAGTGCATGACTTGGCATTTAAAGATCTGTGCGCAAACAAATGTGAGAAAATAAACCAATTCACCAAAATGTGAAACAGTGCTCTGTATGGCTACTGGTATAGCTAAGATGATTACCCCAAAAACTTGTCAGTTGTTTGAAAGCTATAGGGAATCACTATGGGGGTCATTACAACATTGGCAGTAAAAGCCGCTTACCGCCGTGCAGAAGCCTGCCAACACAACGCTGCGGTCACGGAAATCCGCCACAGCTATTATGACCCACAACACGGAATCCGCCAATATTTAGACACCCACATAAGTCCGCCCAACAAAGGTCAGTGATAAATTGGCGAAAAAACATCCACGTCACGCCAACAGAAATACGCCCACACTATCACGACCCACGAATCCACGCGGCGGTCTTTCAACTGCGGTATTCCATTGGCGGTACACAGCTCTGCGCTCAAAATACGCACACATCTCCAAAACACAGCCACATTGGACAAATCGAAATACACACACCTGATACACATACACACACCACTCCCACACACCCAATACAATATAAAACACCGACCCACATCACCCACAAACCCCTACGACCACAATTACTGAGAGAAGGCCAGAGAGAGACACCACAATCAACAATGTTAGCATCCACAGGCACACAACACCATCACCCACACAACTTCTACGCACCTCACACTACACACTACTACATATCAGCACTCTTATCACCCCACACACCACCCCACACATCACCTACACCACCCTATGGCACGGCAAAGACACCCCAGGTTCTCGGAGGAGGAGCTCAGGGTCATGGTGGAGAAAATCGTCAGGATAGAGCCGCAACTATTCGGAGCACAGGTGCAGCACACCTCCATTGCAAGGAAGATGGAGCTATGGCGAAGAATAGTGGACAGGGTCAATGCAGTGGGACAGCACCCAAGGAATCGGGATGACATCAGGAAGAGGTGGAACGACCTACGGGGGAAGGTGCATTCCGTGGTCTCAAGACACCACCTTGCGGTTCAGCGGACTGGCGGCGGACCCCCACCTCCTCCCCCACAACTAACAACATGGGAGGAGCAGGTCTTGGCGATTCTGCATCCTGAGGGCCTCGCAGGAGTAGTCGGAGGAATGGACTCTGGTAAGTCTAATCTTAACTATTACATCCCCTACCCTACCTGCATGCCAGCACATACCCTCACCCCATCACTCTAACTCCTCACAAATGTCCCAACATCACAAACCACACATCCTAACACCAAGCCCTGCATGCAACAACAAAGCATGGACACCCATCACTAAAGCATGTCCACTGCACATACCCATACACCCCCCTAAACCATCATCACACAAGGTCCCACACAGGAATGCAAGCACTGGGGTACACGGTCACCCAACCATTGCACACCATGGCACACACAGATGTAATAAACATCCTTTTATACCCCTGCAGGACCCCTACCCAACGTCACCGGACAGGAGGGTCCACACATGTCCACACCACCAACAGAAGAGGCCCACAGTGATGACAGCACCTCTGTCCAACTGGATCTAGATGTCCAGCCCGGCCCATCGGGGACCTCTGGACAGTCGGTTCCTCTCACACTCGCACAGGCCACCACAGAGCTTCCCCCCTCTGGAAACACCAGCACAGCACCCACCCAGCGGGCCAATACCTCCGTCCCCAGGACACGTCAATCAGCTGTGTGTCCACCACTACAGGGAACCCAGGCTAACCCACCACCCCAACAACAACAGGGACCTGGGGGCAGTGGTAGTGGGAACTTGGTCCAGGGGACGGAGGCCCAGGAAACACAGGGGAACTGGGAGGGCTGCTGTGCGACAGGGGGAGGACAGGCCAAGGGAACCCACTCTCCATAAGGCCCTCTCCAACATCATGGGAGCCTACCACCACTCCCAGGAGACGATGGCAACAGTACTGGCCAAGTTTCAGGAGACCCAGTACCTGCAGGAGGAACAGTATTTGGGCTTCAGGGAGGAACTCAGAGCCATCAATTCCACCCTGGGCACCATCATAGGGGTGCTGAGGGAAGTACTCAACCCCAGGACGGACACTGTGGCACTACAAGGGGCCCCTGACACTAGCCCGGACGATGAACTGCCCACCATCTCCGCCGGCGCTAGTGGACAGGAGGCACCGCCACAGGACCACCACACCAGCACCCCACCCCCTGCAGAGGGAGAACCATCTTGCAAACGGTCCCTGAGATTCAGGACAAAGACAGAGAACGATGCCAAGACCCCCGCCAAAAGAAATGAGACCACCCTGAATGTCATCCTTCTGTCCCACTTTGTCACCCTGTCCATCCTTAAACTGCCCCAGCTCCACTTCCTATTCCCATTTGGGCAATGCACCTGTGAGACTAATAGACTGGTCTGTCATGGCCATTCCTCCGCCATCACCCCTCACCATTTTGCTACCCCCTCCAATATTGAGCACTAAAATAAACACCCTTAAAGCACAAAACAATCTGGAGTCAGTCTGTGATTTCGGAATAGTGTATTAGCAATTACTGTGGCAAAAAACTCTTTCATTTGTAATGTCAACATACCTATGTCACACAGCTGTAGTCCACAAGGAATCAAAGCAGATGTCACACATTGGGGCCCACATCTGTGAAATCGTAAGGGAAAGTGACAACTCAGTGACCATACACTGGGTGAAAACGACAGACAGTAGAGAGGTGGTAGTGTTTAAGTACATGTAGTAGGCAGGTTTGTAATCTTACCTGTGTTTCACTGGAAATATTACTGGATCACTGAGTCCCTGATGTCCATGTATTCTTCTTCTACTTCCTCGTCTTCACTGTCCACAGGCTCCACAACTGCAACAACACCGCCATCTGGACCATCCTCCTGCAGAAAAGGCACCTGTCGTCGCAAAGCCAAGTTGTGAATCATACAGCAGGCCACGATGATCTGGCACACCTTCTTTGGTGAGTAGAATAGGGATCCACCTGTCATATGGAGGCACCTTAACCTGGCCTTCAGGAGGCCGAAGGTCTGTTCGATCACCCTCCTAGTTCGCCCATGGGCCTCATTGTAGCATTCCTTTGCCCTTGTCCTGGGATTCCTCACTGGGGTCAGTAACCATGACAGGTTGGGGTAACCAGAGTCACCTGCAAATGGCGAGGGACAACTGTTAGACACACACTAACCTGTAGGGATATCCCCACAACCAGACAACCATTCCCACTGTCTTGCTTCCAGGTGCTCACCTAATAGCCACACATGGTGCCTCTGGAGTTGACCCATCACATAAGGGATGCTGCTATTCCACAGGATGTAAGCGTCATGCACTGAGCCAGGGAACTTGGCATTCACATGGGAGATGTACTGGTCCGCCAAACATACCATCTGTACATTCATCGAATGATAAGTCTTCGGGTTTCTGTACACCTGTTCACTCCTGTGGGGGGGGGGCAAAGCCACATGTGTCTCATCAATGGCACCTATGATGTTGGGGATATGTCCCAGGGCTTAGAAGTCACCTTTCACTGTAGGCAAATCCTCCACCTGAGGGATAACGATGTAGCTCCGCATGTGTTTCAGCAGGGCAGACAACACTCTGGACAACACGCTGGAAAACATAGGTTGGGACATCCTTGATGCTATGGCCACTGTTGTTTGAAATGACCCACGTGCAAGGAAATGGAGCACTGACAGCACCTGCACTTGAGGGGGGATTCCTGTGGGATTGCGGGGAGCTGACATCAGGTCTGGCTCCATCTGGATACACAGTTCCTGGATTGTGGCACGGTTAAGCCTATAGGTGATGATCACATGTCTTTCCTCCATTGTCGACAGGTCCACCAACGGTCGGTACACCGGAGGATGCCGACATCTCCTCACATGTCCCAGCGGACGGTGCCTATGAAGGACAACAGCGAGCACAGAGTCAACCAACTCAGAGGTACGTACCCACAGATTACACAAAACACGAATCATAATCCAAAAAGTGGCCTGTATCTGTGTTGAGTCTAGGCCTAGGTATGTGTGACGCAGTTAAAATAAAGCCACGTGGGCCCCTGAAATGGCGGCTGCCTGACCTGTAAAGTGGGACAATAGGATGTGAGGTAACTGCGCTCGCGTTGTACACCGTCGCGGTAGGTGGTCGAAGACCGCAGCGCAATGCTGCATTGGTTAAAATTGGACCCTATTGGTCCCAGGAGCCAATGATGATGTATGTGGGCAGTGACGGTACGCACCGCTGCGGATGTGACCGCCATTTTCTATCTGTTCAATCACTTGATAACTGATCTTTGACAGGAGAGGACCTACATTGCAAGTGCTGCTGTGACCTCAGTCTGGAAGAGACAATGGCTCGAGTGTCTGGGGAAAGGGCCCCTGCCTTCACATCAGAGGAGTTGGAGAAACTCGTGGATGGGGTCCTCCCCCAGTACACGCTACTCTATGGTCCTCCAGACAAACAGGTAAGAGAAGTACTCCGGGAGCATGCTGTATGGGCTATGCCTGTGTGGAGAGGGGTGGATGTAAGAAGGAAGAGGGTACAGTGCGGCGTGCATGAAATGACGGTGAGTGCATGTGCCACATGCCAAGGGTAGGGATGGGGGCCAAAAACTGTGACGGTGCAGTTGGTAATAAGTTTCTCTTCCCCCTGTACAAATCATGTAGGTCAGCGCCCACCAGAAAAAAAGATATTTGGCGTGCCATCGCCAAGGACATCCGGACCCTGGGGGTGTACCACAGACGGAGCACCCACTGCCGGAAAAGATGGGAGGACATTCACCGCTGGAGCAAGAAGACGGCAGAGGCTCAGCTGGGGATGGCCTCCCAACGTGGGAGGGGTGCCCGTCGCACCATGAACCCCCTGATGTTAAGGATCCTGGCGGTGGCGTACCCGGAGTTGGATGGGCGCTTGCGGGCATCACAGCAGCCACAAGGAGGTAAGTACACTCTCATCCTGGTGATTTAGCGCGCAGTGGAGGTGTCTGGGTGGGGGAGGTGGGCTGTGGGTTTCTGTAGGCCAGGGCAAGTTTAGTAGGCAAGGTCCCTCCGTACGGCAGGCCATGTGGCACCCCACCTCTGTAGAGTGCCAAGTACACCTAGTCATGCCCCTGTGTCATCCATGTGTGCAGATGTCATCCATAGTCTAGTAGGCTATTTCCCAGGAACTGAACAGTGGAGCCCAAGAGTGCGGCGTAGTGCAGGGGGCTTGTGTGTCTGTCGTGTCCGCCAACGGTAGCTGTAATGCATGCACTCAACATGTCTTTCTTCTGTCGTCGTCCCCTTTTTGTGGTCTCCCTCTTCTTGTGTGCATTAGCATCATCAGGCGGAGGAGCAGTGGCACCGGAGCAGGAGGGAGCTGCATCCCACATGGCCCTGGAGGGCGAGACAACGGACTCGGAGTTCACCAGTGGGACGGAGGACGAGGGAAGCTCCAAGGCAGGGACAGGAGCTGACACAAGTGACACAGACTTGTCCTCTGATGGGAGCTCCCTTGTGGTGGCAGCAACATCTGTGCCCCCCGCATCTACAGGTACAGCCGCCACACCTCCTACCAGCACCGCCCTCCCAGCAGCCCCTCAGCCTTTGCCCCGTGCCAGCTCACCCAGGAGGGGGGGCATCACCTTCGCCCCAGGCACCTCAGTCCCTGCCCCAGTCACCCCTGCTACCCTCAGTGAGGAGGCCATTGACCTCCTCAGGTCCCTCACTGTTGGGCAGTCTACCATTTTGAATGCCATTCAGGGTGTAGAAAGGCAGTTGCAACAAACAAATGCATTCCTGGAGGGCATTCATTCTGGTCAGGCGGCCCTTCAGCGAGCTTTCCAGACTCTGGCCTCAGCACTGATGACAGCCATTGTCAGCCATTGTCCCTGTCTCTACCCTCCAACTTCCGCCAACTTCCGCCACCCAGACCCAATCCCCTGTACCTATCCCAAGCACACCTTCAGACCAGTATGCACACATGTCAACACACAAGGGAAGCTCAGGCAGACATAAGCACCACACATCCCACAGGCACTCACGCAGGCATCACACACATGCAGACACACCACCATCCACTACCTCCACTGTGTCCCCCTCCGCCTCGTCTCCCTCCTCCCTCCCAGTCTCGTATCCACTCACACATGCATGCACTACATCAACAGCCACTACTGTCATCACCAGCACACACACCACCACACACACTACCACGCTCACGTGCAGTCACCACCCCCACTACCATTCACACGTCCCCTGTGTCCTCTCCCAGTGTGTCTGTGATGGCACCTCCCAAGATACACAAACGCAGGCACACACCCACCCAACAGCCATCCACCTCACGACAGCCTCCAGCGCATGCACCTTCACCCAAAGTCAGCAAACTAACACCTCCTACAACCACAACCTCTTCCTCCACTCCCAAGCCCCCTCCAGCTACCTGTCCCAGTGTCTCCCAAAAACTGTCCAACCTTGACCTCTTTCCCACAACTACCCCACCCCGTCTGTCTCCTAGGTCCCGAACTAGCACCTCAGCCACAACATCTCCAGGACCAGTGGTGTCTGTAGTCACCGGAATATGGAGTGCACCGGCCGCCAGTGTGGCACGGAGCCACAGCACAGACAGTCCCCCACCTGTGAAGTATCAAAGGTTGGCCAGTACCCGGCGGGAGAGGGGGAAGACTCCAGCCACCAAAGCCACTCCGAGGGGTCCCGGTGGGAGTGTGGAGTCAGCTGCGACACCTTCCAAGGTGGGGAAGGGCCACAAGAAACCAGGAAAGTCTGGGAAGAGCAGCACGGCGGAGGAGACCGCCATCATCCCCGCTGCCCAGGAGGCCACAGCTGTCATCCCCGCTGCCCAGGAGGCCACAGCCTTCATCCCCGCTGCCCAGAAGGCCACAGCCATCATCCCCACTGCCCAGGAGGCCACAGCCATCATCCCCACAGCCATCATCCCCGCTGCCCAGGAGGCCACAGCCATCATCCCCGCTGCCCAGGAGGCCACCGGCATCATCCCTGCTGGGCCAGAGACGCAGCCAGCACCATCCCCGCTGGGCTAGAGAGGACCGCCAGCACAAGCCCCCGCTGGGCTACAGAGGACTGCCAGCACAAGCCCCGCTGGGACAGAGAGGACCGCCAGCACAAGCCCCGCTGGGCTAGAGAGGACCGCCAGCACAAGCCCCGCTGGGCCAGAGAGGACCACCAGCACAAGCCCCGCTGGGCTAGAGAGCACCGCCAGCACAAACCCCGCTGGGCCAAAGAGGACCACCAGCACAAGCCCTGCTGGGACAGAGAGGACTGCCAGCACAAGCCCCGCTGGGCCAGAGAGGACCACCAGCACAAGCCCCGCTGGGACAGAGAGGACTGCCAGCACAAGCCCCGCTGGGCCAGAGAGGACTGCCAGCAGCTGAGTCACTGCAAAGGAGCCCGCCGCTCCAAGCACCGCCTCAAGCACCGCTGAACAGGGCACCGCCGCTCCAAGCACCACTTAACAGGGCACCGCCGCCTCAAGCACAGCTGAACAGGGCACCGCCGCCTCAAACTCCGCTAAACAGGGCATCTCTGCCTCAAGCACCGCTGAGCAGGGCACCACCGCCTCAAGCTCTGCTGAACAGGGTATCGCCGCCTCCAGCACCGCTGGCCCATGAGCGCCAAGGCAACTGATGCTAGTGAGTCCGTCACGGGCAGGATGAAGCACTCTGGGCACAAAGCCCCCTCCAGAACCAGTGGAGAGATACATCCACTACCTCTGTCCTTAGCAGGATGAAGCACTCTGGGCACAAAGCCTCCTCCAGAACCAGTAGAGAGATACATCCACTACCTCTGTCCTTAGCAGGATAAAGCACTCTGGGCACAATGCCCCCTCCAGAACCAGTGGAGAGATACATCCACTACCTCTGTCCTTAGCAGGATGGAGCACTCTGGGCACAAAGCCCCCTCCAGAACCAGTGGAGAGATACATCCACTACCTCTGTCCTTAGCAGGATGAAGCACTCTGGGCACAATGCCTCCTCCAGAACTAGTGGAGACTGTTATCCACTTGAGAGACTGTGGCTTTGCGCTTCCCAAGATTGAACAGTGGGCAACCCACCCACTGTAGAGACTTGAGAGACTGTGGCTTTGCACTCTCCAGGATTGAACAGTGGGCAACCCACCCACTGTAGAGACTTGAGAGACTGTGGCTTTGCACTCCCCAGGATGGAACAGTGGGCAACCCACCCAATGTAGAGACTTGAGAGACTGTGGCTTTGCACTCCTCAGGATGGAACAGTGGGCAACCCACCCACTGTAGAGACTTGAGAGACTGTGGCTTTGCACTCCCCAGGATGGAAGAGGGTGCAAACCACCCACTGTAGAGACTTGAGAGACTGTGGCTTTGCACTCCCCAGGATTGAACGGTGGGCATGTGGCCCTCTCGTGGATTTGGCGTTGTGCACTCAATCGGCTGAGGTGCCCCCCCTTTCCCTCCCCCTGAGGTGCCTGTTTTATTGCTCTCTGATGCCCCTGCAGTGTTCTCTCTGTCATGGTCGGGGATCTTGTGTGGGCCTCGCCCATACCATGTGGGCCCAGTGTTCCACGGACTTAATTGGAGCACTACCTGGACTACTGTGCTTGGTGTATATTTTGTTTATGGTGTATATATATATATATATATTTTTGCCTACTTGATTTTAATATATTACAATGGTTCCACTAATTTCCTTTTGTCTTTGCATTCTTCCGAGGGGGTTGGGGGGTGTGACTATCATGTATTAATATGTATTAGTGTGTGTGTTCTAGTGGGTGAGGGTGGGGGTGTTGCGTGTATGTGTCCCTGTTTTTTCCCTCCCCCCTCCCCTGTGTCGTAGGTGCAGTACTCACGGTGGTTTTCTCCGCCGGCGTTCGTGCTCCTGGTAGAGGAGCAGGAAGGCTATCGCAGGGAGAATTTGGAGTTCCGGCTCCATGGTGTCCTAGTTCCTCGTGGGGTGTGTAGAGGTGAGCGTTTTCCCTTCGGAATCCTGTTTCCGCCGTGTTTATATCCGTGGTGAATCCGCCCTAGAAAAGGTGCCGGATTGGCCTGTTGTGATACTGTGGGCGGTACTTTGTCTTCTGCCTGTCTGTTGGCGGTGACCGCCGCGCTGTCTGTTTGTACCGCCGTGGTGGTCGGAGTGTTAAAGTGGCTGTCTTTGTTGGCGGTTTCCGCCATGGTCGTACTTGCAAATTTTTTACCGCCGGCCTGTTGGCAGTCTTACCACCGCTTTAACACCGACCGCCAGGGTTGTAATGACCACCTATATGTTTATATGTGAAGTAAGCATTCAGTGTCACTTAAAATCATATATAACAACCATGATGATAGGAATCTAAAAGACACGGGTGGAGGATCATGATGAATATATCAGATTAAGGATAAAAGCTATGGTAGCAATATTGAAATATATAACACAGACCATTAATAGAACTATTTCATGTGAGGACATTAATATAGAAAACTACAACTAATAATATATAATGGTAACATTTAGGCCCTCATTATGACATTGGCAGTAAATACCAAATACTGCCGCGCTGACTGCGGCCAACATACCACAGCAGAGGCGAACATCCATCCGCCAGATTATGACACGTGCACACTAAACCAACAGAAAACAGTCACAACCACAAATCCACCAGATCCACTGAACGTGAAAAACCATCGGTACTTCCACCCATACCGTTACACCACCAAAACAACGCCCTCCAAATAATGACCCACGAATCACCACAGCGGACATTCAATGGTAGTAAACCATTGGCGGTGCACACCACCAAGGCGGAAATGGCCACCCAAATACAAAACAAGACAACATTGGCCAGAACAAAAAACTCACACCTGACACAAATACACACACCCCACATACCCATCAATAGCACTATAAAACACACATCCCCACATCACCCACAATCCTTTGCAAACACGAGAAGAACGCTACACTTTGCCATGCCAATCCTAGAGAGAACTGCACACACATATCACAATTACCCATTCATCTGTCACGCACCACAAACCCCAACACATCACTCAACACCCTCTGCACAACATACACACCACACAACACCCATGTCCCCACAAAGGCACCCCCGTTTCACCGATGAGGAGTTGCAGGTCATGGTTGAGGAAATAGTCAGGGTACAGCCACAGCTGTTTGGATCACAGGTCCAGCAGATTTCCATTGCCAGGAAGATGGAGCTATGGCGGAGGATCGTTGTAGGAAAGTACCATCTTGCCTGGCATGTTACCCCCATATTTCACTGTATATATGTTGTTTTAGTTGTATGTGTCACTGGAACCCTGCCAGTCAGGGCCCCAGTGCTCATAAGTGTGCCCTGTATGTGTTACCTGTGTTATGACTAACTGTCTCACTGAGGCTCTGCTATCCAGAACCTCAGTGGTTATGCTCTCTCATTTTCTTTCCAAATTGTCACTAACAGGCTAGTGACCAATTTCACCAATTTACATTGGCATACTGGAACACCCTTGTAATTCCCTAGTATATGCTACTGAGGTACCCAGGGTATTGGGATTCCAGGAGATCCCTATGGGCTGCAGCATTTCTTGTGCCACCCATAGGGAGATCTGACAATTCTTACACAGGCCTGCCAGTGCAGCTTGAGTGAAATAACGTCTACGTTATTTCACAGCCATTTACCACTGCACTTAAGTAACTTATAAGTCACCTATATGTCTAACCTTTACCTGGTAAAGGTTGGGTGCTAAGTTACTTAGCGTGTGGGCACCCTGGCACTAGCCAAGGTGCTCCCACATTGTTCAGGGCAAATTCCCCGGACTTTGTGAGTGCGGGGACACCATTACACGCGTGCACTATACATATGTCACGACATATGTATAGCGTCACAATGGTAACTCCGAACATGGCCATGTATCATGTCTAAGATCATGGAATTGTCACCCCAATGCCATTCTGGCATTGGGGAGACAATTCCATGATCCCCCGAGTCTCTAGCTCAGACCCGGGTACTGCCAAACTACCTTTCCCGGGGTTTCACTGCAGCTGCTGCTGCTGCCAACCCCTCAGACAGGTTTCTGCCCTCCTGGGGTCCAGCCAGGCATGGCCCAGGAAGGCAGAACAAAGGACTTCCTCAGAGAGAGGGTGTTACACCCTCTCCCTTTGGAAAAAGGTGTCAGGGCTGGGGAGGAGTAGCCTCCCCCAGCCTCTGGAAATGCTTTGATGGGCACAGATGGTGCCCATCTCTGCATAAGCCAGTCTGCACCGGTTCAGGGATCCCTCAGCCCTGCTCTGGCGCGAAACTGGACAAAGGAAAGGGGAGTGACCACTCCCCTGACCTGCACTTCCCCTGGGAGGTGCCCAGAGCTCCTCCAGTGTGCTCCAGACCTCTGCCATCTTGGAAACAGAGGTGCTGCTGGCACACTGGACTGCTCTGAGTGGCCAGTGCCAGCAGGTGACGTCAGAGACTCATTCTGATAGGCTCCTTCAGGTGTTGCTAGCCTATCCTCTCTCCTAGGTAGCCAAACCTCCTTTTCTGGCTATTTAGGGTCTCTGCTTTGGGGAATTCCTTAGATAACGAATGCAAGAGCTCATCAGAGTTCCTCTGCATCTCTCTCTTCACCTTCTGCCAAGGAATCGACCGCTGACTGCGCTGGAAGCCTGCAAAACTGCAACAAAGTAGCAAAGACGACTACTGCGACCTTGTAACGCTGATCCTGCCGCCTTCTCGACTGTTTTCCTGGCGGTGCATGCTGTGGGGGTAGTCTGCCTCCTCTCTGCACTAGAAGCTCCGAAGAAATCTCCCGTGGGTCGACGGAATCTTCCCCCTGCAACCGCAGGCACCAAAGAACTGCATCACCGGTCCTCTGGGTCTCCTCTCAGCACGACGAGCGAGGTCCCCTGAACTCAGCAACTCTGTCCAAGTGACTCCCACAGTCCAGTGACTCTTCAGTCCATGTTTGGTGGATGTAAGTCCTTGCCTCCCCACACTAGACTGCATTGCTGGGAACCGCGTGTTTTGCAGCTACTCCGGCTCCTGTGCACTCTTCCAGGATTTCCTTTGTGCACAGCCAAGCCTGGGCCCCCGGCACTCTAACCTGCATTGCACAACCTCCTGAGTTGTCCTCCGGCTTCGTGGGACCCTCTTGTGCAACTTTGGGTGAGCTCCGGTTCACTCCACTTCGTAGTGCCTGTTCCAGCACTTCTGCGGGTGCTGCTTGCTTATGAGTGGGCTCTTTGTCTTGCTGGACGCCTTCTCTGTCTCCTCACACAATTGGCGACATCCTGGTCCCTCCTGGGCCACAGCAGCATCCAAAAGCCCTAAACGCAACCCTTGCAGCTAGCAAGGCTTGTTTGCAGTCTTTCTGCATGGAATCACCTCTGCACAACTCTTCACGACGTGGGACATCTATCCTCCAAAGGGGAAGTTTCTAGCCCTTGTTGTTCTTGCAGAATCCTCAGCTTCTACCATCCAGTGGCAGCTTCTTTGCACCCACAGCTGGCATTTCCTGGGCATCTGCCCACTGCTGACTTGATCGTGACTTTTGGACTTGGTCCCCTTGTTCCACAGGTACTCTCGTCAGGAAATCCATAGTTGTTGCATTGCTGGTGTTGGTCTTCCTTGCAGAATTCCCCTATCACTACTTCTGTGCTCTTTGGGGAACTTAGGTGCACTTTGCACCCACTTTTCAGGGTCTTGGGGTGGGCTATTTTTGTAACCCTCACTGTTTTCTTACAGTCCCAGCGACCCTCTACAAGGTCACATAGGTTTGGGGTCCATTCGTGGTTCGCATTCCACTTCTAGAGTATATGGTTTGTGTTGCCCCTATCCCTATGTGCCCCCATTGCATTCTATTCTGACTATACATTGTTTGCACTGTTTTCTATTGCTATTACTGCATATTTTGGAATTGTGTGCAGATATCTTGTGTATATTTGCTATCCTCATACTGAGGGTACTCACTGAGATACTTTGGCATATTGTCATAAAAATAAAGTACCTTTATTTTTAGTATATCTGTGTATTGTGTTTTCTTATGATATTGTGCATATGACACCAGTGGTATTGTAGGAGCTTCACTCGTCTCCTAGTTCAGCCTAAGCTGCTCTGCTAAGCTACCTTTTCTATCAGCCTAAGCTGCTAGACACCCCTCTACACTAATAAGGGTTACCTGGGCCTGGTGCAAGGTGTAAGTACCTCTTGGTACCCACTACAAGCCAGTCCAGCCTTCTACATTGGTTGTGCAGCGGTGGGATAAGTACTTTGCAACTACTTACCACTTTGTCATTTTGTACTTTTCATAAGAGAAAAATATACAAAACAAGTTCAGTGTATGTACACCTAACCAAAAAGTTTTGCTTTTCTTCTCTCACTTCTTTGTTAAGTGCTGAAAAGTACCTCTAAAACTTTCAAAAAGTTCTTTAAAAGTTTTAAAAGTTTTTTTCTGTCCTTTAAAAAGTTCTGAAAACTTTTTCTCTCTTTTTCTGTCCCTTAAACCTTTTCTATCATGTCTGGTACAGGCCAAACTCTTGATCTGGCCAGCATAGCTTATGACAACCTTAGCTGGAAGGAAGCAAGGAGTCTCTGCATAGATAGAGGTTTAGGGGTAGGGAAGAATCCCTCAAGACAACTGTTAGTTAATATGCTCATTGAACAAGATAAGACCTTAGTTGGCACTTCTGGTGAGAAATTAGCTGATGGTTCTCAATCTGACCCTGGGGCACCCCTAGCATAAGATTTAGAAGGGAACCTTCCCAACCTGCCCATTAGCAGGCCACCTAGCAATGCTGGTACTAATGTGAGTTCTCATCACAGTAGGAGTATTACTTCTGTTAGCCAGGTTGTTAGAGTGTCATCTGTTAGGGCCAGGTCTCCCTCTGTTCATTCTCACCATACTTCTGTTTCAAGGCATGCCCCACCCACCCACCCTGATGACAGAGTGTTAGAAAGGGAGCTCCATAGATTGAGAGTGGAAGAATCCAGGCTGAAGCTCAAGAAGCAACAGCTGGATTTAGATAGGCAGTCCTTTGATTTAGAAAGAGAAAGACAGAGGTTGGGGTTAGGATCCCATGGTGGCAGCAGCAGTATTCCAAATAGTCATCCTGCAAAAGAGCATGATTCTAGGAATCTGCATAAGATAGTTCCCCCTTACAAGGAGGGGGATGACATTAACAAGTGGTTTGCTGCACTTGAGAGGGCCTGTGTTGTACAGGAGGTCCCTCAAAGGCAGTGGGCTGCTATCCTATGGCTATCTTTCAGTGGAAAGGGTAGGGATAGGCTCCTTACTGTTAAAGAAAGTGATGCCAATAATTTTACAGTTCTTAAGAATGCACTCCTAGATGGTTATGGCTTAACCACTGAACAGTACAGGATGAAGTTCAGAGAAACCAAAAAGGAGTCTTCACAAGACTGGGTAGATTTTGTTGACCATTCAGTGAAGGCCTTGGAGGGGTGGTTACATGGCAGTAAAGTGTCTGACTATGAAAGCCTGTATAACTTAATCCTGAGAGAGCATATTCTTAATAATTGTTTGTCTGATTTGTTACACCAGTACCTGGTAGACTCTGATCTGACATCTCCCCAAGAATTAGGAAAGAAGGCAGACAAATGGGTCAGAACAAGGGTGAACAGAAAAGTTCATACAGGGGGTGACAAGGATGGCAAGAAGAAGGATGGTAAGTCTTCTGACAAGGGTGGGGACAAATCTAAAAATTAGTCTTCATCAGGCCCACAAAAACATGCTGGTGGGGGTGGTGGGCCCAAATCCTCTTCAAATCAAAACAAAGAAAATAAACCATGGTGCTATTTATGTAAAATAAAAGGCCATTGGACAACTGATCCCAGTTGCCCAAAGAAAAGCACCAAGCCTCCTACCACTACAACCCCTGCTGCCACACCTAGTGCCCCTAGCAATAGCAGTGGTGGTGGGAGCAAACCTACTAATAGCCAATCCAAGGGAGTAGCTGGGATCACTTTAGGTAATTTAGTTGGGGTTGGTCTGATTAGGGAGACCACAGAGGCTGTGTTAGTCGCTGAGGGGGCCATTAATTTGGCCACCTTGATTGCTTGTCCCCTTAACATGGATAAGTACAAGCAACTACCCCTAATAAATGGTGTTGAGGTTCAGGCCTACAGGGACACAGGTGCCAGTGTTACCATGGTAATAGAGAAACTGTCCCACCCTGAACAACACCTACTTGGTCACCAGTACCAAGTGACTGATGCTCATAACAACACTCTTAGTCACCCCATGGCTGTTGTGAATCTCAACTGGGGGGGTTACTGGTCCAAAGAAAGTTGTGGTTGCCTCAGATTTACCTGTAGACTGTCTACTAGGGAATGATTTAGAGACATCAGCTTGGGCAGAAGTGGAGTTGGAGGCTCATGCAGCAATGCTGGGCATTCCAGGGCATATCTTTGCTTTAACCAGGGCTCAGGCCAAAAAGCAAAAAGGACAGGGTGACTTGGATCCTGGAAGAATGGACCAAGTGCTCCCTAAAGCTAGGGTTAGTAAAGGTAAAACACTACCTACTATCCCTCCCTCTACAGTGGATTCAACTTCTGAGGAAGAAGAATTTCCACCCTGTGCAGAACCTACACCAAAGGAGCTGGAGGCAGACACTGCTGAGCTTTTGGGTGAAGGGGGGCCTGCCAGGGAGGAGCTGAGTGTGGTACAGCATACCTGTCCCACACTAGAGAGTCTAAGGCAGCAAGCTGTCAAACAAGCAAATGGGGATGTCAGTGACTCTCACAGAGTTTACTGGGAGGACACCCTTTTGTATACTGAAGCAAGGGATCCAAAACCTGGAGCTGCCAGGAGATTGGTGATTCCTCAGGAATACAGAAAGTTCCTCCTAACTCTAGCCCACGACATTCCCTTAGCTGGACATTTGGGGCAAATGAATACTTGGGACAGGCTTGTCCCCTTGTTTCATTGGCCTAGAATGTCAGAGGACACAAAGGAATTGTGTAAGTCCTGTGAAACCTGGCAAGCCAGTGGCAAGACAGGTGGCACCCCAAAGGCACCCCTTATTCCACTACCTGTGGTTGGGGTTCCCTTTGAAAGGGTAGGGGTTGACATAGTTGGCCCCCTTGACCCTCCTACTGCTTCAGGCAATAGGTTTATCTTGGTGGCAGTGGACCATGCCACCAGATACCCTGAAGCAATTCCTCTAAGGACCACTACAGCTCCTGCAGTGGCAAAAGCCCTCCTGGGAATCTTTTCCAGGGTGGGCTTCCCAAAAGAGGTGGTATCAGACAGGGGAAGCAATTTCATGTCTGCTTACTTAAAGGCCATGTGGAAGGAATGTGGTGTTACATACAGGTTCACCACACCCTATCATCCACAAACAAAATGACTGGTTGAGAGGTTTAATAAAACTCTCAAAGGAATGATAATGGGACTCCCTGACAAACTCCGCAGGAGATGGGATGTCCTGTTACCTTGCCTCCTTTTTGCTTACAGGGAGGTACCCCAAAAAGGAGTGGGCTTCAGCCCCTTTGAACTCCTATTTGGACACCCTGTAAGAGGTCCTCTAACACTTGTGAAGGAGGGTTGGGAACAACCTTTAAAAGCTCCAAAGCAAGACATAGTGGACTATGTACTTGGCCTAAGATCTAGAATGGCTGAGTACATGAAAAAGGCCTGTAAAACCCTTCAGGCCAGCCAAGAGCTCCAAAAGCAATGACATGACCAGAAGGCTGTTTTGGTTCAGTACCAACCAGGGCAGAAAGTGTGGGTCTTGGAGCCTGTGGCCCCAAGAGCACTCCAAGACAAATGGAGTGGACCCCACATAATTGTTGAAAAGAAGGGAGAAGTCACCTACTTAGTTGACTTAGGCACTGCCAGGAGTCCCCTTAGGGTGCTCCATGTCAATCACCTGAAACCCTACTATGACAGGGCTGATCTCACCCTGCTCATGGCAACAGATGAGGGACAGGAAGAAGAGAGTGACCCTCTCCCTGATCTCTTCTCTTCCACAGAACAAGATGCTCTAGTGGAAGGTGTAGTTTTGGCAGATTGTCTTACTGCTGAGCAGAAAGACCACTGCATAAATCTCCTGGGTCAGTTTTTTGAACTCTTTTCTACTGTGCCAGGCACCACTTCTTGGTGTGAGCACACTATAGATACTGGAGACAGCTTGCCTGTCAAAAGTAAGATCTATAGGCAGCCTGGCCATGTCAGGGACTGCATAAAACAAGAGGTGCAGAAAATGCTTGAACTGGGAGTGGTTGAGCACTCTGAAAGTCCATGGGCCTCTCCTGTGGTACTTGTACCAAAACCTCATTCCAAGGATGGAAAAAGAGAAATGAGATTTTGTGTTGACTACAGAGGTCTCAACCAGGTAACCAAAACTGATGCTCACCCTATACCCAGGGCAGATGAGCTAATAGATACACTGGCATCTGCCAAGTATCTAAGCACCTTTGATTTGAGTGCAGGGTATTGGCAGATCAAGCTATCAGAGGATGCAAAAGCAAAAACTGCATTTTCAACCATTGGAGGCCATTACCAATTCACAGTAATGCCTTTTGGATTGAAAAATGCACCTGCCACTTTTCAAAGGTTGGTGAACACAGTCCTGCAAGGGCTGGAAGCTTTTAGTACAGCATATCTAGATGATATAGCTGTCTTTAGCTCCAGCTGGGATGATCACCTGGTCCACCTATGGAAAGTTTTGGAGGCCCTGCAGAAGGCAGGCCTCACTATCAAGGCTTCAAAGTGCCAGATAGGGCAGGTGAAAGTGGTTTATCTGGGAAACCTGGTAGGTGGAGAACAGATTGCACAACTTCAGGGGAAAATCCAAACTATTATAGATTGGGTTCCCCCTACAACTCAGACTCAGGTGAGAGCCTTTTTAGGCCTCACTGGGTACTACAGGAGGTTCATAAAACTATGGCTCCATTGCAGCCCCTCTTAATGACCTCACATCTAAAAAAAATGCCTAAGAAGGTATTATGGACAGCAAACTGTCAGAAAGCTTTTGAGGAGCTGAAGCAGGCCATGCGCTCTGCACCTGTCCTGAAAAGCCCCTGTTACTCCAAAAAATTCATTGTCCAAACTGATGCATCTGAATTAGGGGTAGGGGCAGTCTTATCACAACTTAATTCTGAGGGCCAGGATCAACCTGTTGCTTTTATCAGCAGGAGGTTGACCCCTAGAGAAAAGTGTTGGTCTGCCATAGAGAGGGAGGCCTTTGCTGTGGTCTGGGCACTGAATAAGTTGAGGCCATACCTGTTTGGCACTCACTTCATTGTTCAGACAGACCACAAACCTCTACTTTGGCTAAAACAAATGAAAGGTGAAAACCCTAAATTGTTGAGGTGGTCCATATCCCTACAGGGAATGGACTATACAGTAGAACATAGACCTGGGAGTAGCCACTCCAATGCAGATGGACTCTCCAGATATTTCCACTTAGACAATGAAGACTCATAAGGTCATGGCTAGTCTTATTGTCCTTCGTTTGGGGGGGGTTGTGTAGGAACGTACCATCTTGCCTGGCATGTTACCCCCATATTTCACTGTATATATGTTGTTTTAGTTGTATGTGTCACTGGGACCCTGCCAGTCAGGGCCCCAGTGCTCATAAGTGGGCCCTGTATGTGTTACCTGTGTTATGACTAACTGTCTCACTGAGGCTCTGCTATCCAGAACCTCAGTGGTTATGCTCTCTCATTTTCTTTCCAAATTGTCACTAACAGGTTAGTGACCAATTTCACCAATTTACATTGGCATACTGGAACACCCTTGTAATTCCCTAGTATATGGTACTGAGGTACCCAGGGTATTGGGGTTCCAGGAGATCCCTATGGGCTGCAGCATTTCTTGTGCCACCCATAGGGAGATCTGACAATTCTTACACAGGCCTGCCAGTGCAGCCTGAGTGAAATAACGTCTACGTTATTTCACAGCCATTTACCACTGCACTTAAGTAACTTATAAGTCACCTATTTGTCTAACCTTTACCTGGTAAAGGTTGGGTGCTAAGTTACTTAGTGTGTGGGCACCCTGGCACTAGCCAAGGTGCTCCCACATTGTTCAGGGCAAATTCCCTGGACTTTGTGAGTGCGGGGTCACCATTACACGCGTGCACTATACATATGTCACGACATATGTATAGCGTCACAATGGTAACTCCGAACATGGCCATGTAACATGTTTAAGATCATGGAAGTGTCACCCCAATGCCATTCTGGCATTGGGGAGACAATTCCATGATCCCCCGAGTCTCTAGCTCAGACCTGGGTACTGCCAAACTACCTTTCCCGGGGTTTCACTGCAGCTGCTGCTGCTGCCAACCCCTCAGACAGGTTTCTGCCCTCCTGGGGTCCAGCCAGGCATGGCCCAGGAAGGCAGAACAAAGGACTTCCTCAGAGAGAGGGTGTTACACCCTCTCCCTTTGGAAAAAGGTGTCAGGGCTGGGGAGGAGTAGCCTCCCCCAGCCTCTGGAAATGCTTTGATGGGCACAGATGGTGCCCATCTCTGCATAAGCCAGTCTGCACAGGTTCAGGGATCCCTCAGCCCTGCTCTGGCGCGAAACTGGTCAAAGGAAAGGGGAGTGACCACTCCCCTGACCTGCACCTCCCCTGGGAGGTGCCCAGAGCTCCTCCAGTGTGCTCCAGACCTCTGCCATCTTGGAAACAGAGGTGCTGCTGGCACACTGGACTGCTCTGAGTGGCCAGTGCCAGCAGGTGACGTCAGAGACTCCTTCTGATAGGCTCCTTCAGGTGTTGCTAGCCTATCCTCTCTCCTAGGTAGCCAAACCTCCTTTTCTGGCTATTTAGGGTCTCTGCTTTGGGGAATTCCTTAGATAACGAATGCAAGAGCTCATCAGAGTTCCTCTGCATCTCTCTCTTCACCTTCTGCCAAGGAATCGACCGCTGACCGCACTGGAAGCCTGCAAAACTGCAACAAAGTAGCAAAGACGACTACTGCGACCTTGTAACGCTGATCCTGCTGCCTTCTCAACTGTTTTCCTGGTGGTGCATGCTGTGGGGGTAGTCTGCCTCCTCTCTGCACTAGAAGCTCTGAAGAAATCTCCCGTGGGTCGACGGAATCTTCCCCCTGCAACCGCAGGCACCAAAGAACTGCATCACCGCTCCTCTGGGTCTCCTCTCAGCACAACGAGCGAGGTCCCTTGAACTCAGCAACTCTGTCCAAGTGACTCCCACAGTCCACTGACTCTTCAGTCCAAGTTTGGTGGAGGTAAGTCCTTGCCTCCCCACGCTAGACTGCATTGCTGGGAACCGCGTGTTTTGCAGCTACTCCGGCTCCTGTGCACTTTTCCAGGATTTCCTTTGTGCACAGCCAAGCCTGGGTCCCCGGCACTCTAACCTGCATTGCACGACCTCCTGAGTTGTCCTCCAGCTTCGTGGGATCCTCTTGTGCAACTTCGGGTGAGCTCCGGTTCACTCCACTTCGTAGTGCCTGTTCCAGCACTTCTGCGGGTGCTGCTTGCTTCTGAGTGGGCTCTTTGTCTTGCTGGACGCCCCCTCTGTCTCCTCACACAATTGGCGACATCCTGGTCCCTCCTGGGCCACAGCAGCATCCAAACACCCTAACCGCGACCCTTGCAGCTAGCACGGCTTGTTTGCGGTCTTTCTGCACAAAAATACCTCTGCACGACTCTTCACGACGTGGGACATCCATCCTCCAAAGGGGAAGTTTCTAGCCCTTGTCGTTCTTGCAGAATCCACAGCTTCTACCATCCGGTGGCAGCTTCTTTGCACCCACAGCTGGCATTTCCTGGGCATCTGCCCACTCCCGACTTGATCGTGACTTTTGGACTTGGTCCCCTTGTTCCACAGGTACTCTCGTCAGGAAATCCATAATTGTTGGTTTGCTGGTGTTGGTCTTCCTTGCAGAATTCCCCTATCACTACTTCTGTGCTCTTTGGGGAACTTAGGTGCACTTTGCACCCACTTTTCAGGGTCTTGGGGTGGGCTATTTTTGTAACCCTCACTGTTTTCTTACAGTCCCAACGAACCTCTACAAGGTCACATAGGTTTGGGGTCCATTCGTGGTTCGCATTTCACTTCTAGAGTATATGGTTTGTGTTGCCCCTATCCCTATGTGCCCCCATTGCATTCTATTGTGCCTATACATTGTTTGCACTGTTTTCTATTGCTATTACTGCATACTTTGGTATTGTGTACATATATCTTGTGTATATTTGCTATCCTCATACTGAGGGTACTCACTGAGATACTTTGGCATATTGTCATAAAAATAAAGTACCTTTATTTTTAGTATATCTGTGTATTGTGTTTTCTTATGATATTGTGCATATGACACCAGTGGTACTGTAGGAGCTTCACTCGTCTCCTAGTTCAGCCTAAGCTGCTCTGCTAAGCTACCTTTTCTATCAGCCTAAGCTGCTAGACACCCCTCTACACTAATAAGGGATACCTGGGCCTGGTGCAAGGTGTAAGTACCTCTTGGTACCCACTACAAGCCAGTCCAGCCTCCTACAATCGTGGACAGGGTGAACGCCATGGGATTACATCCACGCAGAAGGAACGACATAAGGAAGAGGTGGAACAACCTACGGGGAAGGTGCATTCAATTGCAGCAAGGCACCAGCTCGCCATTAGGAGGACTGGCAATGGACCCTCACCTCCTCCCCCACAGTTGACAGCATGGGAGGAGCAAGTCTTGACAATGCTGCATCCTGAGGGATTCACTGGAGTAGCCAAAGGACAGGACACTGGTGAGTCAACATTTACTACCTATCAGCCCCCGTACCTGCATGACACCACGACCCCTCACCCTGACCCCCATCAACCCACTCCATCCCACACAGTGCACCAACCCAATTACCATACCTAAATGGAATCCCCTGCATGCCATACCCACTGCATGCACATCCCTTTCAGCCCTGCATGCACACCCATCACCAATGCATACACAGCATGGAGAACCAACAATCCCACAATCCATCTCCATACACAACCAAAGGTGGCAAGACAAGAGCAATAACATTGGGAAAGCTAGTAAAGTGGAATATGTCACAGATATGTAGTATAATACACCACGTACATTCCCACAGGTGCCCCAGCCAATTTCAGCGGGGAGGAGGTGCCACAGCTACCCAGTTCCACCAGAAGATGCCGCCAGTGATGACAGCAACTCATGAGCTCGGGATCTGGATGAACTCCCTGGCTCATCTGGGACCACTGGTCAGTCAGTCATCCCATCACACAGCCAGTCCACCACAGAGCCCCCCCTCAAAATCTAACACCACAACAGCCAGCCAACACCCCCCGAGACCTCTGTCCCCAGGACACGTCAATCAGTAGTGTGCCAACATGGCCTCCATTGTAGGGGTTCTGGGTGACATGGCCAACACCATGCGGGAGGACAGAGCACACCAGAAGGCTACTTCCACTAGCCACTCCACCCAGCAGCCATCAACATCTGCTCCAGCTAGTGGACAGGAGGCCCTGCCACAGGACCCACAGGCCACTAACATCCGTCCCCCTGCAGAAGGTAAACCACCCTGCAAATTTTCCCTGTGACCCAGACAGACACCAGAGACAGTCGCCAAGACCAGGACCACAGCCAGGAAATGAGCCCCACCTGAATGCCCCCCTTGTGTGCCACTGAGTCACCTTGTCCACTTTGAACTGCTATTGCTCACCTTCCTATGGCCCCTTGGACACTGGACCTGTGCACCAAACAGACTGGCCCACTACACTGGACTTCTCCCAAACATCACCCCACTCTATTGCACTTTCCATTGTATACCAGAATAATTAATAAACACCCTTGGACACAATTTGAGTAATAGTGCTTTATTCGAAGTAAATGTATAATGTTTTGAACTGTATTGAACTGCATGATCCTGTGCAAATGTCCAGCAATATGTTGATTGATCCTACATATGTGTCTCAACAGTTTGTACACATCACAGCATTACACTGTTAGGACCACACCAACAACTGCAAAATGGGAAGGCATCAGTGACAGTCAGTTGGGATGCAAAGGTAGTGACTGGCATTATGCTACAGCCACACAGAACAACACTTAAATGGAGAAATGTTTAGTTCAACAGTCTTACATGAGTGTCTTTGGAAGTACTGCTGTATCATATGTGACCTGTTGTCCACATCCTCTTCCTCTTCCTCCTCCTCACTGTCCTCACTGTCAACTGCTGCCACAGGTGTAATGTCACCATCCTCCTCCTGAAGATAGGGCACATGGCATCTGAGGGCCACGTTGTGCAACATGCAGCACACAACAACTTTGCAGACCTTCTCAGGGGAGTAGAATGATGTCAGATGGAGGCACCTCAACCTGGCCTTCAGAAGACCGAAGATCCTTTCCTCAATCCTCCTAGAATGCCCATGAGCATCATTGTACCTATCCTCAGCCCCTGTTCTCGGATTCCTAACAGGGCTCAAGAGCCAGGACAGGTTTTGGTAGCTGGAGCCACCTGCAAGAAGTGAGAGATAACACATTAGCCTTGCACAATGTATGACTCCTGAAGGCATACACTGACATGCATTGGGTGGGGACTCAGGCTCACCTATAAGCCACACTCTATTCCTCTGTAGTTGTGCCATCAGCTGTGGGACGCTGCTATTCCTCAGGACAAAGGCATCATGCACCGACCCAGGATACTTTGCAGTGACATAGGAGATGTACTGGTCAGCAAGGCACACCATCTGGACATTGAGTGAGTGGAAACTCTTCCTATTCCTGTACAGCTGTTCATTGGCCCAGGGGGGACTAAGGCAATATGAGTCCTGTCAATGGCCCCAGTAACATGTGGTGTATGTCCCATTGCATAGGATCCAGCCTTCACAGTGGCCAATTCATCTACTTGGGGGGAATGCAATGTAGCAGCACATGTGTTTGAGCAAGGCTGCCAAAACACTTGCAAGCTCAATCGAGAACATTGATGTGACATTCCTGCAGCCAAGCCAACTGTCACCTGCAAAGAGCCTGTTGCCATGAAATGGAGCACTGATAGAACCTCCACAAGAGGGGGGATTACTGCGGAGCAACAGATAGCAGGTAGCAGATCAGGCTCTGATTGTGCACACAGCTCTGTGATTGTGGTCCTGTCAAGACGATAGGCGAGTATGATGTGCCTGTCCTCCAGTATAGCCAAGTCCACAAGGGGTCTGTACACGGGTGCTTGCCTCCTCCTCCTATTCCTCCACAGTGGTTGGTGCCTAAGGGACCCAAGAGAAAGAAGGGAGTGGCAATAGGGACTATGGACACACTATATCCGGGTTCACAGAGCATCTTTGTATGTTGGACACTGGAATTGTCTAGGTGTGTACATTCGACACCAATGATGCACTTTTAAATCAGTAAATGTGTGCTATCAGTATAAAATGGCAACCGCCTATCCTGTATGCAGGGACAGGTGGAAGTGACCTCACTCACCGGCATTAGGCGTCATCGCGAGAGGTGGTCTGCACCACCGTGCAATTCCTCATTGACTAACATGAGGCTCTATGGAGTACAGGAACCAATGATGATCAACGCCGGTGGTGACGGTGTACACCACCGCGGACATGACCATCATTTTCTGTCTATCACTTCACTTGATCCCTGACTTTCCACAGGAACACATCTCCATTGCATGTGCTGCTGTGACATGTGTCTGGAACCTGCCATGGCCTGTGCAATGGGGGAAAATGCCCCAGCCTTCACGTCAGAGGAGTTGGAGAGGCTAGTAGATGGGGTCCTATCCCTGTATGGGCAGTTGTATGGGCCTCCAGACCAACAGGTGAGTATATAATGGGTATGTTGCATGCAGCATGGCTGCATGTAGATGTGTGTGTGTGCTGGCAGTGTGTCATTTGGGGGGGTATGGCTGGTGGCAGTGTTAATGCAGTGGTATGGGTCATGTGTGTGCTTGATGAAGAGCAAATGCAGTATGTAGGCCATATATGTGACAGGCTGGACTGTCTGGTTCCTCTGCAGATCAGCGCCCATCAGAAGAAGGGGTTGTGGCGTGCCATCGCCAAGGACGTGCGGACCCTGGGGGTCTATAGCTGGCAGAGGCACCATTGCAGGAAAGGATGGGAGGACCCTAGATGCTGGGCCCAGAAGACCGCGGAGGCACAGATGGGTACGGCCTCCCAACGAGGGAGGGGTGCCAGTTGAACCTGACCCCTTGATGCCCCACACACTGGTGGTGGCCTACCCAGAGCTCGATGGGTGCTTGAGCACAGGTTGTGTGTCAACCATCTTTGTTGCATGGCATGGGATTTGTGTGCAGGGTTCTAGTCATTGGATGCCCCAATATGCCATTGCTGCGTGGTCCAGCTTAGGTATTTTCGGTGTAATGCATATCTTAGATAGCTAGGTAGCTGGCTTTCCATGTCAGACAGGGCTTAGTTGGTCCCAGTTGGTGTGCAGATGGCAGTGTTAGGCTCCTACCTGCTCTGGTACCTAGCCAATGGTATGCCAGTGTGGTCCAACCTGCCCATTCTTAGTCCCTGTGTGTGATAGTGATGTGTATGCGATCTGTGCTGTTGGTGCTGTAATTGACCCTGTGCTCCCTTTCTTTCTCCCCCCTCTCCTTTTGTCATCCTGTCCATATATGCATTACCATCATCTGGCGAAGGAGCAGGGGCACTGGTGAGTGAGGGAGCTGCAGCCCTCGGGACCCAGGAGGCAAAGTCCACCAACGCCGAGGGGACCAGTGGGACAGAGGGCGAAAGGAGCACCATGGAGGTACAGGAGCTGATTCAACTGACTCTGATTCCTCCTCCGATGGGTGCTCCCCAGTGGGGGTGGACCCCTCTGGGACCACCCCAGCTACAGGTTCTACCACCACGCCCCTACCAGCACTGCCCTCCCTGTAGCCTCCACCATGTTGCATGTGCCCGCTCACCCAGGAGGGTGAGCTTCTCCTTTGCCCCAGGCACCTCAGGCCCTGCCCCAGTCAGCCCTGCTGCCCTCAGTTAGGAGGATATTGACCTCCTGAGATCCATCTCTGTAGGGCAGTCAACCATAGTGAATGCCATCCAGGGGCTGGCATTTCTGATGCAGCAATGCAATGCCTTCCTGGAGGGCATTCACTGTGGTTTGGTGGCCCTACAGAGATCGTTTCAGGCTCTGGCCTCCTCTCTGACGGCAGCCAGTGTCCCTGTTTCTTCCGTCCCCCCTCCAACTACCACTTCCCAGCCCCAGTCTCCTCTCCCCAAGCCCATCCCACACACACATTCTGACAAGCATGCACCCAAAACAACAGACAGGACTATCACAAACACAGGCAGCACACTTTCATCCACAATCACTCACACAGCCAACACACAGATGCACACACACCATCATCCACTGCTTCCTCCTCCTCCCTCACAGTCACATCAGCACTCACACCTGCATGCACTGCGTCAACAGCCCCAGAAGCTGCCACCTGCACAGCCTTGCCCACAGTCACCACAACAGCACAGCCGCAGCCAAAGCACCCCACACACCACCGCCACCATCACCACCTCATGCAGCACACCCACCTCACTTGCAGACACCACCACAACATCCATCCACACGTCCTGTTTGACCTCCCCCACCCAGTCTGACCCCTCCAAAGACACACAAACGCTCGCACTCAGAACTCCACCAGCCTTCCACCTCACACATGCACACTGTCCATGCACCTGCACCCAAGTCTAGCACACCTGCTCCTCCTCCTACAACCACTCCCTCTACCTCCACTCCCATCACAGTTTCATATTAAATATCATAATTCAATTTCAACAGCCCTTAAAAATATCCTTGGTTATCTCCAAGTCCACATAAAAAGACTCAAAGAGTTCTGGGTGCGACCGGTGATGAAGAGTGCCACCTATAGCAGGTGAGGGGCCTCATACTTTTTAAAACAGTTCCATTTACACAATGTAAGGCCTCATTACAACTTTGGTGGTCCTACGGTCGGACCGCCAAAGCTGCAGGGAGGCCGCTGTCAACTCAGCAGCCTCACCCCCATAGTATTATGATGTTTCCACCAGGCTGACCGACAGAAACATCATACTACGATGTGGCACTGGCCTCTGCCCCCTTAATGGAGCCAAGGGAAATTCAGTTGCACACCAGCACCCTTGGAATGTGCACTGTCTGCAGAGCAGACAGTGCACATTCCGATGGTGCAGACAGGGGGCCGCCCAGCACAGGCTTTCTGCCAGCCTTTACATGGCGTTGAAACCACCTTGGAAAGGCTGGCGGAAAGTGAAGTTGTGTTCAACAAGGTGGTGCTGCCATGGGCACCGCTGTGGCTGACCATGACTTCGACCCCCGCCACCTCATCGGGATCTGCAATCCTGGCAGTGGCAGCCATCTCCTGGCAGTCCCATCGTCAGAGTCGTAATCTGGTGGTCGGACCACCAGGAGTGCGGTGGTCCAGCTGCCACCACGAGTTTGGCAGTCTGAAGACCGCCAAACTCGTAACGAGGCCCTAATTCTGTACATTTTTATCACAACAAACCACAGTATTAAATGCACATTAGGGCTCCTTGTACACATAGGGGCATATTTACGAGAAAGTGGTGCATCGGTCCTGATGCACCACTGTTCTTGCTTCGCCCCTGCTTCACCATACTGACACCATGGTAGCACTGTATTTACAAAACAGTGCACCATGGCAGTTGTTAGGACAATAGCATCAACATTTTTGATGCTCTTGTGGCACTTTGCTGGACTAGAGTCAAAAATGTTGACGCTAGCGCAGCAAAGCACAGGGAGGCCCATTGATTTAAATGGGTGCGTCATTTTAATGCCTGCTCTGAGCAGGCTTGAAAAATGACAGAAAAAATGGCACAGTGAAATGTAAATTTCACTGTGCCATTTTTCAGGCCTCCTTCAATACATATGCCTGGCACAGGCATAATGTGGCACAAGGGTACAAAAAGCGGTGCAATGGAAGCAGTGCACCACTTTGTAAATACGGCATGGGAGAAAGGTCTCCTTAGCGTCAAAACAAATTACGCTACAGCAGTGCATGGTAGTGCTAGGGGCTTTTAAATATGCCCCATAGTGTGCTTTATTCGATCCAGAACCTACAAGCCCTTTAAATATTTTAATATACTATTCGATAGGGATGTTGTACTTTGTTATACTCTTACAAACTTTCCCTCAGTCTCCCATTTATGATCATATTATTTATCAGCTGACAGAGACACATGGGATCTGCATGTGGGTGACACTGTAATCTTTGCTGCCCTCCCACAGAAGAGACATAGAATTACAGACTTAGAAGATGCAGATGTTTATGGAAAGAAGGATCAAATGCATTTCATTCGGCACAAAACATGATTTCCACTGAGAGTCAACAGACATCATTGCAACAAAATGAGGCTTCGTAACATGTAAAATATGAAATCTAAGCCCTGCCAATAAGAAGAAGTGGTATCCAGGATTTTACTGCATGAGGTCACAGAGTATCATCATGGGCCTGTACTTTGAGAACTACCTGACTGACAGATGATAGTAGTGTGACAACATGCTTGCAGAGGGGCACCTGAGTCACAAGTGTATGTGAGACTTAGTGATATCACCATGGAGCACTGAGTGATTGCATCTCTGAATGGATGAGGAAAAGTGATTTTATAAGTTTACATGTACAAGAAAGAGGTACAAAGTAACACAGGATTGAGTTACCATGTGCTGTCCTGCCTGACTGATGCTGGCACAACAAATCTATTTCCTTTAGTTCTTAGGCATGATTTGGTGTGTTTGCTAATATAACATTGCCCGGTTCAAGAGCAAGTTCAGTGAAATCACATGACTTGACAGCTGCAAAGGTGATGATTAGGCTGGACGAAATTTTAATTACGCCAGAACAACTGGAGTAATTTTTGTAAATGCTCATACTCTTGTGATGCGAATATGCCAAAATTATGCTATTACTCCTCTTGAGTAATCAAGAGTAATTTGGGGAAAAAATCCTACTGCAGGAGCAGAGGAACAATCAACTAAGAGAGCGCAAGGTGCTTCAGCTACTGCTGTTCATGGACTGTAGCACTTAGTGCAAAATGCATCCTTTGGCCCATTTTGTAGGTTAGGGTGCATTTTACACCAAGAAGGTAGCACTAAATGCTGGATAACGTTTCTCACAATATTAAACATAATTAAAAGTATTTTGCTGTAACTTAGAGTAATTACACTAGAGAGAATTACAAAAGTTATGCCCGTCCCTAATGATGATCAAATTTACCTACTCAACATCCTCGTTCTGTGATAAAACATTTCAACAATGTAGACATCTACAGGATTTACATCATTTGTCTTAAATATTACACAGTTTGAATGTCCAAACTTTCACTGTTATGGTAGATGATACAAACATTTTAAATGGTGGCGGGAAAAGCAGACATGAGATTTGTTGGGTACACCTATTACATGGCTGTGCGAAATATGCAGAACACATAGGGGGTCATTCTGACCCTGGCGGTATTTACCGCCATGGTGGAGGTCGGCGGTAGCACCGCCAACAGGCTGGCGGTGCACCGCTGGGCATTCTGACCGCGGCGGTTCAGCCGCGGCCAGAAACGGAAAGTCGGCGGTGTCCCGCCGACTTTCCGTTGCCCTTGAGAATCCTCCATGGCGGCGGAGCGCGCTCTGCCGCCATGGGGATTCTGACACCCCCTACCGCCATCCAGTTCCTGGCGGTTCTCCCGCCGGGAACAGGATGGCGGTAGGGGGTGCCGCGGGGCCCCTGGGGGCCCTTGCAGTGCCCATGCCAATGGCATGGGCACTGCAGGGGCCCCCGTAAGAGGGCCCCAAAAAGAATTTCAGTGTCTGCCTAGCAGACACTCAAATTCGCGACGGGTGCAACTGCCCACCTTCCCACACCGCCGGCTCAGAATCGTGGGAAGGGTGTTTCCCGCTGGGCTGGCGGGCGGACTTTCGGCGGTCGCCCGCCAGCCCAGTGGGAAAGCCAGAATGACCGCCGCGGTCTTTTGACCGCAGAGCGGTCTTTCGGCGGGAACCGCGTGGCGGGCGGCGACCGCCGTCCGCCGCGGTCAGAATGACCCCCATAGTGGTGTGTTTGTGAGGAATATTGTGGAACACATATAGGTGATAGTGCACTACACAGGATATCCATTGAAAATGTTTCACTCATGATGAACAACATGGACTAGGCTCTGCCATCAATCTAGTCATGTGAGCAGTCCAGATAGCGAGACACTGAAATTCAAAGTGGGGCCCTCTTGCACTTGGCATGGGCACTGCAGGGGCCCCCAGGGGCCCCATGACACCCCTCACCGCCATCCTGTTCCTGGCGGTCGCAACCGGCAGGAACAGGATGGAGGTGAGGGGGTCAGAATCCCCATGGCGGCGCAGCATGCTGCGCCGCCATGGAGGATTCCCCTGGGCAGCGGAAAGTCGGCGGTACACCGCCGACTTTCCGTTTCTGGCCGCGGCTGTACCGCCGCGGTCAGAATGCCCAAAGGAGCACCGCCAGCCTGTTGCTGGTGCTCCCGCGGACCCCGGCCCTAGCGGTATTTACCGCCAGGGTCGTAATCACCCCCATGGTGCTTGGGAGCATCAAGGGGTGGGACAGGAGCAGGGAACAGGTCAAGAATGGCAAGGAAAACATTTTTAGGTATACAGGGCGGTCATGTGTAAAAGGTTTAGGAGTGGAAGTAGAGGGAGTGGTTGTAGGAGATGTAGGTGTGCTGGATGTGAATGCAGGTGTGTGCAATGTGTGCTTGTGTGTGGTGGGTGTATGCTGGGTGGGTGAGTGAGGGTGTTTATGTTTTTTGGAAGGAGGGGGAGAGATGCAGGGAGATGTGCAAGAAGTGTGAGAGTATGTTGGGGTGGTGGCTGCAAGTAAGGTGGATGTGCTGCATGTGGTCTTGATGATTGTTGTGGTGAATGCAGATTTGGTGTGGGGTGGATGTCTGCAGGTCTGCTCTTGTGTGTCTGTGGGTATGACATAACTCATGGCAGAATCAGGGAGTGTTGGTGTAGTGATGACAGGTGTGAGTTGTGATGTGACTTTGAAGGAGGAGGTGGTTGGGAGACAGTGCAGGGAGTGGCTGTTGTCATGTCTGCAGGTATGTGTTGACTGTGTGCATGCTTGTGGTGTGTCCTGTGCTGCCTGTGTTTGTCTTGTGCACCTTGTCTATTGTAGTGGGTGAATGCTGGTCTGGATGTGTGCTCTGGATGGGTGAAGGGAGAGGGGTGGTGGATTGGGCACAGGTAGCTGGAGGGGGGATGGAAGATGAAGGGACACTGGCTGCCATCAAAGACTAGGCCGGAGCCTGTAACGATCTGTGCAGGCCAGCCAAGGCACCATATATGCCTTCCAGGTAGGCATTACTTTATTGCATCTGGGATGCCAAACCCTGGATGGCATTCACAATGGTTGACTGGCCCACAGAGATGGACCTCAGGAGGTCAATAGCCTTCTCATTGAGGGCAGCAGGGCTGACGGGGCAGGGGCAGAGATGCCTGCGGCGAAGGAGATGCCCACCATTCTGGGTGAGCAGGCACGGGCAACTGGTTGGAGAGCTACAGGGAGGGCAGTGCTGGTAAGGGGGTGGTGGACAAGGATGGTGCTGTGATGGTCCCAAATGGTTCCGCCACCGCCAGTGGGCTTCCATCGGAGGAGGAATCTGAAGATGTTGTTGCTGTACCCATCTCCCCCGTGGTGCTCCCCTCGCCCTCCGTCCCACTGGTGCCTTTGGCATCGGTGAACTCCTGGGTCCAGTGGGCTGCAGCTTCCCCATTCGCTGGTGCCCCTTCTCCTTCGCCTGATGATGCTGATGCACACAAGGATAGAAAAGGACAGGGAGGGAGGGTGGTTTGAGAATGAAACAGAGGAAAGAGTCACTACCTACATTTCTAGTACACGTACCAACAAGTAATATACTCCTCCTGTGGAGTGTCAAGGAATGGCTATCAAACATTGTCCTCAAACATTGGTCATGAAGACAAAACCCAATATGCAAGTTGTAACTTTCTAATTCCAACAAAATCACTAGTTTGGACATGCTGCAGTCTGTCATCAGTAGTTCTACAATGCTAAAAACTGCCAACTATCCACATATGCTTACCAATCTGACACTTTGGACACATTGTTTTTAATATGTCCTGGATAGGTTCATTGCATACAAATTCTTGGACAGGTTGGTGAAGGACTCATGATGTACAGAAGTCCATTGAGAATGTAGTGATTGCACAGTAGAAGCTCCCTGCTCACAGGACTAATTACCCAATATCAGCCCTAATGACCCCTACAGATGACATTGGCTATCTGAAGCAGACTCAGGGATAGGGAACTAAGGTTTGAAAATCACTCAAGATAGGAGTGGTTCTAAACCTTACTGGACAAGGAGGTATAGCACCAACATATTACTGCTTGCATGGTGTTTAGCCAACTCACACCACTTCTAAACAGTTGAAGTAATAGCCAGGACTATGATCTTATCCAATGTACACTCACCTCATTAGTACCTACGTAATCCAACTGACACAACAGAAGCCCTTACAACTGATATGAAACAGTCAGCACTTACCCCCTTGTAGCTGCTCTGCTGTCCTCAAGTGCCCATCTAACTCCGGGTAGGCCACTGCCAATATGCGGGCCAATAGGGGGGGTCGGGGTCCGACGGGCACCCCTCCCTCATTGGAAGGATGCCCCCAGCTGGCCCTCCGCGATCTTCCGGTTCCAGCGTCTCAGGTCGCCAGCTATGGACCCACAGGGTATGCACTTGCTTGGCGACGGATCTCTATAACCACTTTTTCTGATGACTGCTGACCTGCATGAGAGACACAGACAAAAGGAGAGTTACAGTACAACTACAGCAGTGGCCTACACACAGCATGCACAGCACATGCTCATACAAAGTCCATGATACCCCATTAGCATTCAAACAAAACAACCCCAGCTGTCAATCATGCCATGTCTACATGCAACCACTTTCGCCATCCAAGAACACCCTAGCTGATAAGTATACCACATTGTACTGACCCGTTTATCTGGAGCCCCATACAACTGCCATACAGGGTAGGACCCTTTCTACCAGTTTCTCAAGTTCCTCCAGGGTGAAGGCAGGGGCCCTATCTCCTGCAGGATGTGCCATTGTGGCTTCCAGATACAGAACACAGCAGCTCATGCAGTGGAGGTCTTGCTTGCTCAAGTGTCAGGAGACAAGTGAGCTCAGTTATAGAAAATGGTGGTCACGGCTGCGGCGGTCATGACCGTCACCGCTGCCGGTGATCATGACCGTCACCACCGCCGGTGATCAATATTGGCCCCAGTTTCCCATAGTCATTAATGGTAACCAATGAGGAGTTGCATGGTGGTTCCCACCGCCTACCACCATGACGACTAATGCCAGTGGAGTGAAGTCACTTCCATCTGTTCTCTGCATGCAGGACAGGCAGCTGCCATTTCACACATTCTAAATATTTCTATGTCATCCTAGTGCATCAAAGCATGAAGTTAATCACCAGTTGCTTGATGTACGATGTCAACTCAGGTGAGCACACTACTGAAGTGAGTGTCACCTGTCAATATGTCTGATGTATAATCTTTTCAATATGTGGACATTGATAACTGTATCCGACTTAGGGACGAGTTTACTACATCTGAGATCAATCTCTGTACAGACCCCTTGTGACAAGTAGATCAATGGAACTGACAGCCAGGATATTGCAGTTGTGTAGTTTGTGAATCACTTATATGGTGTACTTTAGCAACAACAGTGTAACAGATGTCCTGAAATGTGTTCTGTCCTATGCCTAGATACCATTCAAGAGGGAGATTGTGAAATGCACTGTCTATTGGCCCCTAGTCAGCCTTGTTACAATGGAAGAAAGACACATAATAGACCTATCGTCTGAACCGCCAGACCATCAGAAAACTGTGTACCCACTTGGAGCTGGATCTCCTGGCAGCCATATGCAATCCACATGTCTTCCGACTAACATGATAGGTGTTATCTGTCCTGCATTGCCTCGCCTCAGGATCTTTTCAGGTGACGTTGGGACTGGCTGCAGGACTGTCACAGCCGATGTTCAGTTTTGTATTACAGGATGTACTGGATGCCTTACTTAGGCACTTGAGCAGCTACATCAGGTTCCCACAATGTGCTGACCTGTATACTGTGAAGTCTTCCTTTTATGACATTGTACAAGTTACACATGTCATAGGGACCATTGATGGCTTTAGTTCCTCCCAGGGCTAATGAGCAAGTCTACAGGAACAGGAAGAATCACTATTTGATCAATGTCCAGGTGGTGTGTCATGCCGACCAATACGTATCCCATGTGACAGCAACGTTTCCTGGATCTGTACATGATTCTTACATCTTGATGAACAGCAGTGTCCCACAAATGATGTCACAACTACAGAGAGAGAGGGCCTGGCTCATTGGTAAGTGTGCCACTGTCTATGTCTAACCCCTATGCTACTTCACTTCACAGTCAGCTCTGTGCCTCTAATGGTTCCCTAATGATTTGTATCTTTGTGCACACAGGTGACTCCAGCTACCCCAAATTGCCCAGGCTCCTGACACCAGTGAGGCACCCTACAATAGATGGAGAGGACAGTTATTATGAGGCCCACGGCCAAACAAGGCTTGTAATCAAGAGGACATTTGGTCTGCTGAAAGCAAGATCCAGATACCTACATGTGTCCAGCGGTGCCCTACGGTACAGACCACAGAAAGTCTGCCAAATTATTGTTGCATGTTGCATGCTACACAATCTTGCCCTGAGAAGACACATTCCACTGTTGGATGAAGAAGAGGTGGCAGCTGGACCAGTGGTTCAGGCTGATGACTTTAGAATTGATGAGGAGGCAGATGAGGGAGATGCAGCTGACTCTAGGACTGAGTTGATTTGGAAATTCTTCCAATGAATGCCAGGTATGTGTGGTCTAATGTTAATGGCCTAGTGACATTGTCCCTCCTTGTGTTTTGCATCAGGGGATATGAGTGCTCTGCATTGATCAGTCTGTGTTACGTATTTTGATGGGTGGGATTCTGACTTACCATCAGGGGATGTGTAACTGCCGTACTGGCAAAGCCATATGATACTTGCTGTTGGCATGGCATGACTAGAGCATAGGGTTCCCCATGTTGCATGGTTTCAAGACTGCAGTATGGATGTCAATGGTCTGGCCTAATCCTATCACATAGCAGTCCAGCTACCCATCCACACTGTTCCCAAAACCGATGTCTGTTACCTACCTGTTTTAGACATTGCAAGATAGGTTTTCTGTTGGTGAGGTTAGCTATGAGGGACAATTCTTTTACTCTGCATGTGTGTGACCTACAGACCTACCTTGTAGCTATGTGGTGACCTCCTCACTGCAACATGATTCCTGTGGATTGAATTATGTCCTGTATGTGTATTGGATGGGCAACATGGGAGACATAATTAAAGCTTTACCCTATCTTAATGTATTTTCAGGTCAGATGTGTGGTTCCACTCTGCCTTCTAACACGACTGTTGGCACCGTTGCAAAGGATTACAGTACAGCAAGGATGTCACGACCAACCTGCTGGACATTCCTGCCACATCTGCCCATCTGTCAGACTTATTGACACATATATGTGCATTTCAGTTTATCTCTTTCGCATTAAATGGTGTTGGTGACAACGATAACACGTAAGCCATTACTGTGCTGAAATGTGTTTATTGTGATTCAAAGTGCATTTGCTGAGGAGTGGGGTGAATGGGATTGAAAGCATCAGAGTAGATGGCCAACTGTTGGTTTCACAGGTCCAGTCACCAAGGGGCAATGGAGTTCTGGCAGTAGGCAGTCAGCGGGGTGTCACAATGGCACACAAGGGAGAATGTTCAGGAGAGAGATCGCTTCCTGGCGATGTTTTTGGTCTTGACCTCAGGTCCTGCAGGATGCCTGGATGGACAACCTCGTTTGCATGGGGGATCCTCAGCTGCATGGGCAGAGGTGCTCATAGCCTGTGGGTCCTCTCGCTGGGGCTCCATTGCAGTGGCTGTGACAGATGTAGTTGGCACAGGTGTTGTTTGGCTACTGGTAGAGGCCTGGTGGTGGGTGGAGGACGTAAGCATAATGCTGGTGAGTTCAGTGAGCACCCCACAAATGGAGGCCATGGTGGCTTTGTATGTCTGCAACTGCTGCCTGGCCTCCTGGTGGTATTTCCCCGGCAGCCTCTAGTTCTCCTGCAAAGTTGTCAGTATTTGACCCATCCTGTCCAGGGATTGCTGGTATGCTCCCAGGATTCTGGAAATGGCCTCCTGTCAAGTCGTGCCCCACTGGTACCTCATCCCTTGACCCACAGTTGCCCTCCCACTGCCCTTGCCCCCTGTGCCTGTGACCCTGGCAAAGTATGCCCACTCCCAGTGACACCAGGACCTTCATTGTCTTGGATGTTAGGGGTGGACTCAGGTCCCTGTACTGTGGGGCACACTATAGATTGATCCATCCTTGGGACACAGGTTTGGGGAGGTGTTTCCTGTGCTGTGGTAGCCACAGAGGTGGGGGACTCAGATTTGGGCAGGATGAGGCTGGTGGTGGTGGATTGACCCATCACTCCAGATGGGCCATGTGAGGTGTCCCCTTCCACACATCCAGAGTTGCAGTCCTCAACTGGGCCAACGTCCAGGGGCTGACTGTCTGTCTCTGGCATCCTCTGCTGGGTGGCAGTAGTAGGGATACCTGTGGATGGAGAGGAGGTGTGTTAGATTGTTGAAATGTACTTGTTGTTCACATGGTTGTTTGAAACCATAGCCTTGACTTGCTTTCCAGTGATGACAATGACAGCTGCATGACCACTGGCAATGTTTAAGGGCTGATGGATAGTGCTGTTGAGTGCTTGTAGTATAGAAGGTTGTGGTCATCAATGCTGTCATTGCCATATACTTGTGATCAGTCCAAGTATCCTGTAGGTGAAGGGGATGACATTGTTATGAGTGCAGGTGTCCTAATGTGGAGTGGAATTAGCAGTTATAAAAGGGTGGGGAGTGTTGCCTTGTGGTAGCTGTAGTACGTGCTAAGGTGGGAGATATCCGTGCACTTCGTGGTCCTGTGTGGAATTAGTGGTAGTGGGGAGGTGTGGCATGCAAGGGAGAGTATTGGGTTCAGGGTGGATTGGTGCATGTAAGGGTGCTGTGAGGGGCTGTAAGGGTGGTGGGGGTACATGCTGTGCAGGAGTACATGGTGCCTGGGCAGTGTTGTTGTCTTCCCAGAGTCCAGTCCTCCTGGTATTCCAATCAGGCCCTTTGGGTGCAGGATGGCCAGGACCTTCTCCTCCCACAATGTTAACTCGGGGGGAGATGGTGGTGGTCCACTACCAGTCTTGTTGATGGCTATCTAGTGTCTTGCCACCATGGACCGGACCTTCCCCTGTAGGTCATTCCACCTCTTCCTGGGGTCCTCCCTTGTGCATAGATGGTTCCCCACTGAGTTCACCCTGTCGATGATCCTCTGCCATAACTCAGTTTTCCTGGCTCTGGATGTATGCTGGACCAGTGCTCCAAACAGTTGTGGCTCCACTTTGACGATTTTGTCTATCATGACCCTCAACTCCTTGTCTGTGAATTGTGGGTGTTTCTGTCATGACATGGTGGATGTGTCGGGGGTGGTGGGGTGTGTAATGTGCAGGGGTGTGCAGTTTGGTGCGGTGGGATTGCGTGGTTCGGTGTACTTGTGGTATGTGATGGTTGCGTGCAGTGGCAATGTGTTTGTTGTGTACAGGGGTGCTGTTGTGTAGTGTGTGCTGTGTGCTAGGTGTGGTGGTGCCCATGGTATCCAGGTGCAGTGTCTTCTATTTGTGCATTCTTCCTTTTCTCAGTAAAAAATTCAGTATGTGTCTCAGGTGTGGTGTATTCGTACTGTCCAATGTGGTGTTGTGTTCTGCTGGATTTGAGTTTTTGACCGCAGAGGTTCGGACTGACAATGGATTACAGGCATGCAAAGGCTGTGCTGATGTGTGGGTTGTAATTTGGAGGGCGGGATGTTGACGGTATGGCGGGGCTGTTGGTGGTATCGCCTCTCTCCTTCTCTTGGTCAGAGCCGACGGTGTCGGATTTTTGGCTGATTTTGGCCGGCCTTTAGTTTGTGACTCATACTACGGCAGTCGTGAGACAGCCAAGACTGGTGGTCTTTTGGCCCACCCACAGATGGCGGTCTTCAGCTTAGACCGCCAAAGTCATAATGAGCACCTGAGTTTGGCGGAGGCCACTTCGAAACAGAGGACATATAAACTGGTGATGATAACCAATGAAGGGCCTTGTGACACTAATTACATGTACATCAACATGGCTGTGACATCGATTGGCTGTGCTGTGGGACTCAAAATGTTTGAGTCCTTGCTACACCAAGGATGTGTGCTACTGTTGGGCCTTCGTACAGTGCACAAAGGGAATGGAAAGAACATTTTGTCTTCTTTATTTGCAGTTTTATATAGTGCAAATTCGACTCAAAGGTATTGGAGTGCTATTGGACCGGTTCAATTACTCAAGGGCACACTCATCTTTTTGTAGGCACTGGGAGATTAAGTGATTTGCCCAGAATCACAGGATTTTGAGCCAGTGCCCTGATTCCCCAGTTCCAAAGTCTGCAGATATGTTTGTGTCATTATCTATTTGTGCCACTGAGTGTAGGTGTGGCTTCACACATGTGTGGAGCAGCTGTTATTCCACTGGTCACGGTTCACTTCCACGTATTTGGTCTATTTCTCTGCTCCACTAAGGATGTGTAGAGGTAAACCATGTAGTTCACAATAGAGGTTCATCACTATACTTGCCTCCTTCTAGAAATGTGTGTTGTCTTCTTGAATGTGCACTCTAGATCCAACCTGATGTGATACACAAGGGACATTTACCCTTACTTAAAGGGGCTTTCAGCCACCTCTCTTCATCTATTGTTTTGTCGAAGGTAAGAAGCTGCCAGCAAATCCCAGATTGATTGGCTTTTTTAAGTCCACGTTATCCAAGACATTTTGATTTTACCAAAATGATGTGTATAAGACAGGTACTTCTAGGGCTTATCAGCCAGACTTCATCCATTAGTCTGTGGCTATGTCATTCACATTTTTCTTCCACCCAGTCCAGCATGCCTTAAGGGGCAATATGTCTGTCCACTTCAGCCATTGGCTGACTTCACTTTAAGTCATGGCCGTGCTGCACTTTCACAAGGAACACATTCACACACAAAGTAGTTCCCTTCAGTGCTAGGGTGTACTATGGCAATGTGTGCTTTTTTTGACATCAGAGCAATATTTTGCCTTTATACAATGTTTTTCCTTCAGATTGATGAGGGCCTGCAGCTTCCTGAACAATAAAGTTCTGCAAAAACCATGACAAGATAAACCAAGAATTGCCAAAACGCTGGCTGCCAATGTCAGGCCTATTTATTTCCCCTTGCTTGTTTTAATACCAATAACACATCATTTTATGTGCGATTTTAGACGTTTATCTACAGTTGTATAATATGTTTGCATTCTATGGTATGTGGAGGTGTAGTTGCACACCTGGAGACTGTCTTCCATGTCACAAATATTCTGCATGCTCAGTAAGGAAGTGTAGGATTTTGTGAGACAGCAGTAATTGAAATTAAGGGCCAGATGTACGAAAGATTTGCAAGTCGCAAATCAGTCGCAGTGCTATTTGCGACTGCGCAAAAAGCGAAATGGTATGTTCCAATGCCACTTCGGAGTTCCAAATAGCGATGCGACCCATTACCGACTCGCAAAGAATGCGACTAGCAATTGCGACTTGCAATTAAGTCGCAATTTGCGAGTCGCAAACCGAATGCACAAAGCAGTCGCAAATTGTGACTACTCTCAAAAAGCATGTTTTGCACACCCAGATTAGCACTGATTCTAAACAGGTGGTAACCAGAACCAAAGTATAAAAGGAGACCCAGAAGGCATCTGGGTTTCTTTAAATGGCTGCACTATACGTGATAGCATGGAGGAGGAGCGTCCAGGCTGCCCAGCAGAGGGGGAGGACGCAGAGACAGGAGAGGATATACCGAACCAGGCAGACACTATTTCAACAAACTGAGGACGAGATTTATGATAAATACAGACTGAGCAGCGCAGTTATCCTAGAGATCATTGAACTGCTGAAACCTCAGCTTGAATGCCAGACAATGCGCTGCTCACTGCACCTCTTGGCCTCATGTAGCTATCAGGGGGTGATTGCTGTTGCAGGTGGGGTGTCCCAAAGTGCCCTCTCAAGATTTTTCAGACGGTTCCTAGATGCCATACTTGCACCCATGTCCAGATATGTATACCTTCCCAGGAGTGAGGCGGAAATTAACAGCACCAAGTTGAACTTCTACAGAATTGTCAAATTCCCCCATATAATCGGGTGTGTGGACGGGACACATATACCAATTTGCCCACCAGCAAATCTGGAATATGTGTTCCGCAATAGGAAATGCACCCACTCACTAAGCATCCAGGTGGTATATAATGCCCATAATGTCGTTACTGACATTGTGGCAAAATATCCAGGGAGTACACATGATGCATACATATCCAGGCACAGTGGGATTCACCAACGCCTAGAACGTGGGGAGTTTGGCAAAGGATATTTATTAGGTACTGTCTAGTACACTCTGATGCCTTAAATAAATGTGACTGCGTAACCCTGTGATGCCCTGCTAATTTTGGCTCTTTTGTCACACAGGTGACAGTGCATATGCTCTGAGACCATGGATACTCACCCCATACCTAACACCTGGCAATCAGAATGAGAGGCGATACAATAAAGGACATCAGCGGACCAGAACTGTCATTGAGAGGACCTTTGGCTCGTTGAAGTCACGTTTCCAATGCCTGCACAAAAGTAGAGGGGCACTCCAGTATGCCCCCGAAACTGCATGCAAGATCGCTGCAACATGTACCATCCTCCACAACATTGCCACCAGAAGTGGGCTATATCTCACCCTCGACGGCACAGATTCAGAGGATGAGGAGCAAGAGCTACCACACCGACAGCCGGGGATGGTAGCATCTCAATGGAGGGCAGACAGAGACGGTACCACATTGCAACTCACTACTTTGGCAGGTACGTGACAATACTCACAAATGTAAGACACACATAGCCAGGTTGTGTAGTACAACAAATAATCCCTTTAATGTCAGGAATGTAATGATGAAATTTTGTCATCTCAACTGCACGAAAAAAGCGAAATGTAAAGTCTGACACATTAACATCATGTGCCTCAGTTAAAGCACAGAATAGGTAGCTCACACCCTCCTGCGACTGCAGCCACCATGGCCCAATCCTGGTTGGTCCCCTGATGCTTGGTGGGCACTGCTACTCCGCAGGATGCGTGCATCTGAGGCAGATACACTGCTGACGCTGGAGATGTCCTCACTATCCTGAGGGGTATCGCCAATGCCCCTTGCTGCCTGGGTGGTCTCTATTAGGTCCACTGCATGGCGGATGCGCCCTAGTCCCCCTGCCACCTTACCAGCAAAATGGCCAAGTTCTACCTGCAGCTTTACAGTGCGCCTTAACAGGCAGGTAGTTGTGGTTGTAGGGCGCCCAATTGATTGACTCAGTCGGTCCAAACGGACAGCAGTGTTGAGCTCTCTGTGCCTTGCATGGGCCCTATCTGCCACCATTTCCCTGACCAAGTCATTGATGGAGCTTGTTAGGTTTGCCAGGTTGTTGTTCATGGCAGTGAATTGGTCGTCCACATTGGCAAACCCTGGGAGAGGGTCTGTTGCAGTCTGTGCAGGTTCCTATTCATAACCCGCATGTGTTTATTTTGCAGCCGGTGACTTCTCAGTAAGGATGCCTCCAGTCCGGTGACATCCTCCTCACTGGCTAACTGTGTTGGACTTTGCCGTCTCCGCCCAGACCCAGCTGACCTATGTGGCTGACTACCACTCATCAGTGGCCCCGGTGTCATGTTGCCTGCCTCCAGGTCAATATCTGTCTCGTCGGTGGTCTCTCATGCATGTTGGACGAGTGGTGTAGTCATGCACTCCCCTGCAGTTACACTGGCTGCCTCGTCTGCTGTGTTGATGGTGGATTCTTCTCCCTGCACAGCAGGGTTGTTGGTGGGTCCTTGTGGGAGACCTGTGGGACAGAGGGGATACACTGTCAGTGTCTCACATATGCTTGGTGCATCAGAATAAATATTTCTCTAAAGTTGGACTACTGAACTACATTGCCCATAATGCATTGCTCTGTAGGTTGCAATATGTGAATGGAGCATATCTGGAGGATGCATGCTTTTGTGTACTGTGGTTGTGTGCATGGTGCATTGAGTGGTGTAAATAAGTGAGTTTGGTACTTACTTTTGGATGTTCCCGTTGCAGAACTGTCCAGGTCTCCAATTACTATCACAGCCTTCGGCTCCAGAGTGGTCTCCACTATGCTCCACTATGCTCTCTATGGCTGTAGGGGGTGGTACTGTTGATGGTCCTTCTCCAGTTCCGTACATCTCCCTCATCCGCTCTGCCTCCCTTTCCTTGGTCCTGGACTGGAGGTCGTACCACCTTTTGCGGACCTCATCAACGGTGCGATGGCTGACTCTGATCGCATTGATAATACTAAGGATGTCCTGCCAGATTTTCTTCTTTTGGGTGTCAGGGACACTCATTGATGCCTTGCTAAACAAGACATCATGGTGCAGGCAGCACTCCTCAGTTAGGACCTCCAGCTCCTTTTCAGAAAACGTAAGTTTCCTCTTCCTTCCAGCAGTGGGTGTCTCCTTGTCCTGAGCTGACATGGCTGTAGTTGCTCCTCTCAGCTGGGTGTGCCTCTGCTGTTTGAGCTGGGTAGGCTTGTCCCTGTTCCATTGATGATGTCATCACTCAGAACCAGAAAGTGTGTTTTCACCTATTTTATTTGCACCTGCGTGCAATTTGCGAGCCAGTGTAATTACCGACCTCGCAAATAGAGATTTTCACAAATTGCAAGATCGCAAATTGCGGTGCGATGCACAGAATCACAATTTGGTTTTGCGATTTTTGCCTGCATCCCGTTTTGCGAGTCGGAAATAGCGATTCGCAAGGAATCGTTTGCTTACTACATCTTGTCCTAAATGCCTTATTTCAGACTTTTTCTTTTCAACTGTATCAAGAATACTCACGGAAATAAAGTGAAGACTTCATTAAAGCTAAGTTCTGGAGCAAGAAGAAAATTCAGAATGCCATTAGAAATATACGTTTTCATAGATGGTTTTACATTTATATGAACAGGAAGTTAATGCTCACTGTTACAGGGATGACTACAGAGAATGTTCTGTAGGTGGCACGCATTACAGTAAAGAATGTTATTGTATGCATCTAAAAATATCAACTCAAGTTAATGTTTCAAATCATAATTTATTAAACATGTAGATTGAAATATACATTTACCACACAAACGTCTTCGTTCTTACGTAGTACCTGCTGTTTTAGCTCTCCTCAAAGATCCATGGTTCTAGTTTAGTGATGTGGCAAATACAATATCCTTGGTGGGTTCAAATTGTTGCTAAATACATGTCTGCCAAAAGGCTTTTGATGCTTAAAAGCTACATAAATATTAAGAATATAATAGACGGATGAATACACAAGCAGAACTGTGGTTACTGTGGCCAAGAAATAGAATAGTTTGACTTTCCACGTAAGAAGAGAGCGAAAAAGAAAACACATAATGGGGAGTAGGAGTAGCGATCTGTGCTTCCTGCTAACTTGGTTGAAGTGCTTTTCCTGGTTCATTGGCTCCCTTGAACTATTAGAAATAAACTAAATAACCAAATCTGGATACTTTGTTTCCAGTCGTGTTGCCTTTCACTTTGGGCCTTTGTTCTAAAAACTTTCTGCTTACTAGTCTGCATCTATTTTGGTGTGTTCCACAGGAATCTTTGGGGCTTATTCTAAAAAATATGTCGATAGGTTTTAACCAAGAATACTCAGTGATGACTCCTGGTCCTAAATATATTATTGTGATCTTGGACTCCTATTTCTGCTATAATTAATTCTAAACAGGCAATTTTATATTGGCAGAATATCCACACGGAATAAGGTTATAGCTTACATGCGTACTTCTGGAAATGCCTGAAAATCGTGGATTTTCGTGACATTTTAATGGAAAAAGGGCTGCGAGTCAAAACAAAATCAATACATCTAAAACAAGTTCATGAACTTCTTTGTGAATAGGGCGCTTTGTGTTTGAGATAGATGCCTAAATATCTTTTTTTGTGTTTGTCTTCACAGCCTTTATTAAGGTTCCATTTCTGCCTTAAACAATGATTCGGTATTTTAATTAGGTATTGTCATTGGCTAAGAGATGTACATCGAATGTTTAATCAATTAAGAGCTGCATTTCCAGTCCCTGGACAGTATTTGTGACTCCGAATTTTTTGGAATTTCCCTACTCTGACTTTAGTAACTTTAATACGTAGAGTTTTTATTTGTTCTTGTATTCAGATCCGCACTTTCCTCTCCTTGATTTAATTGTATGAATGTTGTGAAATTGTCATGATTGAAGTCCAATTGATAGCTGACATTTGCTTGGGGTTATACTACAGTGGTACTGTACATGTGGAATGCCAATAAGTTATGATTGAAAGTAGGACAGATGATGCCCTGGACTCAATCAGAAAAGTCTCTCTCTATACCCTAAATGTGAGTGCCCTTTCGCCACTCCCAGGTTGAGAGCTGCCAGTTCAGTGCCTGCCAGCTATATTTATGCATTGTAACCAACAATCCAGAAGTACGTGCATACACATGTACCTTGTGCAATTGCATGTTCCTTTCACTGCACTCCAACAGTATAACATTCATTGTCTCAAGGACAGATTCATTGAAGGCGGCGTGATGCTCACCTGCACAGTGCTCCTTTAATGTTCAGATTTCGGCATCTGGGGTGCCATGATGTGGTGTGAAGACTGAGAACTTTACTGATGTTCCTTTTTTATTTGTTTGTTTGTAATGGTCACCCTAGACCCCATGGAACCTGGACAAGGGAGAAGAGAATTACTGAACTAGATGTGGGAGGAAGTCTATACGTTCCTCCCACCTCAAAGGCTGGCACCAGGTATAAATACTGGACCCTCAGATAAATTCTTCAGTTCACTCCCAGACCTGCTGAAAGCCCCAGAAGGACTGCCTTGTACTTCAAAGGGCTGCCCAGCTACTTGATGTCTGCTTTGTACCTCAGGGGACTGACCTGCTGCTTGAACCTTGCCTTGTACCTTCATAGGGCTGACCTGCAGCTTGAGGCCTGACTTGCTGCTTGGTCCCTGATCTACCAGAGTGACTCCAAGGGTCAGGTGAATGATGGCCTGTTCTGAGCTACAGGGACACAACAAGTGCCAGATGCCTCCCTGCGACTGCCCAGCTCACCTGCTGCACTGGACCTGCAACTGTATCTACCTGAGCCCTGCTGGCCTCCACTGGACTGATTTCCTGATCCCTAGGAGGTGCCTTCCCAGGTCCAGGACCTCTGTCTGGCTTCAGTTGAGCTCCTTGTAAGGAAATGCCTCCTTGGCATGGTTGCCCCCTGACTTTTTGCCTTTGCTGATGCTATGTTTACAATTGAAAGTGTGCTGAGGCCTGCTAACCAGGCCCCAGCACCAGTGTTCTTTCCCTAACCTGTACTTTTGTATCCACAATTGGCAGACCCTGGCATCCAGATAAGTCCCTTGTAACTGGTACTTCTAGTACCAAGGGCCCTGATGCCAAGGAAGGTCTCTAAGGGCTGCAGCATGTCTTATGCCACCCTGGAGACCACTCACTCAGCACAGACACACTGCTTGCCAGCTTGTGTGTGCTAGTGAGAACAAAACGAGTAAGTCGACATGGCACTCCCCTCAGGGTGCCATGCCAGCCTCTCACTGCCTATGCAAGTATAGGTCAGCCACCCCTCTAGCAGGCCTTACAGCCCTAAGGCAGGGTGCACTATACCATAGGTGAGGGTACCAGTGCATGAGCATGGTACCCCTACAGTGTCTAAACAAAACCTTAGACATTGTAAGTGCAGGGTAGCCATAAGAGTATATGGTCTGGGAGTCTGTTTTGCACGAACTCCACAGCACCATAATGGCTACACTGAAAACTGAGAAGTTTGGTATCAAACTTCTCAGCACAATAAATGCACACTGATGCCAGTGTACATTTTATTGCAAAATACACCCCAGAGGGCACCTTAGAGGTGCCCCCTGAAACTTAACCGACTGTGTAGGCTGACTAGTTCCAGCAGCCTGCCACACTAGAGACATGTTGCTGGCCCCATGGGGAGAGTGCCTTTGTCACTCTGAGGCCAGTAACAAAGCCTGCACTGGGTGGAGATGCTAACACCTCCCCCAGGCAGGAGCTGTAACACCTGGCGGTGAGCCTCAAAGGCTCACCCCTTTGTCACAGCACCGCAGGACACTCCAGCTAGTGGAGTTGCCCGCCCCCTCCGGCCCCGGCCCCCACTTTTGGCGGCAAGGCCGGAGAAAATAATGAGAATAACAAGGAGGAGTCACTGGCCAGTCAGGACAGCCCCTAAGGTGTCCTGAGCTGAGGTGACTCTAACTTTTAGAAATCCTCCATCTTGCAGATGGAGGATTCCCCCAATAGGATTAGGATTGTGACCCCCTCCCCTTGGGAGGAGGCACAAAGAGGGTGTACCCACCCTCAGGGCTAGTAGCCATTGGCTACTAACCCCCCAGACCTAAACACGCCCTTAAATTTAGTATTTAAGGGCTACCCTGAACCCTAGAAAATTAGATTCCTGCAACAACAAGAAGAAGGACTGCCTAGCTGAAAACCCCTGCAGAGGAAGACCAGAAGACAACTGCCTTGGCTCCAGAAACTCACCGGCCTGTCTCCTGCCTTCCCAAGAACTCTGCTCCAGTGACGCCTTCCAAAGGGACCAGCGACCTCTGAATCCTCTGAGGACTGCCCTGCTTCGACGACGACAAGAAACTCCTGAGGACAGCGGACCTGCTCCAAAAAGACTGCAACTTTATCCAAGGAAGCAGCTTTAAAGAACCCTGCAATCTCCCCGCAAGAAGCGTGAGACTTGCAACACTGCACCCGGCGACCCCGACTCGGCTGGTGGAGAACCAACACCTCAGGGAGGACCCCCGGACTACTCTACGACTGTGAGTACCAAAACCTGTCCCCCCTGAGCCCCCACAGCGCCGCCTGCAGAGGGAATCTCGAGGCTTCCCCTGACCGCGACTCTCTGAAACCTAAGTCCCGACGCCTGGAAAAGACCCTGCACCCGCAGCCCCCAGGACCTGAAGGACCGGACTTTCACTGCAGTAGTGACCCCCAGGAGTCCCTCTCCCTTGCCCAAGTGGAGGTTTCCCCGAGGAAGCCCCCCCTTGCCTGCCTGCAGCGCTGAAGAGATCCCTTGATCTCTCATTGACTTCCATTGCGAACCCATCGCTTGTTCTAACACTGCACCCGGCCGCCCCCATGCCGCTGAGGGTGAAATTTCTGTGTGGGCTTGTGTCCCCCCCGGTGCCCTACAAAACCCCCCTGGTCTGCCCTCCGAAGACGCGGGTACTTACCTGCTGGCAGACTGGAACCGGGGCACCCCCCTTCTCTCCATTGGAGCCTATGCGTTTTGGGCACCACTTTGAACTCTGCACCTGACCGGCCCTGAGCTGCTGGTGTGGTAACTTTGGGGTTGCTCTGAACCCCCAACGGTGGGCTACCTTGGACCAAGAACTGAACCCTGTAAGTGTCTTACTTACCTGGTAAAACTAACAAAAACTTACCTCCCCCAGGAACTGTGAAGATTGCACTGTGTCCACTTTTAAAATAGCTATTTGTGAATAACTTGAAAAGTATACATGCAATTGAAATGATTCAAAGTTCCTAATGTACTTACCTGCAATACCTTTCAAACAAGATATTACATGTTAAATTTGAACCTGTGGTTCTTAAAATAAACTAAGAAAAGATATTTTTCTATAACAAAACCTATTGGCTGGATTTGTCTCTGAGTGTGTGTACCTCATTTATTGTCTATGTGTATGTACAACAAATGCTTAACACTACTCCTTGGATAAGCCTTCTGCTCGACCACACTACCACAAAATAGAGCATTAGAATTATCTCTTTTTACCACTATTTTACCTCTAAGGGGAACCCTTGGACTCTGTGCATGCTATTCCTTACTTTGAAATAGCACATACAGAGCCAACTTCCTACATTGGTGGATCAGCGGTGGGGTACAAGACTTTGCATTTGCTGGACTACTCAGCCAATACCTGATCACACGACAAATTCCAAAATTGTCATTAGAAATTGATTTTTGCAATTTGAAAAGTTTTCTAAATTCTTTAAAGTCCTGCTGGGGCCTTGTGTTAGTCCCTGTTAGCATTTCTTTTAGAGTTTTAAAGTTTGTTAAAAGTTTGAATTAGAACCTAGAACTAGTTTTAGATTCTTAAAGAGTATTCCAACTTTTAGAAGCATAATGTCTAGCACAGATGTGAATGTGGTGGAACTCAACACCACACCTTACCTCCATCTTAAGATGAGGGAGCTAAGGTCACTCTGTAAAATGAAGAAAATAGTAATGGGCCCCAGACCTTCCAAACTACAGCTCCAGGAGCTGTTGGCAGAGTTTGAAAAGGCCAACCCCTCTGAGGATGGCAACACAGAGGATGAAGATAGTGACTTGGAGGAAAATTCCCCCCTACCAGTCCTACTTAGGGAGAACAGGGCTTCTCAAGCCCTGACTCCACAAATAATAGTCAGAGTTGCTGGTTCCCTCACAGGAGGGGCCAACAACTCTGAAATCACTGAGGATAACTCCAGTGAAGAGGACATCCAGCTAGCCAGGATGGCCAAAAGATTGGCTTTGGAAAGACAGATCCTAGCCATAGAAAGGGAAAGGCAAGAGATGGGCCTAGGACCCATCAATGGTGGCAGCAACATAAATAGGGTCAGAGATTCTCCTGACATGTTGAAAATCCCTAAAGGGATTGCAACTAAATATGAAGATGGTGATGACATCACCAAATGGTTCACAGCTTTTGAGAGGGCTTGTGTAACCAGAAAAGTGAACAGATCTCACTGGGGTGCCCTCCTTTGGGAAATGTTCACAGGAAAGTGTAGGGATAGACTCCTCACACTCTCTGGAAAAGATGCAGAATCTTATGACCTCATGAAGGGTACCCTGATTGAGGGCTTTGGATTCTCCACTGAGGAGTATAGGATTAGATTCAGGGGGGCTCAAAAATCCTCGAGCCAGACCTGGGTTGACTTTGTAGACTACTCAGTAAAAACACTAGATGGTTGGATTCAAGGCAGTGGTGTAAGTAATTATGATGGGCTGTACAATTTATTTGTGAAAGAACACCTGTTAAGTAATTGTTTCAATGATAAACTGCATCAGCATCTGGTAGACCTAGGACCAATTTCTCCCCAAGAATTGGGAAAGAAGGCGGACCATTGGGTCAAGACAAGGGTGTCCAAAACTTCCACAGGGGGTGACCAAAAGAAAGGGGTCACAAAACCTCCCCAGGGGAAAGGTGGTGAGACGGCCAAAAATAAAAATAGTAAAGAGTCTTCTACAGGCCCCCAAAAACCTGCACAGGAGGGTGGGCCCAGAGCCTCTTCACAAAACAATCCTGGGTACAAGGGTAAAAACTTTGATCCCAAAAAGGCCTGGTGTCGTAGCTGTAATCAGCCTGGACACCAAACTGGAGACAAGGCCTGTCCCAAGAAAGGTTCCACTCCAAACTCCAATCCAGGTAACACTGGAATGGCTAGTCTCCAAGTGGGATCAACAGTGTGCCCAGAGCAAATCAGGGTCCACACTGAAGCTACTCTAGTCTCTGAGGGTGGGGTGGATTTAGCCACACTAGCTGCCTGGCCGCCTAACATGCAAAAATACAGGCAGCAGCTCTTTATTAATGGGACAAGTGTAGAGGGCCTGAGGGATACAGGTGCCAGTGTCACCATGGTGACAGAGAAACTGGTTTCCCCTGGCCAATACCTGACTGGAAAAACCTATACAGTCACCAACGCTGACAATCAGACTAAAGCACATCCCATGGCAATGGTAACTTTAGAATGGGGAGGGGTCAATGGCCTGAAACAGGTGGTGGTCTCCTCAAACATCCCAGTAGACTGTCTGCTTGGAAATGACCTGGAGTCCTCAGCATGGGCTGAGGTAGAACTAAAAACCCATGCAGCCATGCTGGGTATCCCTGAACTGGTGTGTGTAAAAACAAGAGCACAATGCAAGGCACAGGGTGAAAAAGTAGAGCTGGAGTCTGGAAGAAAGGCCCAGCCTACCAAGAGAAAAGGAAAGTCAGTTGGGAAACCAACTGCAACACAGTCAGAAAAAGAGAACCTCTCTTCTCAGGAAGAAGTTCTGCCCTCTGAGGGAACTGAGCCTTTGGAGCTTGAACCTTATCAGGTTGAGCTCTTAGGCCCAGGGGGACCCTCAAGGGAGGAGCTGTGTAAGGGACAAGAAACCTGTCCCTCTCTTGAAGGCCTTAGGCAGCAAGCTGCTGAAGAGTCCAAGGGCAAGAAAAATGGAACACATAGGGTCTATTGGGAAGATGGACTCCTGTACACTGAGGCCAGAGACCCCAAACCTGGTGCCACTAGGAGAGTGGTAGTGCCTCAGTCGTTCAGAGAGTTTATTCTGACCTTAGCCCATGATATTCCCCTTGCTGGGCATTTGGGACAAACCAAGACGTGGGAGAGGTTAGTCAACCACTTCTACTGGCCCAATATGTCCCACAAGGTTAAGGAGTTTTGCCTCTCCTGCCCCACCTGTCAAGCCAGTGGTAAGACAGGTGGGCACCCAAAGGCCCCCCTCATTCCACTTCCAGTGGTGGGGGTCCCCTTTGAAAGAGTGGGTGTGGACATAGTTGGTCCACTAGAACCTCCCACAGCCTCAGGAAATATGTACATCCTAGTAGTAGTGGATCATGCTACTAGGTATCCTGAAGCTATTCCCCTTAGGTCGACTACTGCCCCTGCAGTAGCCAAGGCCCTCATTGGTATCTTTACCAGAGTGGGTTTTCCTAAGGAGGTGGTGTCTGACAGAGGTACCAACTTCATGTCAGCATACCTAAAACACATGTGGAATGAGTGTGGAGTGACTTACAAATTCACTACACCATACCATCCACAAACTAATGGCTTAGTTGAGAGATTCAACAAGACATTAAAAGGCATGATCATGGGGCTCCCAGAAAAGCTCAAAAGGAGATGGGATGTCCTCTTGCCATGTCTGCTTTTCGCTTACAGAGAGGTGCCACAGAAGGGAGTAGGATTCTCACCCTTTGAACTTCTGTTTGGTCACCCTGTAAGGGGACCACTTGCTCTTGTTAAAGAAGGCTGGGAGAGACCTCTTCATGAGCCTAAACAGGACATAGTGGACTATGTACTTGGCCTTCGCTCTAGAATGGCAGAGTACATGGAAAAGGCAAGCAAAAACCTTGAGGCCAGCCAACAGCTCCAGAAGTTTTGGTATGACCAAAAGGCTGCAATGGTTGAGTTCCAACCAGGGCAGAAAGTCTGGGTTCTGGAGCCTGTGGCTCCCAGGGCACTTCAGGACAAATGGAGTGGCCCTTACCCAGTGGTAGAAAGGAAGAGTCAGGTCACCTACCTGGTGGACCTGGGCACAAGCAGGAGCCCCAAGAGGGTGATCCATGTGAACCGCCTTAAGCTCTTCCATGACAGGGCTGATGTAAATCTGTTGATGGTAACAGATGAGGATCAGGAGGCAGAGAGTGAGCCTCTCCCTGATCTTCTGTCATCAGACCCAAAAGATGGCTCAGTAGATGGAGTGATCTACTCAGACACCCTCTCTGGCCAACAGCAAGCTGATTGTAGGAGAGTCCTACAACAGTTTCCTGAACTCTTCTCCCTAACCCCTGGTCAGACACACCTGTGTACCCATGATGTGGACACAGGAGACAGCATGCCTGTCAAAAACAAAATTTTTAGACAGTCTGACCATGTTAAGGAAAGCATCAAGGTGGAAGTCCACAAGATGCTGGAATTGGGAGTAATTGAGCGCTCTGACAGCCCCTGGGCTAGCCCAGTGGTCTTAGTCCCCAAACCTCACACCAAAGATGGAAAGAAAGAGATGAGGTTTTGTGTGGACTACAGAGGGCTCAACTCTGTCACCAAGACAGACGCCCATCCAATTCCTAGAGCTGATGAGCTCATAGACAAATTAGGTGCTGCCAAATTCTTAAGTACCTTTGACTTGACAGCAGGGTACTGGCAAATAAAAATGGCACCTGGAGCAAAAGAGAAAACAGCATTCTCCACACCTGATGGGCATTATCAGTTTACTGTTATGCCCTTTGGTTTAAAGAATGCCCCTGCCACCTTCCAAAGGTTGGTGAATCAAGTCCTTGCTGGTTTGGAGTCCTTTAGCACAGCTTATCTTGACGATATTGCTGTCTTTAGCTCCACCTGGCAGGATCACCTGGTCCACCTGAAGAAGGTTTTGAAGGCTCTGCAATCTGCAGGCCTCTCTATCAAGGCATCCAAATGCCAGATAGGGCAGGGAACTGTGGTTTACTTGGGCCACCTTGTAGGTGGAGGCCAAGTTCAGCCACTCCAACCCAAGATCCAGACTATTCTGGACTGGGTAGCTCCAAAAACCCAGACTCAAGTCAGGGCATTCCTTGGCTTGACTGGGTACTACAGGAGGTTTGTGAAGGGATATGGATCCATTGTGACAGCCCTCACTGAACTCACCTCCAAGAAAATGCCCAACAAAGTGAACTGGACTGTAGAATGCCAGCAGGCCTTTGACACCCTGAAACAAGCAATGTGCTCAGCACCAGTTCTAAAAGCTCCAGATTATTCTAAGCAGTTCATTGTGCAGACAGATGCCTCTGAACATGGGATAGGGGCAGTTTTGTCCCAAACAAATGATGATGGCCTTGACCAGCCTGTTGCTTTCATTAGCAGGAGGTTACTCCCCAGGGAGCAGCGTTGGAGTGCCATTGAGAGGGAGGCCTTTGCTGTGGTTTGGTCCCTGAAGAAGCTGAGACCATACCTCTTTGGGACTCACTTCCTAGTTCAAACTGACCACAGACCTCTCAAATGGCTGATGCAAATGAAAGGTGAAAATCCAAAACTGTTGAGGTGGTCCATCTCCCTACAGGGAATGGACTTTATAGTGGAACACAGACCTGGGACTGCCCTTGCCAATGCAGATGGCCTTTCCAGGTTCTTCCACTTAGAAAATGAAGACTCTTTTGGGAAAGGTTAGTCTCATCCTCTTTCGTTTGGGGGGGGGTTGTGTAAGGAAATGCCTCCTTGGCATGGTTGCCCCCTGACTTTTTGCCTTTGCTGATGCTATGTTTACAATTGAAAGTGTGCTGAGGCCTGCTAACCAGGCCCCAGCACCAGTGTTCTTTCCCTAACCTGTACTTTTGTATCCACAATTGGCAGACCCTGGCATCCAGATAAGTCCCTTGTAACTGGTACTTCTAGTACCAAGGGCCCTGATGCCAAGGAAGGTCTCTAAGGGCTGCAGCATGTCTTATGCCACCCTGGAGACCTCTCACTCAGCACAGACACACTGCTTGCCAGCTTGTGTGTGCTAGTGAGAACAAAACGAGTAAGTCGACATGGCACTCCCCTCAGGGTGCCATGCCAGCCTCTCACTGCCTATGCAAGTATAGGTCAGCCACCCCTCTAGCAGGCCTTACAGCCCTAAGGCAGGGTGCACTATACCATAGGTGAGGGTACCAGTGCATGAGCATGGTACCCCTACAGTGTCTAAACAAAACCTTAGACATTGTAAGTGCAGGGTAGCCATAAGAGTATATGGTCTGGGAGTCTGTTTTGCACGAACTCCACAGCACCATAATGGCTACACTGAAAACTGAGAAGTTTGGTATCAAACTTCTCAGCACAATAAATGCACACTGATGCCAGTGTACATTTTATTGCAAAATACACCCCAGAGGGCACCTTAGAGGTGCCCCCTGAAACTTAACCGACTGTCTGTGTAGGCTGACTAGTTCCAGCAGCCTGCCACACTAGAGACATGTTGCTGGCCCCATGGGGAGAGTGCCTTTGTCACTCTGAGGCCAGTAACAAAGCCTGCACTGGGTGGAGATGCTAACACCTCCCCCAGGCAGGAGCTGTAACACCTGGCGGTGAGCCTCAAAGGCTCACCCCTTTGTCACAGCACCGCAGGACACTCCAGCTAGTGGAGTTGCCCGCCCCCTCCGGCCCCGGCCCCCACTTTTGGCGGCAAGGCCGGAGAAAATAATGAGAATAACAAGGAGGAGTCACTGGCCAGTCAGGACAGCCCCTAAGGTGTCCTGAGCTGAGGTGACTCTAACTTTTAGAAATCCTCCATCTTGCAGGATTCCCCCAATAGGGTTAGGATTGTGACCCCCTCCCCTTGGGAGGAGGCACAAAGAGGGTGTACCCACCCTCAGGGCTAGTAGCCATTGGCTACTAACCCCCCAGACCTAAACACGATCTTAAATTTAGTATTTAAGGGCTACCCTGAACCCTAGAAAATTTGATTCCTGCAACAACAAGAAGAAGGACTGCCTAGCTGAAAACCCCTGCAGAGGAAGACCAGAAGACAACAACTGCCTTGGCTCCAGAAACTCACCGGCCTGTCTCCTGCCTTCCCAAGAACTCTGCTCCAGCGACGCCTTCCAAAGGGACCAGCGACCTCTGAATCCTCTGAGGACTGCCCTGCTTCGACGACGACAAGAAACTCCTGAGGACAGCGGACCTGCTCCAAAAAGACTGCAACTTTATCCAAAGAAGCAGCTTTAAAGAACCCTGCAATCTCCCCGCAAGAAGCGTGAGACTTGCAACACTGCACCCGGCGACCCCGACTCGGCTGGTGGAGAACCAACACCTCAGGGAGGACCCCCGGACTACTCTACGACTGTGAGTACCAAAACCTGTCCCCCCTGAACCCCCACAGCGCCGCCTGCAGAGGGAATCCCGAGGCTTCCCCTCACCGCGACTCTCTGAAACCTAAGTCCCGACGCCTGGAAAAGACCCTGCACCCGCAGCCCCCAGGACCTGAAGGACCGGACTTTCACTGCAGAAGTGACCCCCAGGAGTCCCTCTCCCTTGCCCAAGTGGAGGTTTCCCCGAGGAAGCCCCCCCTTGCCTGCCTGCAGCGCTGAAGAGATCCCTTGATCTCTCATTGACTTCCATTGCGAACCCGACGCTTGTTCTAACACTGCACCCGGCCGCCCCCGCGCCGCTGAGGGTGAAATTTCTGTGTGGGCTTGTGTCCCCCCCGGTGCCCTACAAAACCCCCCTGGTCTGCCCTCCGAAGACGCGGGTACTTACCTGCTGGCAGACTGGAACCGGGGCACCCCCCTTCTCTCCATTGGAGCCTATGCGTTTTGGGCACCACTTTGAACTCTGCACCTGACCGGCCCTGAGCTGCTGGTGTGGTAACTTTGGGGTTGCTCTGAACCCCCAACGGTGGGCTACCTTGGACCAAGAACTGAACCCTGTAAGTGTCTTACTTACCTGGTAAAACTAACAAAAACTTACCTCCCCCAGGAACTGTGAAAATTGCACTGTGTCCACTTTTAAAATAGCTATTTGTGAATAACTTGAAAAGTATACATGCAATTGAAATGATTCAAAGTTCCTAATGTACTTACCTGCAATACCTTTCAAACAAGATATTACATGTTAAATTTGAACCTGTGGTTCTTAAAATAAACTAAGAAAATATATTTTTCTATAACAAAACCTATTGGCTGGATTTGTCTCTGAGTGTGTGTACCTCATTTATTGTCTATGTGTATGTACAACAAATGCTTAACACTACTCCTTGGATAAGCCTACTGCTCGACCACACTACCACAAAATAGAGCATTAGTATTATCTCTTTTTACCACTATTTTACCTCTAAGGGGAACCCTTGGACTCTGTGCATGCTATTCCTTACTTTGAAATAGCACATACAGAGCCAACTTCCTACACTCCTCCTGTGAAAAAAGGGAGAAATTCTTAGGTTTTTAGGTTTTGGCCTCTTTCTGACCACCAACTACGTCGTTTATGACAAGACTTTGCCGCCCCTGACGTATGCAAACTCAATGCTTGTATGAATCCGACTCTAACCGCTCGAGGGACAGCCAGCAATGCCTGGCAATGTGGAGACTGCCAATGCAAAGCTATGGCAAAAGCCATTTGTGAGGCTCAACCAGATCTTCATGCTACAGCGATGACAGTCTGTAATGCCAGGACTGCTCTTCACGCTACATCAATGATCTCCTTGAGGACTCCTCCACCGCAAATTGGACTCTTTGTGCCGGACTTTAAGACAGTAGCTTTTTCAGTGGGATTTATCTAGTCCCTACGTCTGACCCACGCTGCGTCACAGTCAGCCTGAACTTGTGACTCTTCCCCTTGTCTAGCACGGCCAAACGACAGTGAGTGGCACTTTGTGCTTTTAGGCCCTATACTTAACTAAATCTTCGAAATTACAAATCTCCTGTCCAATTGATTGGATTTTTATTGTTTGGGTCTCAAATTATTTGTTGAACTTTACTCTGTTTTCTAAATTCGTGTTGTATTTTTTTTGTGTTACATTTCTACTTTATTACTGTGTGTGTGTGTTGAATAAATACTTTACACATTGCCTCTAAGTTAAGCCTTACTGCTTTGTGCCAAGCTACCAGATGTTTAAGCACATGTTGATTTAGCGACTTTTGTTGTTTACTCTGACAGGAATTGTGGTTGGTGCTTGAGCAGGGTCTTCACCCCCTCAATCAGAAACCCAACTTCCTACAGGCTTTATCAGAAAAGATAATGTTTATTGTTTTACTAAGCAAGGAGTAGTCCGATCTCTGTCACAGCTGGTAAGGGAGAGTGTTCTCTATCTTTGGGTCAAGCCTCTCCCAAAGATAGAGAAGTTTGGGCAGAACTAAAGAACATGTTGTGAATTCTCTGGAGTTTCCTAAACTGTGTTTCAGGTGGGCCAATATAGACACTATTTGCATAGTCCGAATTACAATGGGAATTATTAGTGTAACTAATGGTGCTCAGACAGGATATTTGAAGCTCCAGAATCTGGTAGACACTGGAAAGTTCTTCCTCCAACCACACTCAGATGTTTGACTATGGAGTCAGGGGCTCTAAGTTCTCCCACAGATAGAGACCACAGCCCGTCTAACCACACAGAATAGTCTCCACTAATCATAATGATCTCTGGTTTGTTCCCATTTACTTTTAAGGCATTCAGATACATCCACTCTGACACTGCTTTTAGTAGCCTGATACTCCTGAGGTGAGCTGGTTTCCTCATCATGCTCTGTTGGACTGCCTTATCATGCTCTGTGAACTGCCATTGCTTTCATCAATCTCCACAAATTCCATTGTAAATTCAGATCTAAACGTGGAACCTACTGAAAGGGTTAATGTGGTGCTCACAGTGCTTGGCCTTTTCTACCAAATCAATGTATTAAGTGGTATATGTAGCGGTGGTGCTGTTTTTGATGTTGGTGATGCTATTAGGTGGGTAGTGTTTAGCCCTAGCAGCACACATGTTTACAATGATGTGTCTTCTTTTTTCAAACTATTAATTGTTTAACTCAGTAGTAGTTGTAGGAAAATAGCCTCTTTCTAGCATGGCTACCCTCATTTTGGGCCTGTTTGTCAGTGTGTTTGAATGTGTCTACTGAGCTCCTGCTGATGGGGACCCCAGTAGTCATGCTCTCTCCCTTAAATTATGGTTATTGATTACTGGTAACTCAGTATTTCACCCACAATTGGCATACTAGTGCCCCCTTATAAGTCCCTAGTATATGGTACTTACGTACCCTGGACATTGGGGTTCTAGGGGATCCCTATGGGCTGCAGCATATCTTTTGCCACCCATAGGGAGCCCATGCAAAGGGTTCTGCAGGACTGCCATTGCAGTCTGCATGAAAAGGTGCATGCACCCTTTCACTGTCATTTACACTGCACCAGGTCACTTATAAGTCACTCCTATAGCAGGCCCTCCAGCCCTGAGGAAAGGGTGTAGAGTACCTGTGTGTGAGGGCACTCCTGCACTAGCAGAGGTGTCCCCATGACCTCAGAACCCTTTTTCTTGACTTCGTGAGTGTGAGGACACCATTTTATGTGTGTACTGGACATAGGTCACTACCTATGTCCAGCTACATAATGGCAACTCCGAACATAGGCATGTTTGGTATCAAACATGTAGGAATCATACCCCCAGGCTTTTGCAAGCATTGGTTATATGATTCCATGCTCTCTGTGGGCTCCTTAGAGGACCCCCCAGTACTGCTATTACAGCCTTCTGGGGTTTTCCAGGCAGCCACAGCTGCTGCCACCTCTCAGACAGGTTCCTGCCTTCCTGTTGCTCCAGCAGCTGGAACCCAGGAAGGCAAAACAAAGCATTTCCTTTGGGAGAGGGGTGTTACACCCTCTCCCTTTTAAAGGTCTCCCAAGCCACTGGAAATGCTTTGAAGGACACATTTGGTGCCGTCCTTGCATAATCCAGTCTACACCAGTTCAGGGACTCCCAGTCCCTGCTCTGATGCAAAACTGGACAGAAGAAAGGGGTGGTGCTCAGACCTCCTCCAGAGGGTCCCTGGGTTTTGTCATCTTGGATTCCAAGTTGGCAGGGAACAATGAGATTATCTGAGTGGCCAGAACCATCAGGTGACGTCAAAGCCCTCCCCTGATAGGTGCTTACCTGTTTAGCTGACCAATCCCCCTTTCAGGGCTATTTAGGGTCTCTCTGTTGGGTGGTTATTCAGATTTGGATTGCCAGACTCAAGCAGGTATCATCTGCATCCTTTACTTCACATTCTTACCAAAGAAACTGCATCTGGACCCTCCAGGAACTCTACAAACTGCAAGAAAGAAGCAAAGATGACTTCTGCAACATTGTATCTTAAGCTCCTGCCAGCAATTGCAACTGTTTCCAGGTTGTGCATCCTCAGAGGACAGCCTGTCATCAGCCTGCACCAGAAGAAAAAAGGAATCTCCCTTGGAGTGAAGGAGTCACTTCCCTGCTTTAGCAGGCACCCCTCTGCAGCGATGACCAGTGGTGTGGGTGCCCTCTCCTGATGAGTTGCATGGATCCAGCATCATGGGTGGTAGAGTGAAGTGGTCCTGACGTCCTAATGTTCAACTTTGTTGGAGGTAAAAGCTTGCCTCCCCATGCAAGAAAGTACCCATATGCTTCACGTGGTTTGCAGTTGCCAGGGCTTGTTGGCATCATTTTTACAAAGTTCTTCGTGCACCGTGCAACTCCGGCCCCCAGCACTCTATTCTGCAATGCACAGCTTCCTGAGTGGTTCTCCTGCGGAGTGGGATCCCTTGTTTTAGTGCTGCATGGGCCTCCTTTTGCACCTTCTTTGTCCCCATGCTGTGGGACTCCTGTGTGCGCTACCTGGTCTTCTCAGGGCTCTCTGAGTTGCTGAGAGCCATCTCTGGCTCCCCCTCCTGGGTAGAGTCCACCAAGTCTCTCCTGGTCCCGAGCAGAGCCAGTTTCTGCTAACCACAAGATTTGCGTGTGCCAAGGCTTGTTAGCTGAATCCAACAACACAAACCATACTGCACCCATCCATCCGGTCTGGGACATCATCTGCACCAACCAGGAACCTGCATCCATCTTCTTAGGAGCAGTACTGACTGTTGTTCTTCACCGGTGGTTCTTCTTTTGCACCCTCATCCAGGTTAGCTGGGGCTCCAGTTCTACCTGGGCTCTTCTGTGCTTCTTGGACTTGGTCCCCTTCTTCCATAGGTCTCCAGGTCCAGGAATCCACTGTTGATGTCTTGCAATCTCTTCTTGCATAATCTTCTTTCTTGTGTTCTTGTTTGTTCTAGGAAAGTTACTGTGATTTACTCCTGCTTTCCTGGGCTCTGGGGTCGGTTCTATTACTTACCTTTGGTGTTTTTTAATACTCCTAGCACCCCTCTACACACAACACTTGCCTAGGTGGGAAACCGACTTTCGCATTCCACATTCTTAGTATATGGTTTGTGTTCCTCCTAGGCCCATTTCTAACTATTGTGATTTTCACTATTTGCACTGTTTTCTGTTTTTACAGCTATTTCTGCATACTAGTGTATATAATTAGTGTATTACTTACCTCCTAAGGGAGTATTTTTGGCATTTGTGTCACCAAAATAAGGTACCTGTAGCTTGGTAACAATGAGTATTTTCTTTCATTTGTGTGAGTACTGTGTGACTACAGTGGTATTGCATGAGCTTTCCATGTCTCCTGGTTAGGCCTCAGCTGCTCATACACACCACCCCTAGAGAGCCTGGCTTCTAGACACTGCCTTAATTTTACTAATAAGGGATAACTGGACCTGTTATGAGGTGTAAGTACCTTAGGTACCCACTACAAACCAGGCCAGCCTCCTACAGTGGTGCCTCCTGCGTGGCATGGGAGTAAACTACTGGGTGAAATGTCAGCAAGAGTTCTTCTGAGACCCTTGATGACTTTTGATATTAGTGATCTTAGGGTGTATTTCTTTATTCTGTAGGATCAAGCAGGTATATTGGTCAACATCTTTAGAAATGTCGCTATGTTCCCTAAGAGAAGGATTTAGCTGGTAGCCGTGGGTTCCCATTCATAACCTGATGAGCATGCCACATTTTAGGCATTTCCAAAAAAGTGTTGTTGTCATTAGCATAACACCATTAAATAGCATGGTATAAGATGTACCACTATGCTAAATTCTGCCTGATTTTTAGTAGGGTAGACTTAGCAGCCCTGCCTAGAACTAAACAGTAGTAGGAATTGAACTTAAGAAGTGGAACCTAAAATAGCTATGTTGGAAAATGGGTTATTGGTAAGGGCAGGTAGGTACCTACACTTAGCAATAGGCCACTAACCTCCACTTAGGTCCAGTTAGGTCTCTGTAAAATAAACCCAGCTCAACCCTTGGTAGCTTGGCAACGAGCATCAAGGCTTAACTTAGGAGACAGAGTGTAAAGCATTCAAATATCACAAAACAGTAATTAAATAAAACACAGGAAACAGTTTAAAAATCCAAAACCAATTTATAAACATAGATTATATTTTTATCTTTAAAATGACACCAAAACGAAGAAAATCGGATAAAGGGAACCGGAGATATGAATTTTTAAAGAATTATTATTTTTTTAGCGCCTAGAAACAAAAAGCGCCAATCGGGCAAAGTCAAAGTTTCAGTCCGCCCGTGATGGAGCCCTGCTCGGCTACAGGCCGCGGGAGGACTCGTTTAAAAGTTTACCTTCACACTTAGGGCCTGATTCAGACCTTGGCGGACGGCGGAGGCCGTCCGCCAAGGTTCCGCCGCCGAATGACCGCACCGCGGTCAAAAGACCGCGGCGGCCATTCAGACATTTCCGCTGGGCCGGCGGGCGCTCTCCAAAAGAGCGCCCGCCGGCCCAGCAGAAATGCCCTTGCAACGAGGACGCCGGCTCAGAATTGAGCCGGCGTAGTTGCAGGGGTGCGACGGGTGCAGTTGCACCCGTCGCGCATTTCAGTGTCTGCAAAGCAGACACTGAAATACTTTGCGGGGCCCTCTTACGGGGGCCCCTGCAGTGCCCATGCCATTGGCATGGGCACTGCAGGGGCCCCCAGGGGCCCCGCGGCACCCCCTACCGCCATCCTGTTCATGGCGGGTTTCCCGCCATGAACAGGATGGCGGTAGGGGGTGTCTGAATCCCCATGGCGGCGGAGCGCGCTCCGCCGCCATGGAGGATTCATTGGGGCAGCGGTAAACCGGCGGGAGACCGCCGGTTTACCCTTTCTGACCGCGGCTGAACCGCCGCGGTCAGAATGCCCTCGGGAGCACCGCCAGCCTGTTGGCGGTGCTCCCGTGGTCGGTGACCCTGGCGGTCACCGGCCGCCAGGGTCAGAATGACCCCCTTAGTCTTTTTTTCAAAGATTTTCTTCAGTGGGACGAACCTGCCAGTCCAATCCGACGTCCTGGAGCCCTTCTCCAGATACGCGATGCGGGAATCCTCGGTGGAGATTTTTACCTTCGGACTTAGTCGTTTTTTCGAGGTCAGGGCAGTCCTTCTTCTTCTGTAGTTCTTCCTTGTTGGATGTGGTAGGGAACTGAGGTGTGGGTGCAGGTCTGCCAGTTTTATCCTTGCTCCTGGGTGAAAAGCAGGGGGGTCCTGGTTCTCCAATCAGGTGCAGGGTCCTTCCCCCTGTGATGACCACTTCCTGGGAAGTGTGGCAAAAATCAATCCCAGGAGGAAACATCCTCCAAAGATCCATCATGGCTGAATCTGATTTTTGGAGGTTACATCTGGCTGAACCCACCCACTGGTGTGGCTAAAAATCATAAACACACCCCTCTCCTGCCCTCTCCTAATCTAATCAAGGGGGCACCTAGTTGTCTGGGGTTGCAGGATGTGGGGGTGTTGCTGGTTGCTCCAAATGTCCTTCTCTGCCTTTGGAGACCAGTTTGGCAGCCCTCCCCCTTCCTGCCTCACCATCTGCTGAGGGGAGATTCCTTCCCACAAGCACATTCCTTTGTGTGAAGCCAGGCCTCTTCACACCTCATCAATTCAGCTTGGCCAAGCTGCTAGAGGCTGGCCAATCAAAGCACAGCAGCAAAAACAATGCAGGGCTGAAATTGGCAACTTTTCAGGTAAATTTTAAAACTCTTTACCTGAACAAGTTATATTAAATCCCACAACTGGAAGTTGTAGGATTTAGTACAACAATTAATTTGGTACCAAACTCTTGGTATGCATCATTTAAGGAGACTTTAAAAATTAAAATAAAGTCTCCCGATTTTAGCTTCTGAAGGCTATTTACTACAATGAGGGAAAAACGAATTTGGCTGTTTTTACCTCACCATGGCTTATAAAACTATTTTTATAAGGTCCCTGCTTATAGTTACATGGCACCCAGCCCTATGGGCACATAGGGCACACCTTAGGGGGTGACTTATATGTAAAAATAAGGTAGTTTAAGACTTTGGAACTACTTTTAATTCTAAAGTCGAATTTGCATATAACTTTAATTTAAAAGCAGCCAGCAAGGCAGGCCTGCCTTTAAAATGACACTGGGCACCTCAGCAGTGCACCTACGGGTGGTCCCTAAACCTACATGCCCTACCATATACTAGGGACTTATAGGGAGGTTAACTTAGCCAATTATAATTAGCCTAATTTGCATATCCATTTTACACAGAGCACAGGCCCTGGGACTGGTTAGCAGTACCCAGGGCACCATCAGAGTCAGGAAAACCCCAGCAAAAAGTGGAAAATGCGGGCAAAAAGTTAGGGGGCCTCTGCAATCAGCCCTGTTTTCACACAAGCTAATCTTCAAAGTTCAACATTTATGTGATAGTGAAGAATGAGGACACCTGTAGTTTGGAGTAATGGTGGGGTAGGCAAGTCTTTAAGCTTGTATTGGATATCAAAACCATAGTGCTGGGTCCTTGTCTGCCATAGTCCTAAACTCTTTCTGCAAAAACAAAGGTTCCTCGAGTGACAGGTGAGAACAATATAATGTGCATAGGAATACAATCACACATATCATTTTTTGTCCAATGTCCTGAGACTGCTCATGTATGGCACCATTCAAGCCTATTTAGGCCCTCTCTTGCTTGTCGTGTCAGCGCCTGTGACTACGCTCTCAGGCACCTTTGCCATTTTGGACGCTAGGACTATTCTCACAGCCACCTTCTAGTCTGCACTTTCATCAGTTTCTGGCCTTTCAATTTATATCGCTAAGACTACTCAACCCGTGGCGTTCCCCTTATATTTTTGAATGCCTTAACACTGAACGTTTGTATATATTTTTCTCCAGCTATCTATGTGGCATGAGGACTCCCTCTCTTAACAGTGGGCTCTGATTGGCACTAATTCGAAGTTTTTAATTCAGGACATTTTCTAGGTAAGTACGTCCATCTTTTATTACCTGCCGAACAATTTTTATTAGTCTCCTTCGAGACCACATTTATCACATCTCTCTCTTTGTTACATATTATTTCTTCTATAGGTTATTGCCTTTTCCTGTAATTGGTCCATAGTATCCGCCCCATTTTGAGCAGTACATGTCTTTCCCTGGCTCCTTTCTGGCTTGGTCTACTTTGTTTACCATTATTATTCAGTTCTCATTCACTTTTGACTGTAAACCTTCCCCGGTTCTCCTCCGTGCTTGTCTGTTGTGCCCGACTTCACCACGTATAGCATCTGTCTTTAGAGCCTTGGACCAGTCGTGCACGTATGATTCACGTCCATATTGATATTGATTTCATGCGATGAGTAATACTATTTTTTTAATATTGCATGCGTCTGTGTCCTTACTCTGATGGATTATATACATGAAGCAGGACCCGTAGTAGGCCTGTCCTCTCACCAGACCTTGTTGATATTTGACATGTCTCATACACTTGTTAAGCATTCTGCATGCTTTTGGTTTCAATGCCCCCGTGCTATTGTTTGCAGACCTTTGGGTATTTGAGAGCCACACGAGTCATTTGAGCGTGCTTGTATTGTTCACTTTTGTACACAGGTTGCCATTCTCTTGGTCCAGTCGTATTCCGCTCGGATAATTAATTTTCATGCCTTTCTCTTTTCTTTTTGTTTCTTTTCTCTCTCTAGCTAATGCCGGCTTGTATACATGTTGTAATCTTGCTCTCAGGCAAACGTATCTGTCCTGATGGTCGTTTTACCCCTTCAATGACCGAAAGTCTGTTGAATTTAGTGCCAAGACTCATTGAGAAAGGATGGTTTTTGATGTACATATGAGCATTAGTGCTGTGTAAAAAGTGACTTAACCATTGGGTTTGTCCTGTCCCGTGTAAGCTTGAGCTTCTTTGATGTACATCTACATATTGGTTCTTTGTTGATCAGGAATGTGTAACCATGTGGTCTTTTCCGCCTGAGCTTTTTAATGTCATAATTGACTATTCTTCTATTTCTTTTTTTGTGGCTCCCACACAATGTTTGAGTATCTATGTACAATATATACATATGCAAGTCTATTGGACAAAAAATTATGGGTTGGATTGTATTCCTATGTGCTTTCTATTGTTTCCACTTGTTACATGAGGGATCTTTGTTTTTGCAGAAATACATACATCCAGGCCCCTCTTGACCCACAGGAGTTTTCCCTTGTTTTATAGAAACCCATAAGCCCTCATTTCAACCTCGGCTGTCTTTTTGCAAGACCGTCGAGGTTCCTCCGGGCCGAAGACCCCCAGTGGTGGCGGTCTTGCGCCAACCATATCATGACTGTTGGCAGCCCTCCACCCTTTTTCAGACGGAGAGCCGCCAGCAGCCATATTGGCGGTCGGCGGTGAAGTGGAGGCTGCTCCACTGTCACTGCCACGTCATCAGAACACCGCCCACTGAATTACGTCCCAGCATTCGGCGTGGCGGTGTTCTGGTGATGGGCTGCTGGCGGTGGAGCAGCCCCCATGGATCCCGTTCCCTCCCGGAGGATCACCGGAACAGGTAAGGTGATTGTCCGTTAGGGGAGGGTGGTTGGGAGGGATTGTGTGTTGTGTGCATGCATGGGGGTGTGTGTGTGAGTGTGTAGAGGGGTTGTGTGAGTGCGTGTATGCATGCGGGGTGTAATGTGTGTATGGGAAATGTGACATGTATGTATGTGTGCATGTATGTGTGTGAGTGGTGTGAGCGTGCATGTAGGGGGTGTGGTGGGTGTGTGTGGGGGTTTCTGTGGGTGTTGGGGGCGCGGGACGTGGGGCAAGGGGATGGGGAGGGGGTCCCACCAGAGGGTGGTAGGGGGTTCGTGCGTGGTGGGGAAGGACTCTGGGGAGGGGGAGGGCAGATGCGGAGACCCCAATCAGTGCCCAGGAATGAATTCCCTGCAGTGATAGTGCCTACCGCCATGGATTTCATGGCTGTACAAAACCCCACGAAATCCATGGCGGTATGCAGTGTCCTGATACTGCCGGCGGTCTAGTGACGGCTGCCGGACTGGAGACCGAAGTTGCCAGCCCAGCGGTTGTTACCACCCTGGCGGTCGGTGTGGTAAAGTGGCGGTTTTGAAAAAAGTTTTTTTTTTACCGCCGGCCTGTTGGCGGTATTACCGCCGCTTTAACACCGACCTCCAGGGTTGTAATGAGGGCCATAGTCCTAAACTCTGGCCCTGGGTTACATGAAGTGAGCTAGTGTCTAATGAGGTCAGCCGTAATGTTGGTAGCACTAGGAGGAATGAAGCATGTTATATGGGTGGTAGTCTGCCTCAGCAAATCGCATTTGACACCGGCGAAACAACTAGAGTAACTACTTTCGAAAACTTATACTAAATGAAGATATCTCAGCGAGGAATGTATTTATTTAATGGGTGTCAGAGCTAAGCCATTGCTCTTAGACAGGATGAGGCGAAATGCAGCTATAAACAAACATAACAGGGCCTCGGATTCACAAGGCAGCACACAAAACCGCGCACTCACGATAATATGAAACATAACCTTGCCCGGGAATGTACATAGTGTTGTATTTTTAAGTACAATAGCAGAGAGGTTTTCTCAATTGGTGGGAAATCATCTTATCTTAGACTATTGCACATACATTGTGTCACTCTGGTCTCGCTAACAAAAAATGCAGTGTTTTGTAACTATTTATCACTGGATTGCAGACAGGCACAATGGGGCAGACGTTGATAATGTACCAGGCACGAACGATGAATTAGCTGGGGGCCCTGCTACCATTCAGCCTTTAAGGAAGCCCGAGAAGGCAGACACTGTTGTCTTATTGACACATACATGATTTCCTGCTGCAGAGTAATAATGAGCAAGAGCATTGTGACATACCAACAGTGTTTCACCACAGCCGTAAACTCACACTCCCTTATTAAGTATGCACAAGTACGTGATAAAAGTCTGTTGTGAAAAAACAATTAGGAGTAAATGTTTAGGCACTGGGGGCAAAAAAGCTCTTCCCCAATTCCTCCCGCAAATGGTCATCTCATTCTTTGTCCTCGCTCCGCACAGTATGGCGTTACAGCATTTCCCAGTCCAGTCCCACTCAGGCTCATGGTGACACTCTTCAGAATGGAAGCAGTTGTGTAACAAAGGCCCCCGCAGCACCCGCGGTGCGGGCGAGGGATGGGGGGCGAGTTCCAGGGGCCCCTTACAACAGTACACTGTGCAATGGCGGCCGACCCGTGACTGAGTTCAAGGGACAGGGCTCCCCCTCGGGGTACTTTCCAAAGGCAAGGGACGACTGATGCGTCTCACTAGGAAGGGTAAAACCAGGGGCGTAGCTAGGTCAATTAGGGTGGAGGGGATGCGGCGGTTAACTTCAGATTTCCCAACAATCACGCCAGGACCTCTTGTTAAAATCCAACTCATCACATTACCCGACGGAAAGCACTTATACCCACCTATTTATTTATTAAAGAATACAATTTTTAGGCTGGTGTTACGCCTCAAACACCAGCGGTCACCCCCCCCCCCCCCACACTTGTTAATGTTTACAGAGTCAGCACGCGCGGGCCCTGAATTATGCTCCATTGTGCAGGTCTCGACTTGCAGAGTGCTGGACTCATCCATAAACTCTCTCGTGTATTCGTGTCTGCAGTGAAGTGATCCTCGACAGAAAGTTGTTTGTTCAAAGAGAGATCTTTAATTGTGGTATTAGCAGGGGCGTGCAGTGCGGAGGGCTTCTAGCAGTATGAAAGGAAGCACTGGGAAGAAAGAATTGAGCCCCAACACTGACGCCATCAGATTCTAAGTGTTACATTCCAGCCGAGTGATTCACAGATAACCCAGAGGACAGCACCAGCTCTAAAGAACCACAGGTCGGGATGTAAAATCTGACAGAATGTGATAGTTGAAGAACCTCTTTTGAACGTCTCTTCATCTGTAACTGGTATGCTGTTTACATACCATATAACTTTGCAGGCCATGCATATTTCTATGGCACGCTGTAGAAACGTCAAATTACAGTGCATGTGCCAAGCCTACGCTTGTTCCACAGTGCACAGTTACTATGAAATGACAATCAAAAGGGAATTGGTATTTAGGTCCACTCACATTGCTTATTTCTGTTTTTGGTCTGTTTACACTTTACAGATACCTATAGTCAGAGCTGACTTTAGGGTAGTGCGACTGGTGCGGCCGCACTGGGCGCTGACCTGTGGGTGGGGGACACTGACCTTGGGGGACGCGGGGCGCTGTGTTTAGCAATAACTTACGATTTAAAAACACCTGCTGCAGAGTTCCTTTTCGTCCAGCTCTCCTGCAGCAACACAAATGTCGAGATAACTCTAGGCTAATGATCCTGCTAGAGAAAGAGATGGAGTTTTGTCTAGTGGCAGCTTTGACCCGCCATAAAGTAGCACAGAGAGTTAATATGCCTGCGGCAAAGAACATACTGTGCAGATCACAGGTCTGTATTTTGTGTGGATAGGTGAGTGGATTACTGCTTTTGTCACAGAGATTCCTTTGTTGCCACAGTTCATAAGATACAACTCTGATATAGAACAGTGACTGTAACAAACTGTCATCAGAGAGCTCCATGCAATCCGCATAAAATACGTTAAACCGTTATGTTTTTTCCTCATTCTTTGATTCTCTATTCCTAATGTTGCTAAAAAGAGTTTGTTTAAGAAGATATATATTATTGTTGGCAGAGCCAGCCTTTACCAGTGTGTTGTGGCTGCTTAAGAATGTTGGGCACAGTCTAGAATCTCTGCCATACAGATTCTTGGTGAGATGACTTGAGCTCGGAATCTGGAGGAGAGATACTGGGCGGTTGAAGGGATGGGAGCAGACGCTGCTGACGGGTTGGTGGTTTCTCAATAAAGCTCTTATTACAACATTACCGTGTTTGAGCTTAACACTAGCGACGAGGTGACCACCAACCCAGAACCCACTGACTTTCTTACTCTGCTGTCCCTTTATTTCACCATCTCCTGTGGAAGATGCTGCGCTTTTCCTACCTGTTCAAGTGAAGGTACCAGCTATCCTGGTTACGGGTGAAGACTTCTCTGCATCAACGGCAGTGTGGGCGTCTTCGGCGGCCTCCACTGAGTGGAAGTGAGGTCGCAGTGGCAGTTCAGGAACCATTTCCTTTCCGTTCTGGGAATGTTTTATTAGTTTTTATTTTTTCCTTTTCTTCCGATTTTGAGCCGGCTGCAGTTTTTAATACCGGCGCGTGGTGCTAGGCCCCAAACGGATCCTGCGCGCTGAAGGCTGCATGCGCGTTTGAACGTAGCATCGCTACAGGAGCCTAGCAACGCAGCCCTGGCAACGAGGAAGCTGCGTGGTGCAAGGCTCTCAACGTGAAGGCTGCACGCATGTTTAAGTGTGATGTCGCTACAGGAGCCTAGCAATACGGCCCTGGCAACGAAGAAGCACTAAAGCGTACAAGAGGCCTAATAACACAACTCCAACAACGCGAGCCTGCGTTTGCGTGCGCAGCCATAGCAACGCTGCCTAGCAACACGCTCGCTTTTCTTCAATCGTCCAAGCCAGATATTGTTGAGCACCAATTTAATTGGTCAATCATTTGCGGACTCCGTACATTGCACAGTGATATCTATTTCTAATGAGACTTCCTTCTACATTGAAGTCTAACAAGACTTACAATTTCAAGTTTTACAATTCTAGTTCTTCAACAAATCTTCATTACCTTATTGTATACACGTTATGGCTCAGCCTCCTCCCTTTCTATCAGATATAGGTGACCCGATTCTTCAGTGGAAACGCTGGAAGAATCTTTTTGATTCCTATCTAATAGCGATAGGGGGAGAAAAGTTCTCTCCTGCCAGAAAACGAGCAGTCTTATTGCACAATTTAGGATTTGAAGACAGGAATATCTACGATAGTCTTGAGACCTTGTCTATTGGAGGGGCAGAAGGCGAACCCAGAGACTACTATGAAATGTCTGTGGCCATTTTAGGAGCCCACTTCGAATCCAAACTCAATGTTGTTCTCAAGAGACACAAGTTTTTTGCACGTTCACAAGGGAAGTCTGAAAGTGTGGGTAAATACGTTGCTGTTTTGCGCACGTTAGCACGCACTTGTGATTTTGGTGATATCCCAGATTCCCTGATCCATGACCAACTCGTCCGTTGTACTAACAAGAGAGTTCAGGAAAAATGACTAACGAAAAACCCTGACTTAAGAGAGGCCATTGCAATTGTTGAAGAGATGGAGAGCACCAACAGTTGGATTAAGGAGATGAATGACTATGGAGAGAACAATTTGTGCATGGTTCAAGCACCGCATCTTCGGGAGGAAGTCTTGAGGGTTAGCAGTGACAGTAAAATCCCAGGAATTACCCAAGAGAAGAAGGAGCCTAGACTTCAACGTTGTTTTCGCTGTGGCAATGCGGGGCACACTGCGAAGAGTCCTAATTGTTTCGCACAAAATTCTCAGTGCAGGAAGTGTGGGAAAAAAGGGCACTATGCCAGAGTCTGCAATAGTGACAAGAGCAATATAGATGCTGTCACTGAGAACGTTAACAAGATGATCCTATGTATTGATTCAGATACCAATAACATTGAAAATGATGCTAGAATGGTAGATGTGGGACATGTAGCCATGCCTGAGTGTGCTATTAAGCTTGATAGAAAAATTGTGACAGTGTTGGCTGACTCAGGTTCTCCTTATACCATGGTGGGGGACAAGAATTACTGGGCAATTTTTGGGGAGGATTTCCATTCGTTAACAGAACCTGATATCAACCCTGTCAGTTATGGGGGATCCAAAATATAAGTGATTGGGTATAAGATCATGCGCATTCAATTCCAAAGAAAGGCCACTGTGGGAAAGGTTTATGTAGCAAAACGAGGAAACAATCTACTAGGTAGGCGCCACCAACGTGATATGTGGATTAAATTGGACCCTAATGCCAAGAGTCAGGTTATGGTAGTGAATGATAGTAACATGGATCTCGAAGTTCTGAAGGAGTTCCCTACTGTGTTCAGAGAAGAACTAGGGTGTCTGTCCAATTTTGAACACAGGATTATTCTGAAGAAGAATGCCATTCCTTCTGTGCATAAAGTGAGGAGAGTTCCACAATTAATGTTAGAACCCTCAAGGTGGAGCTTAACAAGCTTTTGGATGCTGGTGTGATTGAGGAGATAGAGTCCTCTGAATGGTTGGCTCCCATTGTTCTAGCGCCAAAGGACAATGGGAGACAAATTTGCATGTGTGTGGACCTCAGAGACCTTAATAAGCATATTTGGGTTGATCGCCAACCCCTGCCCAATATTTCTGAGGAATTGTCAGGGCTGGGGGGTTCAAAAGTATTTAGTGCACTAGATTTGTCGTCAGCATACCATCAAGTTGTTTTACACCCAGATTCCAGACACCTCACGTCATTTTTGACACCGCTAGGGGCCTATCAATTTCTTAGAATGCCTTTCGGGTTGGCCTCCGCTGCCGCCTGTTTCCAACGCATTATAAGGAAAGTTTTGGAAGGGGTCCTGGGAGTCCTATTCTTTCAAGATTACATTTTGGTTCATGGCAAAACTTTAGAGGAGCATGACAGAATCCTTAGAGAAGTATTGTGTAGGTTGGCTGGTTCTGGCATAACGGTAAAGAAGGAAAAGTGCAAGTTTAGAGTTTCTTCTGTAACTTATCTAGGTCATACTATTTCCAGTGAAGGGATTACACCCAAGTTTGAGTTGGTTGATTCCATTGTCAACGCGCCTCAACCCAAAGACAAAGAGGGTGTGAGATCCTTTTTAGGGCTGGCAGAGTATTATTCTAAATTTGTTGCCAACTTTTCGAGCGTGACCCAACCCTTGAGATCCCTCTTAAAGAAGGGAAATTAATTTGTCTGAACTAGTGACTGTGCAGCTGCTTTCACTTTTGTGAAGGACTGCATTGGAAGGATGCCCACCTTAGGCCATTTTGACACACACGCTAAAACCTTTTTGTACACTGATGCCAGTGTAAAAGGACTGGAGGCGGTGCTAATCCAAAGAGTGAGTCAAGAAGAGAAAGTCATTGCCTTTGCTTCCCGTTCCCTCAAGGGGTCTGAACAACAGAATTCCGTTATTGAAAGGAAGGCTCTTGCGTGCTCATGGGCAGCCAAGCATTTCAGGTTCTATCTGTGGGGATTACCCTTTGTTGTGAGAACTGACCACAGACCCCTCGTCCAAATTTTCTCTTCCAAGAAAAGTGAAGGATTGACCCCCAGGATAAGGAGATGGGTTGAAGGATTAATGGAGTATTATTTTTCTGTCGAATATGTACCCGGGCCGAAGAATACAGTAGCAGATTTCTTGTCTAAGAGTTCAGTTGATGGTTATGTCGAGAGCGAGGATGAGAGTGTCATTAACTGGGTGAAAGAGATGGCTATAAATGAAGACGAGTGGAAGTCTGCTGCAGATCAAGATTCCGGCAGACATGAGCTTGCTGGTTTCATTGTAAGAGGGTGGCCAGAGTATAAGGACATTTCTGAATCTTTGAGGAGTTACTGGAATATTAGGGATGAACTGTCGTTAAGTGGGTGTGAAGTATTAAGGGGTACTAAATGTATACCTCCCGTTGGTTTGAGAAGTAAGATCATCAATTTGGCTCATGATGGTCATTTGGGCAGGAACCTGACCAAATCAAGGTTGAGATTGATATATTGGTGGCCAGGGTTGGATCACGAAGTTGAAGCAGTGGTTAAAGATTGTGTGACATGTGCACGTAATGACAAGAGTAAAGTAGTATTGAAACCTCCACTTTCCCCAGTTGGGCCCTTTCCATCTTCTCCCTGCTAATGAACGGTATGTCATACTCATGGTGGACTATGCTTCAAAGTGGGTAGTGACCAAGGGGGTCATTCTGACTTTGGCGGGTGGCGGAGGCCACCCGCCAAAGTTCCGCCGTCAGAATACTGCTGCGCGGTCAAAAGACCGCCGCGGTAATTCTGAGTTTCCCGCTGGGCTGGCGGGGACCGCCAGATGGCCGCCCGCCAGCCCAGCGGGAAACCCCCTTCCATGAGGATGCCGGCTCCGAATGGAGCCGGCGGAGTGGAAGGGGTGCGACGGGTGCAGTTGCACCCGTCGCGATTTTCAGTGTCTGCTTGGCAGACACTGAAAATCTTGGTGGGGCCCTGTTAGGGGGCCCCTGCAGTGCCCATGCCTTTGGCATGGGCACTGCAGGGGCCTACAGGGGCCCCACGACACCCGTTACCTCCAACCAGGTTCTGGCGGTCAAAACCGCCAGACCCAGGCTGGAGGTAAAGGGGTCGGAATCCCCATGGCGGCACTGCCTGCAGCGCCGCCATGGCGGATTCCCTGGGCCAGGGGAAAACCGGCGGGAAACCGCCGGTTCCCCTTTTCTGACCGCGGCTTTACCGCCGTGGTCAGAATAGCCCAGGAAGCACCGCCAGCCTGTTGGCGGTGCTTCCGCCGCCCTCCGCCATGGCGGTCATGGACCGCCAGGTTCAGAATGACCCCACAAGTGTGTTAACTCTATAGATACCAGGACGGTGATTACGTTTTTGATGGAAGAATTCTCACGAGAGGGTGTACCCAGCCATCTGGTGTGCAGTTGACATCTGTGGAGATGAAGTCCTTCTTAGACTCTTTAGCTATTGTGCATTTGAGAACTGCCTTGTACTTACCCCAGGACAATGGTCTTGCAGAGCGTATGAACAGGATGGTGAAGTACTGGGTCCAGGAAGTAGTTGAGACTCGGGTTTCTCTTGGGAATCTCCTGAGAGGCCAATTGTGGGCATATCGTAGTACTCCCAATAGTGTTACAGGGATCGCCCCTTTTGAGTACATGAGGGGAACGTTGAGCTGCACCAAGATGTTCCCAGCGTGGTTCAGAGATAAATTGGGATCATGTGTTCTGGTGCAGGAGAAACTTGACCAGGAGAAACTTGGTAAGGCATCCATGCGTAGGAGCAATTATCAACAAAAGTACAAACTGCAGTATGATTCCAAATCTTGAGTGTCCGATGTTGCATGGAAGGTTGATGACTTGGTGTTGCTGAAAGACCCTAGTTACAAAACTAAAGGGAAGTCAAGTTTCAAAGGTCCTTTCCGTATTAAAGAGGTGAAAAAAAATGTGGTTGTACTGGACAATGGTGATGTGTGGAGTATGTCTAGAATTGTAAAATGGAACAACCCCAGGATTGATTCCGACAATCTGGTTAACCGTGGAGCGAATCACACCACAAGGGATGAATCCAAGATAACACCATACAAGATAACTCCTTTCAGACTCCGTTCTAAACCTTTGTGGTGGAAGGACTATGTTTCTTGAAGTCTGATGCTTCCTTTTCTACATACTTCTGTGCAATATCATTTTCTGTTATGACCTTGTTAATTTCTGTCATGTAGCGTATTGTCATATTGTTGCTTATTTGTCTTTTTAGCCACACACATATATATATATATATATATATATTTTCTCTTTTTTTGGGGGGGTTTCTCCTGTTCTCCTTATGTATTCCTTCTTTAGTGTAATAAGGGGGATGTGTTGTGGCTGCTTAAAAATGTTAGGCACAGTCTAGAATCTCTGCCATACAGATTCTTGGTGAGATGACTAGAGCTGGGAATCTGGAGGAGAGATACTGGACGGTAGAAGGGATGGGAGCAGACGCTGCTGTCGGGTTGGTGGTTTCTCAATAAAGCTCTGTGTTGTAATTTAGTCAATTTATAAGTTAGTAATTATGTGTATATAGTTCATGAACATACGGTCATTCGATAAATATAATTCTTGTGTTATTAACGTTCTTGGCAACATAATGTTTAGATATGGGTAGGATGTAGTTCTTAATGGTATAGTCCGCCCTCCCCTATGTGGGAGATTGAGGATGGAATGTTCGGGAGGTGGTAGGGACCTGGAGTGCATGATAGAATGTTGAGAGTTGACAGAGATGGTGGTGACGGAAGGCACAGAGTGGAGAAGAAGCAATAAAGTCTGTTCTTGAAGTAAAGAAGACTGGAGTGGACTTTGTAATAATGGCGACGAGGAGTGCGTAAGGGGGCACATTCTTCTCCACCCCTTTCCAGGTTGGTGACTCTCCACTCATCCTGTGTCCTTCGGAATTGAAGCCTGTTGCCAAGAGAAACTCGGAGTTCCGGTTTATTTTATTTTAGTATTAACTATTAACTGAATTTAAAATTCCATTAGTGATGAAAAACAAAGGAACTGAATACGAACAGGAATTTCGTTTCTCTATGCGTTGGTTACATTGGACATCAGAGTAGTGTAGGGGCAGGTGTGCGAAGTAGTGTCGGACACATTGTATTTCTATTTGGCAGCAGCGTGAAGCAGTGTCGGACACATCGTATTTCTATTTGGCGGCAGCGGCGGTTTCCTGTGATCTGCGCAGAGGTGCCGGTTTGCAGTGTCAGACAACGCGTTGCGATTTAGTGCACGAACGGCGGCCTGCTTTGAATTCCTCAGAATCAAAGCACAAGTGCCGAGTACTTCAACTAAAGGTCAATTAGAGTTTACATCTGACAAAACGAGCGGCATTTGGCTTTGATCTGCGTGCACTTCAATTCGACGGTGAAGGTTCGATTCATCCCTGACTAGAATTCCAGCTGACAAGACGAGCAGCATTTGGCTTTAATCTCCGTGATTTCAATTCGATGGCGAAGGTCCAATATACTTCACGCCTTACAGGAATTCCATTAAACTAGAATAGAAACACAAACAAATCAGAAAGGTCAAAGGGAGTTCAAGGTGTACGGCTCACAGCACTGAAAACGAAACTAAATGCCTTTGGATTTTCCAGGGACGCTCCAAGATTGAACGGCAAACTGTAAATCAATCGCTGACAGGCACAGCAATTTTGTCTGTCAAGGTTTAATCATTTGCCTGTTAACAACTTCTCTGACAGGCACAGCCATTCAACTAAATTGAAACTATTTCACGATTATATTGTTTTCCTTGTGCTTAACCGTGTCAGATGCAATTTTGTTTTTTACTTCAATAGATATTCATTAAAAATACTTGGTTAAGGCCAAGTACAATCTGTTGGTGTATTTTCAGGTGTAACTCTATTTAGTCACATAGTTTAGTTTTATTGAGAGTTATTACGAGGTTAATTCTTTATAGCAGGAGCGAATAAAACATTATCTGTTCGGATAGCTGATATTTTAACGTTGACAATGGCAGCAGCAGGAATGTCACAACCAATTCCATTTTTGAACGAGATGGGTGAACCAAAGGTACAGTGGAAAGACTGGTTTAAGATTTTTGAGTCCTACTTAATTGCAATTGGAGGGGACAAGTTCAATCCCATTAGGAAGCAACACATTTTGCTTCATAATCTAGGAACTCATGGGAGGAAAATATATGAATCTCTCCCGGATCCAGTCTTCCCTGAAGGGCAAGCCCTAGATGAGTATGTGATTACATACTCGAAACTTGAAAAGCAATTTGGAGATAGAGTCAATGTAGTATTAGAAAGACATAAATTTTTTCCCGCTGTCAAAGCAAGCAAGAAAGTGTAACAAACTATATTGCAGCCTTAAGAGGATTGAGTACGTTATGCGAATTTGGAGAATTAAATGATTCTCTAATTAGAGCTCAATTAGTTTGTTGTACCAACAACCTTAAAATACAAGAAAAACTGTTACAGAAACAGCCAGGCTTGGTAGAAGCAATTGAATTGGCCAAATCAATCGAACATACTGCAATTTGTCTACAGGAAATTAACTCTCCTTCCCCTGATACACATGTAAATGAAATTGTGGAGGAAGCAAAAGAGGAGAAAATCCTTAAAATTAAGTGTAATGAGAAGCAACCCCAAAAATATAATGTAAACAGAATGAATTTAACTTGTTTTCGATGTGGCAGTAACAATCACCTTGCCAATTCCATGTCCTGCCAAGCTAGATCAGCGATTTGCAGGAAATGCAATAGAAGAGGTCATTTTGAGAGGGTATGCAAGGATAATTCCAAGTATGGGGATAACAAAAAACCTGAAGAACTACCGCAGTTAATTAAAAAAATTATCTTGCAGGTCAATTGTGAAGATAAATTCAACACCCAATACCCCGTGTGTACAATCACAATTGATAATGAGAACATAAAAATGTATGCTGACTCATGTTCCCCTATTACCATAATAGATGCAAAGAACTTTCAGAAAATCCAAAATAATAGTGCAATAGTGCTACAGAATCCTGATATAAGCCCGAATGGTTACAACAGAGATCCGATAAATTTGAAAGGCATGTTTAAATGTATAATTTCCTTTAAGGACAGGTCCACGGTAGGGAAAGTATATATTGTAGAAGAAGGGTCCAATCTTTTAGGTTGGCAACATCAAAAAGAACTGGGGATAACATTAGACCCCAATAATCCTGAACAGGTTCTGTGTATTGATAATTCTAATTCTAATTCGGGGGAAGCTTTCATTCGAGAATTTCCTGATATTTTTTGTGAGCGATTAGGATTACTTAAAAACTTTCAACATAAAATTAAACTCAAGCCCAAAAGTAAACCCATTGTGCATAAAACCAGACCTATTCCACACTTGCTGAAGCAGCTAGTAAAAAAGGAATTGGAAAAATTAGAGTCACAAGGAATTATCCAACCCATTGAATGCTCCGAGTGGTTGGCCCCCATTGTGGTGGCCAAGAAAAGCAAAAACAATGACATCAGAATTTGTGTAGACTTAAGAGACCTAAACAAGAATATTTGGGTTGAGCGGCATCCTCTTCCAAGAATACACAAAATACTGAGCACTATGGGGGAAGCGTCATACTTTTCTGTACTAGACCTCTCGAGAGCATATCATCAAGTCGAATTGCACCCGGAGTCCAAATGGCTAACAGCATTCACCACTCCATTTGGATCTTACATGTTCAACAGGATGCCTTTCGGTCTAGCATCAGCTGCAGCGGTTTTCCAAAAGATCATGCAAAACATCCTAGGTAGTGTATCCAATACGTTGTATTTCCAGGATGATGTACTTATATGTGGTGCAACAGAAACTGAGCATGATAAAATACTTAGAGTTGTCCTAGAAAAGTTAAAAGCAGCAGGTCTCACATTAAAGAAAGAGAAGTGCAGAATGAAAGTAAATTCGGTGGAGTACTTAGGGCATGTTATATCCAAGGATGGCTTTAAACCCAAAGTTTCACTCGTTGACGCAGTATTGAATGCTAGTGCACCAAAAAACAAAGATGAGCTGAGGTCCTTCCTTGGCCTTGCCGAATTTATGGGCAAGTACGTAAAAAAAAATTCAAAGGTCTCGGCAGATCTTAGAGAACTGTTGAAAAATAAGGTTCCTTATGAGTGGAACGAGAGCCATGACAAAGCGTTTAAGGAAATCAAAACGGCCATTGTAAATGCTCCATATTTGTGTAATTTTGACCACCGTAGAAAAACCTTCCTCACAACCGATGCCAGCAAGTTCGGCCTGGGGGCAACCTTATCGCAGATTATTGATGGGGAGGAAAGGATAGTAGCATTCGCTTCAAGAACCTTAAACAAGGCGGAGGCTAACTATTCAGTAATTGAAAGGGAGACCCTTGCATGCTTCTGGGCGTTAAAACATTTAAATTTTTTGCTGTGGGGCGCTCAATTCACATTACGCACTGACCATAAACCGTTGGTATATATATTTTCCACCAAGGGGTTTAATAATAGCACACCCCGGATAGCTAGATGGATTCTAGCTTTGGAAAATTTCTGCTTCTCAGTGGTGTATCTACCAGGAAATAAAAACTATGCTGCTGATTTCCTCTCAAGAACCCCGTTAGACTGTATAGAAAATTTTGACGCTTTAGAATATCCTATATTAGCGGTTGATTTACCATCCATAAGCGATGAGGAGTGGAAATCTGATTCCCAACAAGACAATTCCTTGGCGCTGTTAAGGAGGAAGGCGAGAGAGGGATGGCCCGGGAATAAAAAAGATGTAGAGGACATCATCAAGGAATATTGGGAGGTAAGATTGGAGATTAATGAGAAAGACAATTATATTCTTAGGAATGACAAAATCATACCTCCTAGTAATCTCAGATTTAAGATTATCAAACTTGCTCACGAGGGTCATCTTGGAAGAAGTCTTACTAAAGCCCGAGTAAGAGAAAGATTCTGGTTTCCAAACATGGATTCTATGATTGAGGATGAAGTTAAAGAATGCTCCTGTTGTGCTCTAAGTGACAAGTCAAAGGTAATACGCAAGACACCCATTTCCCCAGTACAGATTCCTGCCAAGCCATGGGTTAAATTAGCGTTAGACATCATTGGACCCCTAATTATACGGGTCTACCTACAAGATTTGCGATTGTTCTTATTGACTACCAATCGCATTGGATCACAGCAAAGTTAGTTAACCTTGTTACCACAGAATCAGTCATCAACTTCTTGAAAAATTTATTTAGCATAGAAGGAATTCCAGAAGTTCTCATAACGGACAATGGGGTCCAATTAACTTCAAGCTCAATGAAGCAGTTCCTGGATTCAATCGGGGTAAAACATCACACCACAGCTTTATATTGTCCCAGAGCCAATGGCTTAGCAGAACGGGCCAATAGAATGATAAAAGAATGTATCCAATTGGCAAGTATTAACAAATTGAATATTGAAAATGCCATTAGAGAAATGTTATGGGCATATCATACCACTCCCAACTCGATTACAAAGATCTCACCGTTCTCAGCATTACGAGGCAGAGAACCATGTACTAAATTCTATCCCTCATGGTTGGGTGGGGGCAGACGGTGTAAGAATAAATTTCCAACTGCTAGTACAAAGGTAGTGAAGCACCAGGAAGGTTATAAGGAAAGATATAATACCAAAGTTGGTGTTAAAGGACAATGCTGGAAAGTGGGGGATAAAGTCATGATCAGAAAACGAATTGGTTATTCGGGAGGCGGGTGGAAGGATACTAAATTCATGGGTCCATTTTGCATTTCAGAGTTAAAGAAGAATGTTGTTATTTTTGAAAATGGACAGTGCTGGAGCATGGACAGGGTTGCAAGATATGTTCCTTTTACTGCCAAGGTCACAGACAAGAATTCTACATGGAAGGAACCAACGCGGATGGAGATCAGGGACAATGTACTGAGGACTCCAAGTAGTCGGATGACCAAACCTCCGGTGTGGAGTAAGGATTACATCAAATAGTCAACAGTTGGTGAATCTCGGTTATTCAAGGAATTATTACTTTGTTAAATATAACTATCCCTTCCAAAGTAAATTCCCTCCCCCATTGGTTGGACATTTTATTGTGCAAGGAAGATGTGTTGTAATTTAGTCAATTTATAAGTTAGTAATTATGTGTATGTAGTTCATGAACATACGGTCATTAGATAAATATAATTCTTGTGTTATTAACGTTCTTGGCAACATAATGTTTAGATATGGGTAGAATGTAGTTCTTAATGGTATAGTCCGCCCTCCCCTATGTGGGAGATTGAGGATGGAATGTTCGGGAGGTGGTGGGGACCTGGAGTGCATGATAGAATGTTGAGAGTTGACAGAGATGGTGGTGACGGAAGGCACAGAGTGGAGAAGAAGCAATACAGTCTGTTCTTGAAGTAAAGAAGACTGGAGTGGACTTTGTAATACTCTTATTACAACATTACCGTGTTTGAGCTTAACCCCTTCACTGCCAGGCCTTTTCCCCTCCTGTGCCGAGCCTTTTTTTGGCTATTTGGGGCAGTTCGCGCTTAGGCCCTCATAATTTTTTCTCCACATAAGCTACCCATGCCGAATTTGCGTCCTTTTTTCCCAACATCCTAGGGATTCTAGAGGTACCAAGACTTTGTGGTTTCCCCTGAAGGAGATCAAGAAATTAGCCAAAATATAGCGAACATTTTGTTTAAAAAAAAGAAAATGGGAAAAAAGGGCTGCAGAAGAAGGCTTGTTGTTTTTTCCCTGAAAATGGCATCAACAAAGGGTTTGTGGTGGTAAAATCACCATCTTCCCAGCTTTCAGGAACAAACAGACTTGAATTAGAAAACCCAATTTTTCAACACAATTTTGACATTCTACTTGGAAATACCCCATTTTTACTATTTTTTGTACTTTCAGCCTCCTTCCAGCTAGTGACAGAAATGGGTTGAGAAACCAATGCTGGATCCCAGAAAGCTAAACATTTCTGAAAAGTAGACAACATTCTGAGTTCAGCAAGGGGTCATTTGTGTAGCTCCTACAAGTGTTTCCTACAGAAAATAACAGCTGAAATAAAAGAATATTGACATTTTTCTCCACGTTTTACTCTGTAACTTTTTCCTGCGATGTCAGATTTTCATAAGAAATATACTGTTACATCTGCTAGACTCGTCTGGTTGCAGGGATATATAGGGCTTGTAGATTCATCAAGAACCCTAGGCACCCAGAGCCAATAAATGAGCTGCACCTTGCAATGGGTTTTCATTCTATACCGGGTATACAGCAATTCATTTGCTGAAATATAAAAAGTGAAAAATAGGTATCAAGAAAACCTTTGTATTTCCCAAATGGCCAACAGATAAGGTGTTGAGAAGCAGTGGTTATTTGCACATCTCTGAATTCAGGGGTGCCGATACTAGCATGTGAATTACAGGGCATTTCTCAAATAGACATCTTTTTTGAACACACTGTCTCACATTTGGAAGGAAAAAATGTAGAGAAAGACAAGGGGCAATAACACTTGTTTTGCTATTCTGTGTTCCCCCAAGTCTCCCAATAAAAATGATACCTCACTTGTGTGGGTAGGCCTAGTGCCCGCAACAGCAAATGCCCCAAAACACAACGTGGACACATCACATTTTCACAAATAAAACAGAGCTATTTATTGCAAAGTGCCTAGCTGTGGATTTTGGCCTCTAGCTCGGCCGGCACCTAGGGAAACCTAGCAAACCTGCACAGTTTTTAAAACTAAACATCTAGGGGAATCCAAGATGGGGTGACTTGTGGGTCTCTGACCAGATTCTGTTACCCAGAATCCTTTGCAAACCTAAAAATTGGGCCAAAAACCACTTTGTCCTCTCATTTTGGTGACTGAAAGTTCTGGATTCAGAGAGGAGCCATAAATTTCCTTCTACCCAGTATTCCCCCAAGTCACCCGATAAAAATGGTACCTCACTTTTGTGGGTAGGCCTACTGCCCGCAAAAGGAAATGCCCCAAAACACTATCTGGACACATCAAAATTATCAAATACAAAACTACCTGTTTTTGAGGGGGGACCTGCGCTTTTGGTCCAGGGTTCAGCAGCCATCTAGGGAAACCTACCAAGCCCAGACATTTCTGAAAACTAGACACCCGAGGGAGTCCAGAAAGTTGTGACTTGCGTGGATCCACCAATGTTTTCTTACCCAGAATCCTCAGCAAACCTCAAATTTAGCTAAAAAAATTCAAAAATGTCCCACATTTCTGTGTGGGATCACAGCACTGGGACAAATTCCATACCACCCAACGTTCCCCTCAGTCTCCTGGTAAAAATGATACCGCATTTGTGTAGGTGGGCCAAGTGCTTGTGACAGGGAAGAGCCAAAAACATGTTGAAATTGAGGGCGAACCAAAGCGGGTCCAAAAGGGCAGTTTGAAAAAAAAACAGTGCAGCAGAATTTTTATCGGTATAGATGAGACAATGCTGGGTGGTAGGAATTTTGTGGATTCCTGCAGATTCCGGAAGGTTCCATCACAAAAATGTGGGAAAACTGTGTGATTTCCAGCTAAGTTGGAGGTTTGCATGGCATTGTGGGTAAGAAAATGGTGCGGAGTGCATGTAAAACATACCACCCTGGAATCACCCAGATGTTTAGTTTTCAGATGTGTCTAGGTCTTGTGGATTTTTCTACATGGCAGCGTCCCAAAGTCCATAAAGTGTAGCCCTCACCACTCCAAGTGGGACGATTTTGAGAGTTAGCCAAGCTCTCATGGCCCAAATGTAAAATCAAAACCCAACATAATCAAATGTCTTCTTGCTTGCTGTGGGATAAGATGTTTTAGTGTGCGGGGGAGAGCTGAAAGACTGTTACCCCCTTCAGTTGGGGTGTGGGCATAAACAGGCCCATACTGGTTGGTAGCCACCACCCCACAATTTATTTTTAATCACCTGGTATCTATTAGACTTTCTGCCCCCCCCAGGGTGTGGATCAGGGGTAATTGCCCCATCTGCCCACTGGTGGGCAGAACAACTTTGGCCCCATTTATTTTGGGGGTATGGCCATACCCCCAACCTCTTATTTTGGAAAAAAAGATCTTCCTTGGTCTCTGGTGGGCTTTCCAAAAATAGGCCAATCTGTCCCCATGCGGGGCAGATATGGCCAACAGTAATGTGCCCCCATGGGGAGTGACCCTTACCCAAGGTGCTGCCCCCCTAAAGAAAACACATACATACACACACACCAATCCCTGGTGCCTAAGTGGTTTCTGCCCCCCCCCGGGGCACATCGGCCTAATAGAAATATTCCGATCTGCCCCCAAGGGGAGCAGAAATGGCCAAAAATAAATTTAGCGACCCTTGCCTAAGGGGTCGCTCCCCTTGCGTGAAATTGGTGCAAAAAAAAAAATCCCCGGTGCCTATTGGTTTCTGCCCCTCTTGGGGGAAGATTGACCTAATAAAAATACGCCGAAATGCCCCCAGGGTGGGAAGAAATGGTCCAAATACTATTTGCCCGTCCCCCCCCACAGGAGTGACCCTTGCCTATGGGGTCGCTCCCCACCTCTAAAAAAAAAAAAAAGAAAAAAAAAAATGATCCCTGGCGCCTAGAGGTTTCAGAAAAGGCCTTGAAAATAATTGCCTCCCTGGGGAGCGACCCTTGCCCTACGGGGTCGCTCCCCTTATGCCAATTTCCTTTTTATAACAAATCCCTGATGTCTATTGGGCATTTCAGAAGCCGGATCGCTTCTAAAATGCTCTGAGAGACTTCAAAGGGAAGGAAATTCCTTTCCTTCCCTTTGAAGCCTCTCAGGCCCCAATTACATGATCGGAAGAGAAATGCTGAGCATTTCTCTTCCGATCGTGCTGGAAGCTCAAGTGGCCTCTGATGAGGTCAGCGTGCGAATGCGCGCTGACGTCATCAGACGTCACTGGGGGGGGTTTGGAGGGTTTGGGGGTGGAAGAAGAAGGGCTTCCCCTTCCATCCGTGCCTTGGGGGGGTGGGAGGGAAGCCTAAGGAGGGAGCGCTAGCACTCCCTCTGAGCTCCAGGCTGAGAACGTAATAGTTAGGCCCCCTTCACAGGAGCACTGTGCCCGTGGACGTAACCATTACACAGAAGGGGTTAAAACAAATGAAATGGATGTGAAAGAGTGTTTATGGAGAGATGAGGGGCACTTTTGCCCGGTGATAGTGAGGGAAACTGAGGACGAGGTCATGGAGGCAGGGGCGCCAAAATGATTGTCGCACTGGGCACCACCAGCGTTAAAGCTGGCCCTGCCTATTATTGTTTTATATGGTGGTTACACATCAACATTTCAGAATATGGTCTCTCCAATACTTTCTTTCTCTCTCTCTCTTACCCAGTGGCGGTTGCCACTGAGTGGTTATAGCCAGGATCATGTTTCCATAAAAACATTTTTTTTGTGTTGCTAATAATTTTGGAGCAGTTTGACAAATCCCCACAAAACTTTCCTAAAAAGTGCTACTTTTTTGACTAATTTGCACATCAAATATTTTGGGGTGATCCATCAAGCAAGGGCTGAAACAAAAGACAAAGGCCCAAAAAACTCATTTTACCCATCCTTTTTTTCATAGGATTAGATTAGATTTTATGTGGTGTGATTAAAATAAATAATTGCCACAATCAAGATAGAACCTATCATGCAAACACAAGAGTACAAAATGTTATATTCAACTAAAAGTCAGCAATAGTAGATGCAAAACAGCAAATCGAGGGAGACCCAAGCTGTGGCTCAAAATCGCAAGTTGCAGACATTAAATCCACATTCTTACCCAATAAAACTTAAAACAGACTAATACATAAAAATTCGATTAGCGAGTGAAGCAAAACATGGGGAGGTTTAGAATTTACACTCAGCCGAGTCATCCACTGCGGGAAATATTATGAAATTGGGCCCGGTCCATCAGTAATTGGGTGGAAAAAGGACCGCAAAGATCTGAAAATCAAAATTTAAGACAGTGCCGCAGGAATTTACCCATCACAACCATGTTCATTGGAACTGATTATTATCTCCAAGGCCCAAGGTAGTTGTTGCCCTTGTCATAAATTTCAAGAATCTTGCTGTTATTTGTGTGGGCCCTCCCTTTAAAACGGAGGCACAGAGATTGCACTCCCTGCTGCTATGAACGTGTTTTGCCAGATCATCTTAATCTGTCAGGGCAAAGATCATTTTTCCTGCAGAGTCCCATGGTTGTTTAGTAAAAAAAAAACTGCTGGGGCTGGCGGGGGGCAGGGCCTGGAGGGATGAGGCATTTTGTTATTTTGGGGGAGGTGATGCATGTGCCACCTCCCCCATGGCCATTTTCAGCCCAGGGGACTCTGTCCCCCGAGGGCCAATGTCTTTTTAGTTGAGGCCATTTTTTCCTCAGGCCCCCCGGGACTCAAAATATGCTTTGAAAGGAGGGAATGCGCAACTGCCCTACTTGAGCCACTTGTGGTCCCAGGGTCCCTGTTTCCCGGGGACCTTTAGGTGAGGGGGCATACAGCCCCCTCCCCAGGCCACATTCAGCCTCAATTACCTCATCCCTGCGACCCACTGCATGTTCAAAGGGGAGGTGAGGTCTCCTCACCGAGCCTCTAAAGGCCTCAGAGACCCTGTCTCCTGGGGCTTCTACATTTTTTAAGAGGGAGGGGAAACTTGCAGCTCACCTGAGCCATTAATGGCCCCAGTGACCCTTAAACTCGGGGCTGGCTCACTAGGTATTTCTTGGGGAGCAGACCCACGGCACATAGTGGTTTCCCTGCCCACTCCAGCGCAGACAGGGAAACCTGAGTTTGCTGCTGCCTGACAGGAGCATTTTTTATTCTCCAGCCAAGCGGGAGCAGATACAAAGGGTTCATTATGAGTTCAGACATGGGGCCTGATTACAACTTTGGAGGAGGTGTTAATCCGTCCCAAAAGTGACGGTAAAGTGACGGATATACCACCAGCCGTATTACGAGTCCATTATATCCTATGGAACTCGTAATACGGCTGGTGGTATATCCGTCACATTTGTTACGGATTAACACCTCCTCCAAAGTTGTAATCAGGCCCATGGTTTTCACCATCTGCTGAACTTCCGATAAGAGTTTCCCACTAGGTCAGCGGGCGGAAACCTGAGTTTCCTCTCACTGCCCTAGCGGGAAGCAGCCTACAGCATTGTCTCTGGCTTGTAATCGAGCTGGCGGCAATGCTGTAGCTATCAGGGTGCATTAGCACCCTTGCAATGTTCACTGTTTGCAAAGCAAACAGTGAACATTGCGATGGTGCTGGCCAGGGGCGCCTCTGCACTGCCAATGCCAAGTGTATGGGCAGTGCAGGGTACCCCATGGGTCCCCCTCCACCCGTTCTCTGCCAGCCTTTTCATGGCAGTAGTACCACCATGAAACCGCTGGTGGAGAAGGGGGTCGTAATCCCCAGGGCAGCGCTGCTTGCAGCACTGCCCTGGCGGATTAGGACCACCACCACCTTCAGACCGCTGGGATCTCTGATCCTGGTGGAGTTGGTAGTTCCCTCGCGGCCTGACTGCCAGGGTTGTAATGTGGCGTTCAGAGCACCGTATTGGTGGCGGTCCGACTGCCATCCACGAACCTGGCAGTCTAATGACCGCCACACTTGTAATGGGGCCCGAAGTCTTCTCCAACAGGCCGGAGCTATAAAAATGCTCCTGCTGGCTTGAAGCAGGCTTTTGATCTGTTTCCTTGCCCATACTGATATGGACAGGGAAACAGATCAAAATATTGCTCAGTCCAGAGGGAGCATTAGTAGCTGCCAAGGCACCCATCTTTAAGTATTAATGCCCCTTAATAACTGTGCTAATTTGATAAACTTTCCAAACCAGTTCTTCCTTTTACATTGGTGGATGATGGGCAGTTTCACAGCAATTGGTCAAGTGGGTGCTAAGAAAAAAAGTGATCCTAAAATGTATTTTGTCCCCGGAACATTTTCATAGACTTTTTTTAATCAGATGGAGCGGCCAAATGGCCAGTCACATTTTGGTAGGATCATACAATATGGTGTGCATATGACCCTTTTTGGGATTAGAGGTAAGAAGGATAACTACCTTGCTGCATAAGGATGACAAGGCCTTATGTGATTGGCTAAAGACTGCGTTTACCAAAGTTAAAGGCAGCCATGTTGTTTTTGTTCCCGTTTGGCTGCGCTCTCGGGTAGGGCATAAAATACAGGTAAGTAGTAGGTTTGATAATTTTTTCCTTCCTACTCTCATTTAAGTAAAGTGGTAAGTAGGTAGGGAAAATAATTATAATGTTTTCATTTTTTTTCCCCCCCAAAAAATATTAACAGTTCCGCTGTACTTCCTAGGGAGTAATGTGGTACCAACATATTTTAGTAATATAGTGAACTGCAGTGTATTTTCAAATGTTTACATTTTTTAAACTAATGGTGTACTGTGCAAATTGTGAAAAAATGCCACACAAGTAAAATACAACTGACAAAAAAAATAAACTTTGTTGAAAAAACAAACAGATACTTGCTATCTATTAGCGCGCTATACCATAAACATTAAAAAAATATATAGAAAAATACAAATTATTTTCTATACCTATTAACAACCTAATAAAGTGGTAATATGCAGGGAAAAAGAAGAAAACCTGCTGGTTACCTATAGTTACCTATATATAAGGCCCTAACCCAGAAATACAGCCAAAGTGTGGAAAATATTATATACTGGCTTCTCATCAGCATGTACCGAGGTATAACCCAATAATACCATGGTATTAATGGCACAGTGTATCACTAACACTCATATTTATTATTATATTCCGTTACCATTGCATCACACATGGTGTTGCGTGACCAAAGCAATCCTTAAGAGACATTTACAAAGCAACACAAGGCAACCATGCATGGCCCTGCATTGGATGGAAATCTGAATTAAAACAAGGCAGTGCAAATCACTGTTTTGCATTACTTTTCACACCGTATTGTTACATTCTTACCTAATTTCATGTATATCTGCATGCCACTCTACACCACTCATTATATACTATTCTACTCTATGCCTCTATGATGTGCATCACTTCCCTATACACCACTCCATTCTACATCACTACACAGTACGCCACTAATCTCTACACTATTCTACTGTGCACACCTTCTTTCTATGCCACTCCACTGTATGGTATTCCACTCTAGTCCACTCCAGTGTCTCCACTCCAGTGTACATCTCTCCACCATACACCACTTCACTCTATGGTATTCCATTATACGGCACAACTGTGTACACCACTCCATTGTAGCCACTTCACTGTAGGCCATTCCACTCTATGCCACTTCACTCTACGCTATTATACCCTATGCAACTCCACTCTGCACCACTCAATTTTACAGTAATGCACTCTGCCTCACTCCACTGTACACCACTCCAGTCTATGCCACTCCACTGTACGCTACGCATGCATGTGTTATGTCACTCTATGTCACTCCACTGTATGTCCATTCCAATCTATGCTATTCCACCGTATGCCATTCCACTGTAGCACACTCCACTGTATGCTATTCCACTGTGCACTATTCCAGTGTACACCACTGCATTGTATTCCACTCCACTCTACAACACTACATTGTGCGCTATTGCATTGGATGCCATTGCATTCTACACCACTACACTGTATGCTATTCTGCACCACCCTACTTTTGTCGTGCAACACTTTAGTCTACACCAGTGCACTGCATGCCACTCCACTGTGCACTACTCAGCATTATTCCACTGTGCGCCACTCCTTTGTATGACTTGCTATTCCACTGTAGCCACTCCACTCTATGCTGTTGTACTATATGCAACTCCACTTTGCACCACTTTCCTGTATGTTATTCCACTCTACCCCACTCCATTGTACACCACTGCTGTCTATGCCACTCCACTGTACGCCACTCTACTGTATGCTACTCCAATATTCGCTATGCAACTCTGCGCCACTGCACTGAATGCCACTCCACTCTACGCTATTCCAGTGTATACCACTTCACTCTACAACACTCCACTGTATACTATTCCACTGTATGCCACGCCACTGTATGGTACTCCACTTTGAGCCACTCCACTGCGCACCACTCCATTCTACACTATTCCATTGGAATCCAATCTATGCCACTCTACTGTATTATGCTATCCCACTATACACGATTCCACTCTATGTCACTCCACTCTGTGCAATTTCACTGTATGCAACTCCAATCTACACCGCTCCAGTGTACGCTCCTCCAATCTATATAAATCCACTCTAGAAAACCTTAATACACTGTATAACACTCTACTATACTCTACTCCACTCAATCACCCCACATGCCCAAATGCCACTGTCAACATCTGTATTCCACTCTGTGCCCCATATACTCTATTGTACCCTATTCCACTCTACTACAAGTTCCAACTCTGTATGACACAGCACTCCACTTTACAGCACAAGATGGCACTCCAGTTTATAACACTTTAGTTGACTCTATGCTATGCCACTTCATTATGTACCGCTCCACTCTAAGCTAATCCAAAATACCATACTCCACTCTATTCCATTCCACTGTACACCCCTTCATTCCACACTGTTACACTGTATGCCTCTCCATCCTTCTAAACTTCACTGCACACTATTCAACTCAATTCAAATCAATTCAAAATCTTCTTTAATGGTAAAGTTAGATTTTAAGTCAATTATTCTGAATATGCCACTTTTAGAATATTGTCACTTTCCTGCCCTAGCCAGTTATGTGCCTCTGCAAGTGTCCTGGGTCACATGACTGTGAATGTTGGGCTTTGTGTATTCTTCCCAGATGTTGAGACAAAGGGGGACTAACTTTTAGTAGGATGGGCCATCCTGCCTGGGATGCTGGAGGTGGAGCTGTTCCCTGCCCCACTTACATTTCAAGGGGCTGCCTGCAGCACACACACAAAGGAACCTGACTATAGTAATTTCCCATCCCAGACATCGTGGCGCCTTGACAGAGGAAGGGAAAAACCTTCCAGAGCCAGAAATGGGGGTAGCCAGGAATAATCAACCACTTCAAAGGCTGGCACCAGATATACATTTTGGACACTCAGACCCCCAGAGAACTGCCCTGTTGTTTGAGGCCTGCCTTGCTTTCCAGAGGGTTGTCCTTCTGCTACCAGGAGTGCCCTGCTGCTTGAGGTCTGCCTTGCTCCTCAGAGGACTTTCCTGCTGCTTGAGGCCTGCCTTGCTGCTTGAACCTTGGACTATCAGAGTGTCTCCAAGGGCTGTGTGACTGGCCTCCTGTGTGAGCTACAGGGAGATAACAAACTCCAGAGTCCTTGAATCATCTACCTGGCATCTGCTGGAGTAAGTTCAAACCCTTTAAGTGGTGACCCCAAGTCCTAGTCCCTTAGAAGTGGTGTTAGAGCTGCTGCTCCTGCCTAACCCTAAAAGTTGATTCAAAAAAAGATTTTCACAAAAAAGTGTAAGAAGGAGCAACAGAAGACTGGGCCCTACTTGCCTGCTGAGCTGCACAAGGTGCATTGCTAGTTGACCTGACTTTGCGGTGGCTCCCGCTATCTTCTATTCCGGAGTGGCAAATCCTGTTCAGATGGACCTGTGAGTGACAGTATCCGGCCCAAAAGTTCTCCAAGTCTGAAGGTAAAAATCTTCACCAGGCTCAATGATTGCAGGCTCCCCATCAATGACCTCCTCAGCCTGGAAATTCTGCTTTTCCTGCTCTAAGCTTTTTCCTGCTACTGTATTGTCAACAGCTTTACAAAGACTTCATCCAGTGCACCCAGGCGATGACAATGACTCCTCGAACACAGCCTGCTGCCTTTCCCCACTGAACTCTACCTTCTCCTGGAATTTTTTTTTAAGTCTGAAGGTAAGCTGAGACTGGGCCCAATCCACCTCATGCATCCAACCTATGCTCCATCATGATAGGCCTTAACTTTTGACTTCTCCCCGGTCTTGTGCAACCAGATACCCATGGTTGGCAATTTGTTCTTTGTTGCTCTAGACTTCACTAAAAACTCTGAAAATTCAGCAGTCCAATTCTACTGATTGAACTTAATTTGTTTGGTGTCATTTTCTTTATCAAAATGTATACTATTTTTCTTAATTTGTTGAAGATTGTTCTTGTGTTGTGTTCTCACTTTATTATTATTTGTGTGGTGCATAAGTACTTACACATTGCCGCTAAGTTAAGTCTGAATGCTTTCGAGCCAAGCTACTAGAGGGTAAAGCACGCATTAATTTAGTAACCTTTGTTGTTCTCCCTGACAAGGATTGTGGATGTTGCTTGAATAGGGTTATCACCACCTCAATCAATGAACCAATTGTTTACACCAACCCTATTACTAGGTTGCAAATATCAGGCATAAACCTCCTTCCAGAAACATTCCAGTCATTTACTCTGCAAAACATATGACAATCAGAGAGTACAACAAACTCTTCACATATTAACTTTATTCAGTGGCAGTTGTGCCCTCTATGCTTGGGGCCAACAATCTCAAAATAAAAACTTCAAAGGTGCTAGTGCCCCCTTCATGCGGCAGCATTGCCACCGGCTCTATTATAAGCCGGCGACAATGCTGCTGCCACTTTCCCACTGGGCTGACCGGCGGAAGCCTTGGTTACAGCTGGCAGTGCTTTAAATTTGCACACAAATAAACTGTTACCATACTGCTAACCCATGCCAGTACTGTACAGTCACAAGTTAAGCCTCATAGAATGGGGAATTACTGTGTGGCCCTGGATTTATGTAATAACAAACATAGAAATTCCAGCTCTCAGCAGGTGGCAAATGTATACACCTGTCTCAGGCTAGAGTATTGGGAAGTTGGGGGTGTATTGGAGAGAAGAAAAGGTAAGCTCTGATAAGGCGGGGGCATTTTCTGCACCCCTGTAATTAAAAAAAAAACAGGGTGATGAGGTGAATGTTTTGGTGAAATTGCAGATCGGAAACATCTGGATCAGCTGTGTATGGTAATTCCACTCCGCCTGACTCACAATTTGTAGAGTCAGTCAGTAGTACACTGCTCCAGACACCCCATCGTGTATAGATGTCGCTCTGCTGGAATGTGCAAAAGTGGCAGCATCCATGTTTACTAGACACCATACATTACATGGTGGTTGCAGTGAATTTAAAAAGTTAACTTTTAGCAACACTTCCTTAAACTAATGTGACAGTATTTTTTAAATTTATTTTCTTGTTTGTCTAGTTACTCGATATGCTGTCAGTTAGGGCTTCTTTCCAGTTTCCAGCTCTGAAACTGTTTTATGACATAAAGGCCCATATTTATCCTTTTTTACGCAAAACTGCACTGATGCATTTTTGAGTCAAAAATGTTACCGCCGGCTAACGCCATTTCTGTGCGCCGTGCGGGCATCAAATTGATACTTTGACACATGGCGGCGCAAACCACAGGTGTTAGTCATTTGTTTTTACTCAAACCAATGCATCACGTCGTAATGAAAAACGACGTTAACGCGGCGAAAATGACTGTGAGCCGGTTTACGGCGTCGCAAACCGGACATGCGCCGTTTTTTGATGCAATTGCGTCAAAAAGCTGCGCAAACACAGCAAAATGTGCTAAGGAGAGCCAACATGGATCCCAGATGCTTGCACAGACCCCAGGCGGGGGGGGAGGGGGGGTGGACATACCTACTACACAATGCATGTATGTTATGATATTCAGGGAGTGGCATGGGTAAAGGGGCACGGCACAGGGGCATGGGCTGTACAGAGGAAACCTGGGGCACAGTACTACACTACACCAACAACCTTGCATGGGGGTATGCTGCCATGCCAAGGATGTTGGAAAGGTAAAGCCAGGCCTGGAGGGTAGGGTACAACGTAAAGCTGGCAGCCCGTCAAACGTCAGCCAGTATTCTCCCTACATGAACTAGGGCCCAATTAACAACCTCTGGCCTTATCTGCAAGTGGAATATAACATTGACAGCAGTTGCCATTACCACCTCTGCTGTGTGTGCAGGTTAAGTAGCTAATGTCAGTAACGTCCCCATGGATCAAACACACACAAATTAGAGGTTTCAGGATGACAACGTTATCAATCCCCTGAAATCAATACAAATGTCCCAATCCTGTCAAATGTGATTGTCCATAGTTGCTACAAACATCAGCCATTGTCATAAACATTAGGAGGTACCCAGCACTAATGTCATACCCATGCTGCATATGTCAGGGTCCACCCTGTGCCTGGGTCACACTAGCTCCAATGACACTATGCAACATCCCAAATTTCATACTGCTCAGACAACAGCATTGAGGGGGCGCACACATGTAAATGGTTACAGAAATACACCCGCACAGTCAGAGGAGGAAATGGAACACTGCGAGGACAATCAGTGCAATCCAATGTAGCACACATTCCCCAACATCAGCAGTACACAGTACCAATTCTGACATCCGTATCGTGCCATACCAATGCTATACATAGTATATGCTAAGTCCCAACAACATATAGGTGGATGTGAAAGATCAGAGACTGGGGCAGCTCCAGAATGTTAAGTGTGGTGCTAGTGCCATCAGAACACCCACAGCTAGTGAAAGGCCTCACCATGAGAATGGAAGTAGACGGAGGGTTGAGTAGGACAAGAAGGTGTCATTTCACAATCTGGCCTTAACCAACACCTAGAGGATGTGATGCTGACAAGTCCACAATCTGACCACAATACATGTGACATGCAGGTGCGGCATAGGCCTGGGAGAATGCTAATATGAAAGACAGGAACAATGAAAAGGATCCAAGATCACAATGTGAAAATAATCAGAAGGAAGGCATGTCACATTACAAATGCCACAACACAGACACACTAATTGTACCATATCTCATTGCAGAGGACGATGGCTCTCCTGCGGATATGCCTGTCCAGGACTACCCTGATGACATGGATGACGAGCTGACAAACATCAGCCTTCAGACCCTCTAAGATGTCCTTGGAACCCTCCAGACCTCACCTTCAGTCACAAAGAGGAGCACAGAACTAGCAGCCATCACAGAGGACCCACCCACCACCCCAATTGTATGACCTGCCAGCTCCAACACAGCTGAGGACTCTGACGACCCTGGCACCATCTTTGAGCGAACTGTAGTTGGAGTACAGCAGGAGCTGGTCAAGGAGGTGCGGGTGGGGATGCAAACTATGGCAGCCAGCCTAGAGGGGGTGCGTTCGTGCATGATGTCAACTGAAGAACAGGCAGCAGCTATGCAAGGGCGAACAACAATCTTGCAGGAACTTGAAAAAATGTTGAAGGAAATCAGCACAGCTGTAATAGAGTTGACCCAACACCTACAACAACAATCCTGTCAACACGTGCACAAATGCAATATTGAACCCCTCAGGGCCGACCTGGCTGCCTACCACAGTGATGTGGCTGCTATTCATAAGTACCAGCAGCTCCTCCTTGCTGCAGTACTGCCCTTAATAGCCCCACAGTTGGCAGCTACCGGGATGTCTGACTCCACGTCTTCAAACACTGAGGTGTGTGTTGCCCCTTCACAAAAACCACCACCAAGAGCAGAGGAAACAACACACACATCAGAAGATGAAGACGTGGAACAGATCACCTTCACCCGTAAGAGTACTCAGTAGCACTAGTCCCTGCCACATGGCCACCTATTACCAAGGTCCTGTGCTTTGTAACATGCCAGTCTTGCAACAACTGTACACAAGCACTGCTCTGAAGCCCATTGTTTATCTTGTCACTCTGCCCTGTGATTGTCTCTCACTACCTCATAGGCAAATCCTGTCCCTCTGCACTGTCTGACACATCACCCCAGCATGTCCAATGACATGTCCTTTTGCACTTGTGTAGGATCACAATGGAAGATGTAACTCTAATGGACTCACAATCATGGACAATGTACATATAGCACTACAGCACTTTCAAATAAATAGCACTTACACAGCAACTTTGTCTCTGTGTAATGTGACTCATCAACTGTGGTGGCCATCAGTAATGTTTACCTCAGGTCAATGATTATTGATTGTCAGTACACCTGACCTGAACGAATGTTAGCTGATAACTATGCACAGTAGTCTGGATTGTACCATCATCTGCCCTTCCTGGGGGTTATATCTGAGGAAAATAGAAACAATACACCATAATGCTGTGTTGGACAGAATAACGCTTCCTCAAGGGATGTTAAGCCAGAAAATAGTGCCTTCAATTTTTTTCTTCAAGCCAAAACTTACGTATGTGACATTTGCCCCAATTTTTACCTAACACACACCATACAGCATGAATGTATGCGTATGAGTTTCCATACAAATAAGTCACTGGGCTGAACATTGTAACAAATGATAGGTGTGAGTTATGTATACCATACTACATGAGGGCATACTACCACTCACCTTATAAGGATTTGCTTGGACATCAGGCTGCAGGCAGACTTAACACAGTGTCCTCAATACCAAATCTGGTAGCAAAGTATTTGACATTGAAAACACACATCACAAATTAACCACACTTTGGGATCCATAGTAACCGTGAGTGATGGGTGCAATGGATGGCAGAATATTAGATAAGTAGCTTAGGTGTAGCTGCCAATGTAACAGCTCAGTTGGGATTTGGTTGCAGCATGGGACACAAAAGCGAATACAAAAAAGACACTGTTCACTCATGCCAAGGCCATGATCTACAAGCATACAACAGAAGCTAAAACCAGGGGAAACACCTTACCTAACCTAAACTATTCTAACTACACATTACCCACAACTGGCCCTAACTAACCTAAACTAAACTTACTTATCACATTTAACAAAACAATCTAAACATACAATCTAAACATCAACCCCCTTATAAGACGGAACACATGGAGGACAACACATACTAACCTAAACACATACTATCTTATACTAAACAATTATATATATACTTGTATTTTTTTTCTATTTTTTTCAATTTAATTTTTATTTTAAAAAACACCAAAACTCCAACATTGTCTCCCACCCACCCACACACATAATAAAAAACAGATATAAAAGGATCATACCACCACCCCCCACCCACTACTACTAACTAAACTAACAGCCTATACTAACCTAACAGAAAGCCCCCTAAACCCACTAATTAAAAGAACCAGGAATGAGGAGGGAGGGGAAGAAATCATGACTGAGTATAATGTCTACAAGTTGGCCCTCCGCAGGGTCTTTTTGATAGCACTCACCCTCCGATTTACTTGTGCCACCTCCTGCTGCAGCCTGGTCATTTTCCGCAACATACAGTCCAAGTTCTGTTGCCATTGTAGAAAAGCTGCTGGGTCTATGACTGCAGCAGGGGTGGTCTGGGTGCCAGTGGAGGAAGTATGTGCCCTTGTCAGTGCCATGTCTGTAGGAAGAGGTGCAGGTGGTGCTTTAACAGGTCCTGGAGCTGTGGATGTTGATGGTCCAGCAAAGGTTCCTGCTAATGTTGGTGCCTCCTGGGTGGTAGTGCTGGTGGTGGTGGCTGTAGTGGACACGGAAGGGCCCCTTTGAGCAAATGCCCTCCACACTCCAGAGGCTCTTTCATGGCGATAACGCCTTGCCATGTTGCGGAACCCCGACTCCACATCCAGAATATGGCGGTAACGCATTGCCCTGCGCTGAAACTCCCAAATCTGGATGGGATTATTGGTAGCTGTTAAAACAAATATAAAACCAAACATTAGGTACTTCATTGTGTGATATGGCTCCAGAAGTAAATAAGACAATACTTCTAATGTACCAAAAACAGGCCACATCATCACACAGATCACTGATTGTCCCTGAGTCAGTACATGCCAAGTCAGCCCACAGATGTCCTATCATCAAACAGCACAGCAAAACTCTAAAGGATAGGTAACAACTTGAATGACTTAGGCATCATAGTTCAGCCATTTGTCAAATAAAAATGATGCTGCAAGTCCTGCACCACTGACAGGCCCACAAATTACTATGTTCTTGATGACAATCAAGGGCCACAATATCTGCGAGTTGTAAATGGAATTGTCAGGATAGAATGCAGTTGCTAATCATGAGTGTGTATCCTAGGTTTGGACAAGTGACTTACAGATTTACATGTCTGTGTACTAAACTTGGATTATCAGTCCTAGGTGTACTATTGACAACCCTACGCCTGTGCCTGGGGTGGGTGGACAAGCAACAAATACTTTCAAACAACAAGGACACCCAAGAAGCTTTGGACAGCTGTACATGGGTTTTGCCAGCCCACCACAGGTAAGGAGGAAGTTCAACTAGGATACACCCAAACCTTAGACAATCCCATTCACACTTTTGTTGTAAATGCAGACCATTGTCAACATCATTTCCTACCAGTAACCCATGACTTACAACAAGCAGATAGATGCAAGCACACCTAGGCCATTGTACTCAAGTGCCTCATACTCATAGCACAACATGTGGAGCAACATGCTGCTAGGAAGTCAAACATACAGTCAAACATGTTCATTAGTGAATAGGGAAGCTGAAGTCAGTGGGTAAGACTTTGGCATCCCTATTCTGGGAGAATCAGGGTCTGGCTTGCTGACTAAATCACTATTATGGTCCTCTGCTACATTTTCTGAATTTACGTTTTATCCACATAACTCATCCCTATTCACATGGCCGTGCCTACAGGACTGACCTACAATCCCAAATTATGACAATACGCTAATGATTGGCCAACTCAAAGATGGGGGAAAAATGATCCTCCACTCAAGGAACATATTTGATCATTGACCAGTGCATTACACCTTGCTATGTGTCCAACACACAGGAGTCAATCACACATCATCAGCAAACACAACACAGAACAGAAATATCAACACTTACTGGAGATGTCTGGGTCCGCAAATCGAGTCACCTCTCAGATAGTGTAGGATGCAGGTCCACCTGTAGGGCATGGAAGGGAGAAATGTGCTCAATGTATGTGCACTGTACAACACTTCCAAATATAAATACTATGTGTAATATTAACTCAGAAAGTCAAGCCTCTCAGACATGATGATACTGCATCCTACATACAACTGCAAACATGTACAGACCCGGGGACTCCAGTGAGTGATACACACATATCTGCACACATGCAGTGGCCCTAACTATCATGTGGTGGAAAACATGCTCCTTCATTGGTTAGCAGACTAATTCATGGAGTGTATTCCTCTCATCATGTGTATCCATGAGAGACATGCCAAGTCACTTTCCAGGAGGACTGCAACACCAGTCACCCAGCTATTGTGACTAAGACCAATTTAAAACACACAGGTACAATGTACAGAGGGCCAGGGACAGTTGTTAGCCCTCAATTTGTATCATTTTCTTAATTTGATGTGCCACAGCTATGGTAAGTTGCACCAAACATAGAGATATGAACCCATGTGCATACCTTTTAGCATCCACCCCTATTTTAAATGTGGCACCACAAACTCCAAATATCAGTCTAAGATGTTACCTGAGGTCAGCTATAACTTGTTACGTATGTGTCAGAATCCAGTTCAGACATGTATCACAAAACATTGAGGAACACTATATTTCCTGTAAAAATCTGGATGTAAAACATTTGTATCCTGATACACTCACAGACCATGCATGAAACATATGTTAGAGCCACATTAGCATCATCAATGGACATGAAGGCAGCACTAATTTACAGGCTCCTGTTGTGTTTTGAAAGTTAGTCTAGTTGTTGCGTCAACAAATAACGGTAATGTGTAGGAATTATTGTATATCTCACAGGCAACTGTGGCCCATATTTATGCATTTTTGCACTGCATTTGTGCTGCTTTTTGACACAAAAGCGGCGCTAACTTACAAAATACAATTGTATTTTGTAAGTTTGCGCTGCTCTTGCTTCAAAAAATGACACAAATGCGGTGCTAATAAAGTAGAAATATGGGCCTGTATGGTTAACTTGCATTCCATATGTTCAAAAACATTGCCTGCAGCATATGAACAAATCAGCTACTGTCACTACAGACCATTTAAATGTGCACATTACTCTGATTTGTACTCACCAACAGGGCCACCAATCACAATCCCCAGGTGGTCCAGCAGGTCTTGCTCCCGGGCAACCAAGTCAGCCCAACGGTGTTTCAGCTGGTGGTCATTGCGCGGTGTGTTGTAGATTCGCTGTAGATGGTACAACACCTTTGCCCACAGGAGCCTCATTGCCTCTGTGTGATAGCCCTGTATCACACGACAACCTGCTTCAATCATTAATGGCAGGAAGTGGCACACCAGCCAAATAAAGCCACCCAGCTCCTCCTCCCTTCCTGCCAAGACGAGGCCTACCCAAAATGCTTGCACCAAAAAAAGGGAATAAAGGGGTAGAGGAGAATAGAGGGAAAGCAGGACAGGGAAATGCAAAATAACTAACAGAACACAGCCCAACTATCCCCAAACTAACACTACCCACAACAGACTCCCAACTCTACAAAGACAAATGTTGACACCAGAAATGACCAAAAAAACCCTAACACAGGATACCACAGACACTTATGAAACACAAAAAGACAATTTAAAGACCACACTGGAGACAAATTCACAAAATGCACAGAGAGACAAGTCAAAACACATCCACACAATCAGGAAATATCACAGACTGCAAAGTGAAAGTGAAAGTACACCCACTCTACCAATTCTGTAAACAGGATATCCTATTACATCACTTCCTGCCTCAAATGCGGTGCGTTTTTATTGTTATGCGTCAAAATATTATGACGCTTACAGTCTGTGCGTAATTTTTTTTTTACTCACATGCTTAGAAATAACCCTGCATCCATATTTTGAAATATGTTTCATACTTAACCAATTTCAGGGGGTACAGTGTGGGAATTACCGCTGAGGGCCAATGGATGTTTCATGGCAATGTGCGTCATATTTTGAAGCATATGCATCATTTTTTTATGCATGTGCGTCTTTTTTGATGCATATGCGTAAAAATTTCTGTCTTTAAATGGGTTTGGGTCATTTCTCATTTGTAATAGTACATGACAGTTGTGACAATACAGAGATAGGCTGATTGCACCAACATTGTGCATTCCGGTGTATGGGCACATGTGACTGATCATACTACTGCAGACCATGATCCTCTACTTGTTGTACCGGATTTGCACTCTTCACTGATGCAATAGATTGCCAAACGTGTGGAATACAATTAGGTATTACCCAGTTTGGGCATGTTTTGCGTCAAGAGAGGATAGCAGGACGACGCAACTCAATACAGTAACTCAAAGCCTATGGGTCAATGTGTGTGATTTGGCTCTTACTATTGTAGGTGTCCCACTGTGTGAACATCACAAGACGTATTTTTGCAAATCTGCTTGTATGCATGTGGAGTCAATGGCCCTATTTACAACCCTGGCGGTAAATCCCACTTACTGCCATGCAGAAGACAACCAACATACCGCTGCGACCGCAGAATTCCGCTACAGGTATTACGACCCACAGCTCGGAATCCGCCACAGTGGACCACCACCTCCTCCCCCACAACTAACAACATGGGAGGAGCAAGTCTTGACAATTCTGCATCCTGAGGGCCTCGCAGGAGTAGCAGGAGGACTGGACTCTGGTAAGGCAAATCTTTACTACTTTATTCACCTCCCTACCGGCATTCCATCACATACCCCACCCTTACCCTCACACCCATCACCCCAACAACCCACAGATACCCCACCAACACAACCCACACATCCCAAAAACAAACCCTGCATGTAACACCAATGCATGGACACCCATCACCAAGGCATGTCCAGTACAGATACCCACACAGACCCCCAACCAACTATCACACAAGGACCAAGCCAAGAACGCAAGCACTGGAGTAGAGGGTCACTCACCCATTGCACACAATGGCACACACAGATGCAATAAATATGCTTTTACACCCCTACAGGACCCTTAGCCAACGTCACTGGACAGAAGGTGCCAGACATATTGAGTCGCCCCACAGAAGAGACCCACAGTGATGACAGCAGCTCTGCACAACTGGATCAAGATGACCAGCCCGGCCCATCAGGGACCTCGGGACAGTCGGTTCCCCTGACACAGTCACAACCCACCACAGAGCCTCCCCCCTCAGGAAACACCAGCACAGCACCCACCCAGCGGGCCCATCCCTCTGTCCCCAGGACACGTCAATCAGCAGTGTGTCCACCACTACAGGGAACCCAGGCAACCCTACTAACACAGGATGATCAGGGACCTGGGGGCAGTGGCAGTGAGCACACGGTTCAGGGGACAGAGGCACAGGACAACAGGGAAGCTGGGAGGACTGCTGTGCGACAGGGGGAGTACAGGCCCAGGGAACCCACTCTCCACGTGGCCCTCTCCAACATCATGGGAGCTTACCATCATTCCCAGGAGATGATGGCAATGGTACTGGCCAAGTTTCAGGAGACCCAGCGGCTGCAGGAGGAACACTACTTTGGGATCAGGGAGGAATTGAAGTCCATTAACAACACCATGGTCACCATTGCAGAGGTGCTGCAAGAACTTGTCAACACCAGGAGGGACACAGTGGCACAACAAGGGGCCCCTGACACTAGCCTGGACGATGAACAGCCCTCCACCTCCGCCAGCGCCAGTAGACAGGAGGCACCGCCACAGGATCCCCGCACCAGCACCACACCCCCTGCGGATGGAGAACCACCCTGCAAATGTTCCTGAGATCCAGGAAGCAGACAGAGAACATTGCCAAGACCCCACCAGGAAATTAGACCCCCCTGAATGTCACCCTTCTGTCCCACTTTGTCACCCTGTCCATCCTTCAACTGCCATTGCTCCACTTCCTATGCCCCTTTGGACAATGCACCTGTGAAACAAATAGACTGGACTCTGCCATGGACATTCCTCCACCATCCCCCCAGCCCATTTTACAACTCCCTCCACTTATTAGTACAGAAATAAACACACTTCAATCACAAAACAATCTGGAGTCCGTCTGTGCTTTCACACATGTGTAATTGCAATAACCATGGAATATAGCAATGTCAATTTACTTGTGCACATACCAATGTAACACAGCTGTAGGCCAGGAAGAAACATAGCAGAGGGCACAAAGTGGGAGCCACATCTGTGAAATGGAAAGGCAAAGTGACAAGTCAGGGTCCATACACTGAGTGAAAATGACAGACTTATGCTAGCTCAAACAATAGTATGAGATGTGGGAGGCAGTGACATCTTCTTACCTGTGTCTCACTGGAAGTATTGCATGATGATATTGTTTTGGTTGTTGATATCCTCTTCTTCTGCCTCCTCTTCGTCACTGTCCACAGGCTCCAAAGCTGCCACAAGACCACCATCTGGCCCATCCTCCTACAGAACAGGCACCTGCCGTCACAAAGCCAGGTTGTGCAGCATACAGCAGGCCACGATGATCTGGCACACCTTCTTTGGTGAGTAGTATAGGGAACCACTTGTCATATGGAGGCACCGGAATATGGCCTTCATGAGGCTGAAGGTGCGTTTGATCACCCTCCTAGTTCGCCCATGTGCCTCATTGTAGTGTTCCTCTGCCCTTGTCCTGGGATTCCTCACTGGGGTCAGTAGCCATGACAGGTTGGGGTAACCAGAGTCACCTGCAAATATCGAGGGACAACTGTTAGACACACACTAACCCGTAGGGACAACCCCAGACCCCTATTCACACTGCATTGGCCTCACCTATTAGGCACACACAGTGCCTCTGGAGTTGCCCCATCACATAAGGGATGCTGCTATTCCTCAAAATGTAAGCGTCATGCACTGAGCCAGGAAATTTGGCGTTCACATGGGAGATGTATTGGTCTACCAAACACACCATCTGCACATTCATCGAATGGTAGCTCTTCCGGTTTCTGTACACTTATTCATTCCTGCGTGGGGGTACTAATGCCACACGTGTCCCATCAATGGCACCAATGATGTTGGGGATATGTCCCAGGGCATAGAAGTCACCTTTCCCTGTGGGCAAATCCTCCACCTGAGGGAACACGATGTAGCTGCGCATGTGTTTCAGCAGGGCAGACAACACTCTGGACAACACGTTAAAGAACATTGGTTGGGACATCCCTGATGCAATGGCCACTGTTGTTTGAAAGGAACCACTTGCCAGGAAATGGAGTACTGACAGGACCTGCACTAGAGGGGGGTATCCGTGTGGGATGGCGGATAGCTGATATCAGGTCTGGCTCCAACTGGGCACACAGTTCCTGGTTTGTTGCACGATCAAGTCTGTATGTGACTATGATGTGTCTCTCTTCCATTGTCGACAGGTCCACCAGGGGTCTGTACACCAGAGGATGCCGCCATCTCATCACCTGCCCCAGCAGACGTGCCCTATGGAAGAGAACAGCGACCAGAGAGTCAGCCAACACTGAGGTATCACAAAATGTCATTTGCTGAAAATGTATTAATCCACAATGTGCCTGTAACTGTGTGTATTCTAGGCCTATATAGGTGTGACGCAGTTATTAATAATGCCATGTGGCCCCCTGAAATGGCGGCTGCCTGACCTGTAAGGTGGGACAAGGGGATATGTGGTAACTGCACTGGTGTTGTACACTGTCGCAGTGGGCGGTCGAAGACCGCGGCGCAATTCAGCATTGGTTAACATTGGGCCCTATGGGTCCGAGGAGCCAATGACGATGTACGCCGGCAGTGACGGTACGCACCGCCGCGGACGTGACCGACATTTTCTGTATGTTCACTCACTTGATACCTAACCTTCAACAGGAGAGGACCTACACTGCAAGTGCTGCTGTGACCTGTGTCTGGAAGCGACGATGGCTACAGTGTCTGGGGAAAGGGCCCCTGCCTTCACTTCGGAGGAGTTGGAGAAACTAGTGGATGGGGTCCTCCCCCAGTACACGCAACTGTACGGTCCTCCAGACAAACAGGTGAGTACACTGTGAGCATGTTGAATGGGCAATGCCTGCTTTGAGTAGTGTGGCTGGAAGTAACATGCGGGGGGGCTGAGGCCTACATGTGCGGATGCTGAGTGTATCTGCGTCATGGCATTCCTCTAGGTCAGCGCCCACCAGAAGAAGGCTATTTGGCGTGCCATCGCCAAGGACGTCCGGACCCTGGGGGTCTACCACAGATGGAGCGCCCACTGCCGTAAAAGATGGGAGGACCTGCGCCGCTGGAGCAAGAAGATGGCGGAGGCGCAGCGGAGGCCCAGCTGGGGATGGCCTCCCGACGTGGAAGGGGTGCCCGTCGCACCAGGACCCCCCTGATGTTCAGGATCCTGGCGGTGCCCTATCCGGAGTTGGATGGGCGCTTGAGGGATCACAGCAGCCACAAGGGGGTGAGTACACTCTCCTTCAGCTGACTCTGCGCGCATTACGAGGTGTCTGGGCGGGGGAGGTGGGCAGTGGGTTCCCCTAGGCCAGGGCGATCTTGGTAGGCAAGGTCACTTGTGAGGCAGGCTATGTGGCACCCCAACCCCACTAGTGTTAAGAGCCATCTACATCTAGTCAGGCTCCTGTGACTTCCAGATGTGCAGCAATTGGGCTTAGGCCTCGTACCCCATGGCCATGTGAAAAATCTAGGAACTATAAGTGCATGGCGTAGTGCAGAGGACTGCTCACTGCCTGTTGTGTCCGCCAACGGTAGTGGTGTTGCATGCACTGAACATGTCTTTCTTCTGTCCCCCCCCCCCTTTTTGTGGTCTCCCTGTTCTTGTGTGCAATAGCATCATCAGGCGGAGGAGCATTAGCACCGGAGCAGGAGGGAGCTGCATCCCACTTGGCCCTGGAGGGTGAAGCTACGGAGTCTGAAGCCACCAGTGGGACAGAGGGCAAGGGGAGCTCCACGACGGGGACAGGAGCAGAGACCAGCAACAGCGACTCCTCCTCTGATGGGAGCTCCCTTGCGGTGGCGGCAACATCTGTGCCCACCGCATCAACAGGTACAGCCACCACCCCCACTACCAGCACCGCCCTCCCAGCAGCCCCTCAGCATCTGTCCCGTGCCCGCTCACCCAGGAGGGTGGGCATCTCCTTCACCCCAGGCACCTTAGGCCCTGCCCCAGTCAGCCCTGCTGCCCTCAGTGAGGAGGCTATTGACCTCCTGAGATCCCTCACTGTTGGGCAGTCTACCATTGTGAATGCCATCCATGGTGTTGAGAGGCATTTGCAACAAACAAATGCATACCTGGAGGGCATTCATTCTGGCCAGGCAGCCCAACAGAGAACATTTCAGGCTCTGGCCTCAGCACTGATGGCAGCCATTGTCCTTGTATCCAGCCTCCCCCTTCCAACCTCCTCCACCCAGACCCAATCCCGTGTACCTCTGCCTATCCCAAGCACACCATCAGACCAGCATGCACACACATCAACACACAAGAGTGGCTCAGGCAAACATAAGCACCACACATCCCACAGGCACTCACACAAGCACCATACCCATGCACACATACCAACATCTACTTCCTCCACTGTGTCCCCCTCCTCCACGTCTCCCTCCTCCCTCCAAGTCTCGTCTCCACTCACACCTGCATGCACTACATCCTCAGCCACTACTTCCATCACCAGCACACCCATCACCACACACCACTCACGGGCAATCACCACCCCACTACCATTCACACATCCCCAGTGTCTTCTACCAGTGTGTCTGTGAGCCCTCCTCCCAAAGTACACAAACGCAGGCACACACCCACCCAACAGCCATCCACCTCACAACAGCCTCCAGCCCATGCACCTTCACCCAAATTCAGCAGACGTACACCTCCTACAACCACTACCTCTTCCTCCACTTCCATCTACCCGTCCCAGTGTGTCTAAAAAACGTTTCCTGGCAAACATTGACTTCTTACTTTCACCTCCCCCGTCCTTCCCCTAGGGCCAGGCTTTCCAGGTCCCAGCCGAGCACCTCAGCCACCACATCCCCAGGCACAGTGGTGCCAGCAACTGCGGGGTCATGGAGTGCGCCACCCATCAGGGCTGCCAGTGTGCCACATAGTGAGGGCAGGGACATTCCGCCACCTGCCAAGGTGAAAAAGGTGCCCACATCCCGGAGGGAGAAGCCGAAACTAGCAGCCACCAAGGGCTCAGCAAAAACGAAAGGGGATAGTGGCAAGACAACTGCGCCACCATCAAAGGTGGGGAAGGGCCAAAAACAGAAGGGCAGGTCAGGAGAGGGAATGGTGGCACCGACTGAGGGACCAGTGTCACACCTTCTGTCCACGTCCACGGCATCCTGTACGGCGGCGAACACCGCGAGATGCACCGCCACCTGGACCACCACCTGTACCGCCTCCAGCACGTCTACAGCCTCTGCGACAGTCCCCAGCCTCTTCCACGGTGGGCAGCCGTCCGAGGCTGCAGGAGACATCCTGCTTTCTCCCTCAGCAGGTGCTAACCCATGCACCGCAGCCAGCCCCGCCGCCACAGACCACGCCGCCAGCACCACCACCACAGACACCGCCGCAAGCACCGACACCACAAACACCACCGCAAGCACTGCCAGCGGCCCCGCAATGTCCTCGGACAGTGTTACAACCACTGACATGCCTACCATCCCCAGTGGTCAGTCGTCCGAGGCTGGAGGAGAGTTCCAGGACCCTGGGCAGCTTCCATGACGCATTACTGTCATCACTGTTGGCACCTGCAGGTGCAAGGCGAAGCCGCAGCAGTGTGGGGTATGTCGCTGCCTCCATGGCGTATCATGCTACCCGTACCTCGCCAATGCAGTGGCACGCACACCCAGGTGAGGGAATTGTACCGGCCACACTGCACGTGGAGCACTCTGGGCACCATGCCCCCTCCAGAACCAGTGGAGTATCACATCCACTACCTCAGTCCTTGGCAGGATGAAGCACTCTGGGCACCAGGCCCCCTCCTGAACTAGTGGAGTATCTCACACACACTACCTCAGTCCTTGGCACAATGAAGCACTCTAGGCACCAGGCCCCCTCCAGAACCAGTGGAGACTGTTATCCACTTGAGAGACTGTGGCTTTGCACTCCCCAGGATAAAGCAGTGGGCAACACACCCACTGGAGAGACTTGAGAGACTGTGGCTTTGCACTCCCCAGGATAAAGCAGTGGGCAAACCACCCACTGGAGAGACTTGAGAGACTGTGGTTTTGCACTCCCCAGGATAAAGCAGTGGGCAACACACCCACTGGAGAGACTTGAGAGACTGTGGCTTTGCACTCCCCAGGATACAGCAATGGGCATGGAGCTCCCTCGTGCAGCAGTGGCGTTGTGCGTTCATCTGGCTGAGGTGCCCCCCTCCCCCTGAGGTGCCTGTTTCATTTTGATCTGATGCCCCTGCAGTGTTCTCTCCGCTTCCAGTCAGGTATCTAGTGTGGGCTTCGCCCAAGCATTTTGGGCCCAGTGGTCCACGGACAATGATTGGTGCACTATCTGGACTTGTTTAGTTGGTGTACATAATTGTATTTACTGGATTTTGAACTTTGATAATGAGCTTTCACATGATTACATTCATTCAAATAATTTCCTTTTATCCTTGCGTTCTTCCAGGGGGTGGGGGGGGGCTGTATATGTAATGTTGCTGCATGTATTTGTGTGTATAGTGTTGTGGGTGAGGGTGGGGGTGGGGTTGGGGGTGTTGCGTGTTGCGTGTGTGTGTCACTCTCTTTTCCCTCCCCTGTGTTGTAGGTGCAGTACTCACTGTGGTCATCGCCGCCGTCTTTGGTGCTCCTGATAGAAGAGAAGGAAGATCAGCATCGGCAGTATCTGCAATTCGGGCTCCATGGCGTCCTGGTTCCTCGTGGGATGTGGAGAGGTGAGTGTTTTCCCTTCTGTGTACTGTTTCTGCCGTGTTTTTGTTTGCGTTGATTCCGCCCCAGAAAAGGTGGCAGATAGGCCTGTTGTGATACGGTGGGCGGTACTTTGTCTTCCGCCTGTCTGTTGGTGGTTACCGCCGCAGTGTTTGTTTCTACCGCCATGGCGGTCGGAGTGTTAAAGTGGCTGTCTATGTTGGCGGTTTCCACCATGGTCATGATTCCATTGTGTTTTCCCGCCGGACTGTTTGCGGTATTACCTCCGCTTTAACACCGACCGCCAGGGTTGTAATGAAGGCCAATGTGTCCAACCCTCAGATGCTATTCAGTGTGGAAATGAGAGAGGACATGTGTTTGTCATACACGTAGCAACAACTGCTGTGTGCACTTCCTAGCTTTTTTGGAACATAAGCAGCACCAATGGCCCATGCACAGGATAGATAGCAGACGGTTGATCATGGCAATGTTCCAAAACTAAGCCATGGCATGTCCTGGAATGTTGGATACTACTTCCTAGGCACTTGTTTGTTTACTCCCCATGAGTCAGGCATGGGATAATGCTATGTGGGTACTGTGTTTGTGACACCGAGTCCCAAATACAATCCACAAATGTCATGTCACGCCACAGTTGGAGTCATATAAATGAGCCATGTCTCTCCTTTGGCAGTGGAGGACCAGCAGACCAAGCAGCACATGTTCACATATTTCCAGTGGTAAAATGCACAAAGGTGTCCGGTTCAAGTGTGTGGGCCAATGTTTAGCCTCTATCATTATTGGGGTCCATGTTCTCACAGTTACGTGCAGGTCTAGTCATGAGTCTGTGGAGCCATTTCCTGCATCTACAAAGTATCCTTTACAGATCAATTGAAGGAAAGCCAATGAGGAATTGAGAACACACATGGGGACAGTATAGCTATGGCACTGCAGACGTGTTATGAGACTGACAACAGGGCAATCTTGGTGTGCTGACAAAGTTACTGGATCAGGATTCTTAAACCGGCAGGTTTCCTCACAACATTTGTACACAGGTTGGCATCTAAAATTCTCACTGCATCCGGGAACATCAGTGCCTCTGTGCTGATTAATCTCACAGCTATTCACCAAGCAAGCCCCATCAATATGTGGGGGGCAATGTGAATCAGCGTGTGGACTGTCAGGGTCCTACCATTTGTTGACATTTCATGCACATTATCTGACGTTGTTTGTTGTGCTGGAGGAACCATACCCAATCCATGCATACAGCCATGGTATACTGTCAATATTTGTCAATCATGCATACATGAAACCCAGACAAGGGATGGGCCATGATTCGGCTATTTGGAGAAAAGTTCCACCCCATGGTACGATAAGTAAACTGATTATGCTATACAATGTATTTGGGTATGCATTGTAGACCCACCTGACACGATACCCCACGAGGAAAGTGAGGGCTGGGAAAACAACTATGATACAAATGTAGCCACAGGGAACCTTTATGGTAACGCAAAGACAGGAACCAGTCAGGCTAACAGAATGCAGGGTCAATCAGGATCCCAAAATTTTATAAGGCAAATACACAATGAGCAGAATGAAACTGGTCAAAGGTGGAATAACACTGTGGAAAATTAAAACTGTGTTTCTCCTGTGTGTTGGAACGTAACACAATAACCCAAGGGCTGTGTCACACAGCTGATTTATACTGCAATGCATAACAGTGTTATAGATAAAATGGCAGCTTTGATGCTGTTACAGGCAGCTGCAAGGGCAGTGCATGTTCAAATGGCTGGTCTCCATGGAGGTGCTCACAGGTGTGTGCAGCTTCAGTCTCTCACAAGTCCTGTAGGTGAGAATCAAGTTCAAAGGGCCAACAGTACCTTTCACATGGAAACAATGTACAGGTGATTACAGGTCCTACAGACTACAAGGCAGTGCATTATTTAACCAGAAGTCCATGCAGACAGAAGTACAATGACTATGGCATACCATACTAAAGAGGGAAGCATATTGGATTCACATTGTGAGTCTGGGTGTGTGTAGAGGAGGGATTATCTGGGCACACATATTCCCTTTCCAGGGACCTCTGAAGAAGGGTGGGGTGAGACAGGGAACATGGGTGTGGCAGGACTTAGGACATGGGCTGCCATGTGCAGGGGATGTCTTGTGAGAAATGCTAGTCATACCTGGGGCACTTGTGCTATTAATTTGCTGCTTATATGGAAATCTTGTCACACATAGTCCTTGCAAAGATAGGTGATGTAACACTTACTGCTGTCAAGGGTCTGGTCATACCTTCTTGTCACCAATGCAATAGCACGTCCACTGCCTCATGTATGAGGCATTTCTTACCCTTATTGACTGATGGTGTCTTAGTTGTGTGCTATATGCTGCGATGAACCATGTTGCCAACATATATGTGTGAAATAGCTGTGGTCCTCTGCTATTGCCCTTCAAATGTGAAATGTACAGGATATATGTCATTTACAGTGTGTGTGAATTTGGCTGTACATTCATACACATAAAATTTGCTGTGGATTGTTCTGTATCCTAATCTGTATTTCTGCAATGCTCCATGAGGCTACACTCTGATTCTGATAGTTAAGGATAATGTTATGCAAAAATGATTATCCAGACAATGATATAGTGATTAGAATAGGTGTTTATTTACATATGGTAAGACAGTGGTGATGGATGAGTATAGTTAAAAGAAAGTTTGGACAATATGTTGTCTCCGAAGCAATCCTGCAGCTGTGTTTGGATGGTCTCCCTCATGTTGATGGACCGCATCCTCCTCTTCCTCCTCTTCAGGCATTTGTGGGTCAGGTTCATATAGGGGAATGTTCCTTCTTACACATATGTTGTGCAGGATGACACAGGTCAAAATTATTTTGCACACCATTTCAGGTGAGTATAGGAGGCTGCCTCCGGTGATGTCGAGGCACCTGAAGCTTGACTTCAGGATGCCAAAGGTCCTCTCGACTATGGTGCGTGTCCTCCTACGTGTCTCATTATAGGCACACTCTGCTGCAGTGCTTGGGTTTGCACATGGGGTCATGATCCATGGCTGGATCCCATACCCCTCATCAGCTGAAAGAGAAAATGAGTGAAAACATGTTGATGTAGCTTGCACCATAATTATCACTTTGCATGGCACTTGTTCTCTTGTGTTTTCTGTGACTCATCTGTGTTTATGTTATTGTGTGGAATCCTAGGCTTCTAGGATGTACCATCAGCACTGGGTTGTTTCCTTATCTGAACGGGTGATTGGCTGATTGACTGGATGTCAGAAGTATTTTTGTAGAGTTGCAGTACAGTGTGTACTCCCTTGCATTATGTCATGTGAAAGAGGTGTCCCTGTGTCTTAATTGGGGGTGAGATGATACTTCCATACACAGAATCAATTCCACAGTGGTGGTAACACGGTTGCAACTATATATCCTGGACATCCCATCCAATTTCACATATGCAATAGAATTATTTAAACATCAGTGAGACCCTTAGATTTGGCTAGGTGACAATGTACAACACATCTCCGTACGTTGTCAGCACTGACGTGTTGACAATTGACCATGCACTAATTTCACATGTGTGACAAGTTCACTGCAGACCTAGTTCTCTGCCCTTGCCAAGTCGACTCAGGTTGTAACGTGTACCTATACTACTGAACATGTTCTAGTTCAGCTGGCTAACTTGGTTGTGAGGTTTTTTTTTTTTGAGTGTCAGAAGGTCCGTATGCCTGTACATCTGTTGTGTGTGTGTGAATTTGTCGCAATGAGTATGTGTAGGAATGTGCACTTTCAATATTGTCCCATCAATATGTGTTCTTCACACAGTCCACTTGCTTATTGGTAGTGGGCAATGTGAGAGCAGGAGTGATGTGAGATATTGGTACAGCCTCAATGACTGCATGTCACCTTCATTGTAGTCATCATCACGCTATGTGTGTTATGGTGTTTGAACTGCAGCGAAACACATTACACACCCCTTACACAGTACATATTGGTTGGAAGGGTGTTTGATTGAGTGTTATTGAGGTGATATTGAAATATTAATCCTCCAAATTGTACTGCCAGTTGAGGCCATGTCATTGTCATTGTGTTGTTTTAAATTGTCCCCTTGTGTCTGTGGAGGGGCATCTGTTGTTATTTCGTACTGTCAATTGTCCATAGGTGTGTATCCCATTGGGTGAGGATAGCAAACATGCCTAGCGGTGTCACAACCTCATTGTCTTCCTGGCCACATGTCGATGTTGTGGTGTATGTGTTGTGTGTCCTAGAGGGTTGCTGTGCTGTGTTTATATATAACTGGGTTTCTAAACTTATCAACAAGTAGGCCATTTCCATATCATCCATCCTGGAAGTGTTGATTGATGGTGCAGTGGCGGAAGATGAATGAATCATGTACATTCCCAGGATACTTTGCCACAATGTTGCTGATCAATCCCCGGTGATCGACAATGGCCTGCACATTGATGGAGTGTGTGTATGTGCTTCCTGTTGCGGTATAGATGTTCGGTTGGAGCAGGTGGTACAAGGCGTACATGTGTGCAGTCAATGGCACCAAGCACGTGTGGGAAGCCATTCATTTGGTAAAGCCCCTGTTTTGTCTCCTGCTGCTTCTGCTGTGTGTTGGGGAAGCTGATGTGGCGGGTGTGAGGGAAATGATAGCATCCAGTACCTTGGGAAGGAAGGTGGATAATGAGGGCTGTGAGATCCCGGCAACCAGGGCACCAGTGGTTTGAAAGGAGCCACTTGCCAACATGTGGAGTACAGCTAGCAGCTTGGTTTCTGGTGGAATGGTGTGGGGTGTCTGCAAGCTGGGTGCCAACTGTGGCTCAATGTTGCGCAGCAGCTGCTGAATGGCTTGCCAGTTGAGCCTGTACCTCTGAATGATGTCTTGTTGGTGGAGTCCCAGAAGGGATGTCCTGGTGCGGGATATCGTCTCCCGCCTTCTGCGTTGCCTTTGGAGTCTCTGCTGGTGTTGTGGAAGCTGCTGTATGTTGGTCCAGTGCTCTGCGTCTGCATGCATGCTGGATGAAAAGCACCTCCATGTCTTCCTTTAGGAGCTCTGCTGTTGCTTCTGTGTGTTTTCATTAAGTACAGGTGTGTTTGCCCCATTTTAATGCCTGCCCTGACCCGGCCGTGCGGGATTTTTGCGCGATTGGATAAATAAGGCACACAGGTGTTTACGTCATTTTTGGGACGGGAACGCCTACCTTGCATGTCATTAACGCAAGGCGTTTTCCCGCAACCAGAAAATGCGCACACAGCGGAATTTGGGCATTCGCGAGCTCAGGCGTCAAAGTTTAAATCTGGTGCACGGTTTGCGCCGAATGTGCATCAAAATTTTTAACGCACATTTGGCGCAAACAGAGTATAAATATGCCCCAAAGTGTGGTTACTAATTGAGTTCAAACTTTATACGCATTCTGTGTAAAGGCCTGTCTCTTCATTTTGTAAGTACAAATCTATATAAACTGAAAACCAAATCACTATGTAGCATAATCTTTTACAAATAGCGTGGAACTTAATCAAACGAAGCACAACACCCAGAACGATATCCAACATAGATTCATGCATTGAAAAAGTAACAGCATTGTTAAAAGGCAAAGGGTATTTTATTCAAATTGTTCAAGCTATGAAGGAAAGTAAAATAGGCAGCCAGAACTAAATAGGCCAAGGTCATAGTTTCCAGAACTCTATGAGTTAAATCAGCAGTCACAATACAAGGTATGTGTCAAAACGACAAAATGTGGGCAATTTGGCAGTGTTCCCAACTAAAGCACAACCTTCATGATATTGAAGTTTTAGTTCAGTGGTTGTAGACAGGATGTAAAACACCAAGGTTAATATGTCACACAACTTTTTATCTCCTTAAGATGTCATAATTAGCACATTAAATATATATATATATATATATATATATATATATATATATATATATATATATATATATGTATATTAGACGGTTGCCCTGAGGTAGTTCTAGTTAGGACATAGCTTCCATAGGAAAAGCATTTTTTGACTTGCCCATATCTTTGGCTCTGTTTGACAGATTATCACAAAATGTTCCCATAAAACTGTCCCAGTAATTCTTGTTGTGCTTTGAAAGTTTCAGGGTGATCCATCAAGTGGGGGCTGACAAAAGGGTTGGGGGGGCAAGAAAAGTGCATTTCCGATATTAATTCCCATAGAAGTTTTGAACACAACTCCAGAATTACAACAAATTGGACGGAATTACAAGTAGTTGTTGAGAAATTTAAGGAAATTCAATTTGTATATCTAGGACCACGGTTCCTCCCAGACAACTTTACAAAGAATAAAAAGCTTGTACGGGGAAATGCAGAGCTCTGATTAGCTGCCAACACTTCAGCCAGAAAGTGTTGGCAACCATATTGGGACTTATCTTCAACCAAGTCCCCCCAAAAAAGTGAAAAAAGGAAAAGAGGGCAGGGTAGGAATACCAGAGGGACCCCGGCTTGGCAAAAAAGCATATTTAAAAAAAAAAATGAGTACAGACTTCTGCGCTTGTTTTTAATTAAGCCCCCAGGTGGGCCAGGTCATAGGGACATTCATCCTTTATTAAATTAAAGGAGCAGGGGGCGCACACGTTACCTCTCCATGGACATTGTTATGCTCCGGGAGCCCCCACCTCCCCGGGGCTCTTGTTAAATATGCTCAGGGGGCCTAGTGGATTTCCCAGGCCCCAGGGACCTCCACTTTCTGGGACCACAATGTAAATAAATACATCGGGAGGGCTGCACAGACACCCCCAAGGCCCTGGGGACCACCAGACTCATGTTGATGCCTTTGTGTTTAGTTGAACTGCTGAAAAGGACACATTCTTATTTCCTTCTCTCCTTCTTCCTTTCCACTTTGTTAGTTTTGACCTGTGTCATGGTCATAAGTATAACATCTCATGACACACATGTTCTATGGTAACAAGTAAATGAATAGAGAGAGAGAAACTTTGTTTCCTGGCCATTTAACCTATGAAAATAATTACTGCAGAGTTAGATTAATCTTTAAAACTGTTTCTTTATGAAAAGGCACTGTCAGAAAATCACATGAAAATGGAATGAGATCATCTCAATATGTATGGTATGTACCTTCACTTGTTTTCTGTCTGATAGACAACAGATGTGGAAAAAAACGTGATATTATTAGATAATAGTTAAATGTATTGTGTGTTTAGAATGTTCTTTGATAAAACGTGAAAGACCAACATAAGCTATCCTGTTCACATGAAGACGTTGTCCTATGATTGGTTTGAACCAGTGGTTATCTAAGCAAGACTTCAACTTATTATATTATCAACTCTGTATAAAATGTGTTCCCAGACTAAGACAAATAGGCTGGTGGAGAGGCTTTTGAGAAGCTTTTGTCAAAGAGCTATACCATTTTTCCTTGAGAGCTCTCTGACTCTGATACATTCTGTTTTATTCTCTTTGGTGAGGTGTCTTGGGTTCCTTCTGAGACTGACTTTATTTTGCCTAAACTGATTGCTGAGAGATGCTTTGTTACAGAACTATGGTGGTCATTACAACCCTGGCGGACGGTGTTAAAGGTGCTTTAATACCGCAAACAGACCGGCGGACAAAAAAAGGGAATTATGACAGTGGCGGAAAACGCCAACATAGACAGCCACTTTAACACTCCGCCCGCCACGGCGGTACAGACAAGCAGCGCAGCGGTCACCGCCAACAGACAGGCGGAAGACAATGTACCGCCCACAGTATCACAACCCGCCAATCCGCCACCTTTTCCGGGGAGGATTCACCGTGGATAAAAACACAGCGGAAACAGCTTTTGCAGTGGGAAAACGCTCACCTCTACACATCCCATGAGGAAGGAGGCCACCATGGAGCCGGAATTAGAAATCCTCCCTGCCCTTGTCTTCCTACTCATCTACGAACACCAGTGCCGGCGAACACAAGCGTGAGTACTGCACCTACGACATAGGGGAGGGGGGAGGCAAAAGTCAGGGGGACACACACGCAACACCCCCACCCCCACCCTCGCACATTACAACACACACACCAATGCATTTCCAAACATCACAGTAACAACCCACAACCCCCCCAGAAGAATGCAAAGACAAAACGAAATCAGTTCAAACACTGTAATGTATCAAAATACATGTATCAAATATATACAGATATATATAAACACATTCAAAAGTATATACATTACGAGAAGTAGTGCAGATATGCACATATCAATGTCCGTGCACCAGTGGGCCAAAAATGCATGGGCGAGGCCCACACAAGATACCTGTCCACACACAGAGAGAACACTGCCGGGGCATTAGAGAGAAATACAACAGGCACCTCAGGGGGAAGGGAAAGGGGGGCACCTCAGCCGGATTACAGCACCACGCCACATCCACAACGGGGCTCCATGCCCATTGATGTATCCTGGGGAGTGCAAAGCCACAGTCTCTCAAGTCTCTACAGTGGGTGGGTTGCCCACTGGCATATCCTGGGGAGTGCAAAGCCACAGTCTCTCAAGTGGATAACAGCCTCCACTGGTTCTGGAGGGGGACTGGTGCCCAGAGTGCTTCATCCTGTGAAGGACAAAGGTAGTGGATGGATCACTCCACTGGTTCTGGAGGGGGAATGGTGCCTAGACTGGATTAGGCTCCCCGTGACAGTTCCTGTCCCGTCACTGTCCCAGCTGTACAGCTGTACATGGGATAACGATGCTTGATGTAGCGGTCTTTTCCTTCTGCAGTGGTGCTCTGCCCTGTTCAGCGGTGCTTTGCCCTGTACAGCGGTGCTCTGCCCTGTTCAGCGGTGCTTGCCCTGTTCAGCGGTGCTTTGCCATGGCGGTCTCTGACCTGTTCAGCGGTGCTCTGCCCTGTTCAGCAGTGCTTTGCCCTGTACAGCGGTGCTCTGCCCTGTTCAGCAGTGCTTTGCCATGGCGGTCTCTGGCCTGTTCAGTGGTGCTTGCCCTGTTCAGCGGTGCTTTGCCAAGGCGGTCTCTGGCCTGTTCAGCGGTGCTTGCCCTGTTCAGCGGTGCTTTGCCATTGCGGTCTCTGGCCTGTTCAGCGGTGCTTGCCCTGTTCAGCGGTGCTTTGCCATGGCGGTCTCTGACCTGTGCATTGGTGTGTGGCATGATGGTCCCTCATTGCCCAGCGGGGCTGTGGCAGCCGGGGCCCTCCTGGGCACTGACTCCGACGGTGGTCTCCTGACCAGTGACGATACTTCTGCCCTCCTGGGCACTGACTCCGGCGGTGGTCTCCTGACCAGTGACTATACTTGTGCCCTCCTGGGCACTGACTCCGGCGGTGGTCTCCTGACCAGTGACAATACTTCTGCCCTCCTGGGCACTGAGTCCAGCGGTGGTTTCCTGACCAGTGACGATACTTGTGCCCTCCTGGTCAGTGACTCCGGCGGTGGTCTCCTGACCAGTGACGACGGTGCTGGCGGTTGCGTCCCGGCCGCCGGGGAGGATGCCGCCCTTCTCCGCCGTGCTGCTTTCACCAGGCTGTGCAGACTTCTTCTGGCCCTTCACCACCTTTGGAGGAGTCACAGCTGACTCTGCAATCCCCCTGGGACCCTTGTGAGTAGTTTTGCCTCCAGGAGTCTTCACCCGGTCCCGTCGGCCACTTTCCAACTTGAGATGCTTTACAGGGGGTGGACTGGCAGTGCCTTGGTTCCGTGTCACACTGCCTGCCCTTGTGGCCGGTGCACTCCACACACCTGTAACACGCACCACTGGTACTGGAGTCTTTTTGGCTGAGGCGCTACTACAGGACTGTTGAATTGGAGGGGTGCGGGTGGGGGCAAAGAGGTCAATGTTGCCGTGGGACAGTTTCTGACGAACACTGGGATGGGTAGCTGGAGGGGGTCTGGGAGTGGAGGAAGAGGAGGTGGTTTTAGGAGGTGTCACTTTAGGTGTTTTGGGTGCAGGTGCAGGTACTGGAGGCTGTCGTGAGGTGGATGGATGTTGGGTGTGTGGGTGCCCGCGTTTGTGTACTTTGGGAGGGGGCGTCACAGACACACTGGGAGAGGACCAAGGGGACGTGTAAATGGTAGTGGGGTGTGGAGTGCAGGTGAGCTGGGTGTGGTGCTGGGTGTTCTGGTGCGAGTCCTAGTGCCTGTAGATGTAGTGCATGCAGGTGAGAGTGTAGACGATACTGGGAGGGAGGAGGGAGACGACGAGGAGGGGGACACAGTGGAGTCAGTGGATGTTGCTGTGTCTGCATGTGGGTGATGCTTGTGTGAGTGCCTGTGGGTTGAGTGGTGCCTATGTTTGCCTGAGCTACTTTTGGGTGTTGAGGTGTATGCATGCTTGTCTGATGGTGTGCTTGGGACAGGCTGGTGTACAGGGGATTGGGTCTGGGTGGAGGAAGTTGGAAGGGGGAGGCTAGAGACAGGGACAATGGCTGCCATCAGTGCTGAGGCCAGAGATTGCGGGGTTCGATGATGGGCAGCCTGACCAGAATGAATGCCCTCCAGGAATGCATTAGTGTGTTGCAACTCCCTTTCTACACCCTGGATGGCATTCACAATGGTAGACTGCCCAACAGTGAGTGACCTGAGGAGGTCAATGGCCTCCTCACTGAGGGCAGCAGGGGTGACTGGGGCAGGGCCTGAGGTGCCTGGGGCGAAGGTGATGCCCACCCTCCTGGGTGAGCAGGCACGGGGCGAACGCTGAGGGGCTGCTGGGAGGGCGGTGCTGGTAGGGGAGGTGGCGGCTGTACCTGTAGAAGTGGGGAGCACAGATGGTGCCGCCACCACAAGGGAGCTCCCATCGGCAGACGAGTCCGTGCCGCTGGTTGGTGATCCGGTGACCGACGTGTAGCTCCCCTCGCCCTCCGTCCCACTGGTGCATTCTGAGTACGTGGTGTGGCCCTCCATGGCCATGTGGGATGCAGCTCCCTCGTGCCCCGGTGCCACTGTACCTCCGCCTGATGATGCTGATGCACAAAAGAACAGGGAGAGCAGAAAAAGGGGGAGGGGACGACAGAAGAAAGACAGGTTGAGTGCATGGCTTACCGCTACCGTTGGTGGACAATACAGACACAGCAGTCCCCTGCACTACGCCGTGCTCTTGTCCTCTACAGATGCAATTGCTGGGATATGGCCTACATGGGTATGTTGGACATCTGCACACATGGATGCCACAGGGGCATCTATACCTGTACTTGGCCCACTACTGAGGTGGGGTGGAGTGCCACATGCCCTGCATTACAGAGGGGCCTAGCCTACGTATTTCTGCCTGGCCTAGGTACACCCACAGCCTTCCTCCCCCACCCAGACCCCTCAACTGCGCGCCAAGTCCCCAGAATGAGAGTGTACTCACCCCCTTGTGTCTGCTGTGATGCCCTCAAGCGCCCATCCAACTCCGGGTAGGCCACCGCCAGGATTCGGAACATCAGGGGGGTCATGGTGCGATGGCACCCCTCCCACGTTGGGAAGCCATCCCCAGCTGAGTCTCTGCCGTCTTCTTGCTCCAGTGGCGAATGTCCCCCCATCTTTTCCGGCAGTGGGTGCCCTGTCTCTGGTGGACCCCCAGGGTCCGGACTTCCTTGGTGATGGTATGCCAAATGTCCTTCTTTTGGTGGGCGCTGACCTACATGACATGCACAGGGGAAGAAGAGAAGTCATTACCAACTGCACAGTCGATGTGAGGTGGCCCCCATCCCTACCCTTGCCATGTGGCACATGCATTCACACTCCTTCATGTTCCCTGAACTCTGCCCCCTTCCCTCTTACAACCAGCCCTCTCCACCCAGCCATAGCCCATACAACATGCTCCCTGTGTACTTACCTGTTGGTCTGGAGGACCGTAGAGTAGCGTGTACTGGGGGAGGACCCCATCTACTAGCTTCTCCAACTCCTGAGCTGTGAAGGCAGGGGCCCTTTCCCCAGACGCAGCAGCCATTGTGTCTTCCAGACTGAGGTCACAGCAGCACTTGCAGTGTAGGTCCTTTCCTGACGAAGATCAGGTATTGAGGGCCATATTTATACTTTTTGACGCTAAACTGCGCTAACGCAGTTTAGCGTCAAAAGATTTTGCGCCGTCTAACGCCATTCTGAAGCGCCATGCGGGCGCCGTATTTATGGAATGGCGTTAGCCGGCGCAAGCGGACCGGCGCTGCCTGGTGTGCGTGGAAAAAAACCACGTAGACCAGGCAGCGCCGGCGTAGGGGGAAAATGGCGTATGGGCGTCTTAAAATGGGGCAAGTCAGGTTACGTCGAAAAAATCGTCGTAACCCGACTTGCGCCATTTTTTTTCGACGCCCATCCCCCATCAACATGACTCCTATCATTGTAAAGATAGGAGTCATGCCCCCTTGCCCAATGGCCATGCCCAGGGGACTTCTGTCCCCTGGGCATGGTCATTGGGCATAGTGGCATGTAGGGGGGCACAAATCAGGCCCCCCTATGCCACAAAAAATAAAAAAAAAAATACTTACCTGAACTTATCTTAATGTCCATGGGATGGGTCCCTCCGTCCTTGGGTGTCCTCCTGGGGTGGGCAAGGGTGGCAGGGGGGGTCCCTGGGGGCAGGGGAGGGCACTCTGGGCTCATTTTGAGCCCACTTGTCCCTTAACGCCATGCCTGACCCAGGCGTTAAAAAGCGGCGCAAAAGCGCCGTTTTTGGTCACGCCCACTCCCGGGCGTCATTTTTGCCCGGGAGTATAAATACCACGTAAAGGCCTGGGAGTCATTTTTTAAGACGGGAACGCCTCCCTTGCATATCATTAACGCAAGGAAGGGGTTCACGCTAAAAAATGACGCACTCTCTGGGCACTTTGGCGCCCGAAGCGTCTAACGCCATAGTATAAATATGGCGTTAGTTGGCGTTAGTTTAGCGTCGAATTTGCGTCGAAAAAAACGACGCTAATTCGGCGCAAACGGAGTATAAATATGGCCCTGAGTGATTGAACAGATAGAAAATGGCGGTCACGTCCGCGCCGGTCACGTCCGCGCCGGTGCGTATCATCACCGCCGGCGCAGTTCGTCATTGGCTCCTGGGACCCATAGGGTCCAATGTTAACCAATGCAGCATTGCGCCGCGGTCTACGACCGCCTACTGCGACAGGGTACAACGCCAGCGCAGTTACCTCACATCCCACTGTCCCAGTTTAGAGGTCAGGCAGCTGCCATTTCAGGGGTCCACATGGCTTAATTTGCAACTGCGTCACACATACCTGGGCCTACACTCGACACACATACAGGAAGAATTTTTGTCTTTGGTGTCGTGTTCTGTGTATCTGTGGGTACATACCTGGAAATTTGTTGACTCTGTGGTAGCGGTTGTCCTTCCTAGGCACCGTCAGATGGGACATTTGAGAAGATGGCAGAATCCTCCGGTGTACTGACCGTTGGTGGACCTGTTGACAATGGAGGAGCGACATTTAATCATCACCTACAGGTTTGACCGTGCCACTATCCAGGAACTATGTACCCAGTTGGAGCCAGACCTGATGTCACCAATCCGCCATCCCACTAGAATCCCCCCCTGACGTGCAGGCACTGTCAGTGCTCCATTTCCTTGCTAGTGGGTCTTTTCAGACAACAGTGGCCATGGCATCAGGGATGTCCCAGCCTATGTTTTCCAACGCGTTGTCCAGAGTGTTGTCTGCCCTGCTGAAACACGTGAGGAGATACATCGTTTTCCCTGAGGTGGAGGATTTGCCCACAGTGAAAGGTGATTTCTATGCCCTTGGACATATCCCCAACATCATAGGTGCTATTGATGGGACCCATGTAGCTCTGGTCCCACCCCACAGGAGTGAACAGGTGTACAGGAACCGGAAGAGTTATCATTCGATGAATGAACAGATGGTATGTTTGGCAGACCAGTACATCTCGCAGGTAAAAACTATGTTCCCTGGCTCAGTGCATGACGCCTACATCCTGCGGAATAGCAGCATCCCTGATATGATGGGTCAACTCCAGAGGCACCGTGTGTGGCTATTAGGGGACTCTGGTTACCCCAACCTTTCCTGGCTATTGACCCCAGTGAGGAATCCCAGGACCAGGGCAGAGGAACGCTACAATGAGGCCCATGGGCGGACTAGGGGGGTGATCGAACGCACCTTTGGCCTCCTGAAGGCCAGGTTCAGGTGCCTCCATATGACAGGTGGTTCCCTATTCTACTCACCCAAGAAGGTGTGCCAGATCATCATCGCCTGCTCGATGCTTCACAATCTTGCTTTGCGACGCCAGGTGCCTTTTCTGCAGGAGGATGGTCCAGATGGCGGTGTTGTGGCAGCTGTGGACCCTGTGGACAGTGATGAGGAGGAAGCTGAGGAAGAAGACATAGACAACAGGGAGTCAGTCATACAGCAATATTTCCAGTGACACACAGGTGAGAAAAATCTTTTTTCACATTACATTCACTTTCACACTTCTACCTCTATCCTGTCTGTTATTTAATAGCAGTATTTGGTCACTGAGTTGTACCTTTCCATTACGGTTTCACAGGTGTGGTTACCAACGTGTGTCATCTGCTTGCATCCTTCAAGGACTTGTGATGTGTGACATAGGTATGTTGGCTTTACAATTGTGAATGCATTTTGACACTGTCATTGATAATACAAATTTACCAAATCACAGACTGACTCCAGATTGTTTTGTGGTTCAAGGGTGTTTATTTAAGTGCTCAAAAATGGAGGGGGGTTGGAAAATGGTGATGGGGGACGGTGGAGGAATGTCCATGGCAGAGTCCAGTCTATTGGTCACACAGGTGCACTGCCCATATGGGCAGAGGAAGTGGAGCTGGGGCAGTTTAAGTATGGACAGGGTAACAAAGTGGGACAGTGGGAGGACAATCAGGGTGGTCTCATTTCCTGGTGGGGGTCTTGCCATCTTGCTCTGTCCTGTTCCTGGATCTCAGGGACCGCTTGCATGGTGGTTGTCCGTCTGCAGGGGGTGGGGTGCTGGTGTGGTGGTCCTGTGGCGGGGCGTCCTGTCCACTAGCGCCGGAGGAGGTGGTGGGCAGTTCATCGTCCATGCTAGTGTCAGGGGCCCCTTGGAGTGCCACGGTGTCCCTCATGGTTTTTTGTATGTCCTTCAGCACCCCTACGATGGTGCCCAGGGCGGAGATGATGGTCCTGAGCTCCTCCCTGAATCCCAAATGCTGCTCCTCCTGCAGGCGCTGGGTCTCCTGAAACTTGGCAAGGACCGTCGCCATCGTCTCCTGGGAGTGGTGGTATGCTCCCATGATGGAGGAGAGGGCCTCGTTGGGGGTGGGTTCCCTTGGCCTGTCCGCCCCCTGTCGCACAGCAGCCCTCCCAGTTACCCTGTGTTCCTGTGCTTCCGTCACCTGGACCGTGTGCCCACTACCACTGCCCCCAGGTCCCTGTTGTTGTTGGGGTGGTGGGTTCTCCTGGGTTCCCTGTAGTGGTGGACACACCGCTGATTGACGTGTCCTGGGTACGGAGGTATGGGCACTGTGCTGTTGTTACCAGAGGGTGGAAGGTCAGTGTTGGGCTGTGCCTGTGCAAGGGGAACCGACTGTCCCGAGGCCCACGATGGTCCGGGCTGGTCATCAGGATCCAATAGGACAGAGCTGCTGTCGTCACTGTGGACCTCTTCTGTGGGTGGAGTAGAGATGTCTGGACCCTCCTGGGTGGTGACGTTCCGTCGTGGTCCTGCAGGGATATAAGATGATTATTGCATGTGTGTGTGTAATGGTGTGCAATGGGTGGGTGTTTGTGTACCCCAGTGCAAGCATTCCTGTGTGTGGGTTTGTGTGATGATGGTTAGGGGGTTGTTATGGGTATGTACAGTGAGCATGCTTTGGTGAGGGGTGACCATGCTTAGTTGTGTCATGCAGGGCTTGGTGTTGGGATGTGTGGTTTGTGTTATTAGTACATTAGTGAGGAGTTGTAGTGATAGGGGAGGGGGTGAGGGTGGGGGGGTGTGATGGCATGCAGGTAGGGTGGGGGATATGATAGTTAAGATTTGACTTACCAGTGTCCATTCCTCCACCGACTCCTCCGAGGCCCTCTGGATGCATGATGGTCAAGGCTTGCTCCTCCCATGTTGTTAGTTGTGGGGGAGGAGGTGGGGGTCCGCTGAACCGCAATGTTGTGCCTGGAGACCACTGAACGCACCTTCCCCCGTAGGTCGTTCCACCTCTTCCTGATGTCCTCCCGATTTCTTGGATGCTGTCCCACTGCGTTGACCCTGTCGACTATTCTGCGCCATAGCTCCATCTTCCTGGCTATGGATGTGTGCTGGACCTGTGAGCCAAATAGCTGTGGCTCTACCCGTAGGATTTCCTCCACCATCACCCGGAGCTCCTCCTTGGAAAACCGGGGGTGTCTTTGGCGTGACATGGGGTGGTTTGGGTCATGTGTGGGGTGGTGTCAGTGTTGATGTGTGTGGTGTGTGGTGTATTGTGCGTGTAATGTTGTATGGGTGATGGTGTTGTGTGCCTCTGTGTGGTGGGGTTCTCAGTTGCTGTGCTCTCTGTCTCTGTGGCCTTCGGTCATGACTTGTGGTCGTAGGGGTTTGTGGGTGATGTGGGTGTGTGTTTTATATTGGAATGGGTATGTGGGAGTGGTGTGTGTATGTGTATCAGGTGTGTGTATTTTGAATTGTCCAATGTGGCGGTGTTTTGGAGATGTGTGTGTATTTTGAGTGCGGCGGTGTATACCGCCAATGGAATACCACGCTTGAAAGACCGTCGCGTGGATTCGTGGGTCGTGATAGCATTGGCTTGTTTCTGTTGCCGTGACGGTGGAGGATTTGTTTTCGCCAGTTTTACACTGACCTTTGGTGTGGCGGACTTGTGTGGGTGTCTGAGTTTCGGCGGATTCCGAGATGTGTGTCATAATAGCTGTGGCGGAATTCCGCGGCCACGGCGGTGTGTTGGCGGTTTTCTGCACGTCAGTAAGCGGCTTTTACCGCCAATGTTGTGATGACCCCCTATATGCTTTCACATATGAGACAAGAGCTCCTTATGGGTTTTACTGATGTTCTTTATCTACTCTGAAATTAGATTAGAATAAGGTTAGATTTGTATGGGACATGCTGTATGCTTTCTTTTGCAATTTCATTAACATTAAATTATTTGCTAATAAAGAAATTGATGAACTAATGATTTATTTAATAAAATCTTCAACTAGAATTCAAACTCTCATTATCGACTCCAATCAAACCAAAAAGAATGTTCTTAATTTGTGAAGGTGCAGTTCTTATTCCCTCTACATCTGCCTCCAAGATCTCGCCTCAGGGGCTCAGAAGAGTTGTGGGAATTTAATATTTCTGAAGGTTCCCAATAGTCCTCAGCAGCAGTAGTAAAACTGCCATCAGCATAGTTGGTAGCAAAGTTGTGACTAGGCAATAGACAATAAGAACAGCAAAAATCCAAAATTGCCCTGAAATAAGATAAATGCCTGTTGCCCAAAGCTCAAGTTCAAAGATTGATGAAGTGTATCAATCAATCAATCAATTTATGTAAAAGGCGGCTACTCACCTGTGAGGGTCTCAAGGCACTGGAGTGCAGTTTCTGAAGCAGTTAACGGATACAGTAGCAGATTCCTGATTTCCTGTTTCGGGTGTGAGTATCAATAAGGTTATGCATCACACTTGTGATGATTAATATGAGTTGTGATTGCACATTTATTTGATATTTGTAGAATTGTTGTTGTTATATTGGAATAGTATTATGTACTTTTGTCAAAGAAGAAGATAAAGAATTTCCAGACTAAGAAGTATTCCAAGATCCCAGGATAGATAGATAGATAGATAGATAGATAGATAGATAGATAGATAGATAGATAGATAGATAGATAGATAGATAGATAGATAGATAGATAGATAGATAGATAGATAGATAGATAGATAGATAGATATAGATTGAGAGTTGATTTATGGATTTTCTTGTCTGCTAATGATCTAAAGTGCAGGTCGTGAGACATTGTTGACTGCACAATTGATTTATGGACAGTAATGAGATCTGTTGAGATTGTACTAATGCTTATCAGTGTTGGTGAAGCCTGATGCGCAAAAGTGATGCTATATTGATTAGGTAATTTCCAGCTGGTAGAGATTTCATTGTGTGTACAAAAATTATTTTTGATTGAAAAGTTATAGGGTGTAAAAACCATTACACTTGATGAATTGTTCTATGATATCTTTAGAAAAAGCAGACCATTCTAAAGTTCCTAGAATTGTAGAATTGAAGCTTTGTGTGTACAAAGAAATTGTAAGGGAGGTTGAGCTGCTGCAAGGAACAAGTTGTCACTTCATATTGTGCCACAGTGGTATTGGTCGATTGCTGTGAATCGCTGTGGTGAGATTGGTTGAGCTGCGTGGAAATCCCTGCAGTGATTGGTTGATTGACCACGCAGAACCACGCAGGGATTGGAAGAAAGCTTACTGAATATTGACATTGCAGAACTGAGTCAAAACATTGAAGGAAGTGTATTTCATTTAATTGTAATTCATTGATTTTAATTTGGAGTCATAAAATATTTCAAAGCTATTGTAGTAGTGTGTGAGTCTGAATGACGGAACCGTTTTTGCTCCTGAAGGACTCCCTAGAACTGTAACATAGTGTTAGAATGTGATGAATTGAATGCAGGTTTACAATGTTGATGTCACAATTACACGCTGAGGAATAAAGCTATATAATACATAGCTCTGTGTGTGGCATATTCATTAGTGACTACCCAGGTGAGGGAGGATGCTACAACTGGCGACAAGGTAGGAGACAAGTAACCTGAAGGGTGACAATGTTCTCCCAGAGAGTTTTCCGTTGTCCAAGCAAATTGCTGGTGCACCACGTGTGCCTTTATCGAAGTGCAGAATCAATGGTTGGCATGTGTGAAGTCAAAGCGCAAGAAGTCTCCAGAAAGCAAAGGGCTCCAATGGAGACCAAGAAAGAGGTCACAGTTCCAGTGACTGTCCAAGATGACCCAGAGGCCAGCCTGTCATAAGGCCTCAAAGATGGTGTGCATGAACAAATTCTCCAAGACCGCCAAGTTGAGTTGAAGAAATGTGTCAGTGAGTTCCACACATGGTTATAATGCTGCCGCATTGCTGAAACCACCACCACCATTTTATACCGCCACTAAGCAAATATTTGATATAGATGGACTGCTTGGATACAGACATTTGATGATTTCATTGATGCAGTCAAAGAAACAGATAACAAAAGGATTATCAAGTACCTGAAGAATCTTGCAGGCGATGGTGTCAAGGAAGTCATAAAGAAAATTCTGCAAGCTGATGAAGCTACATACTGCCAAATTAAAGAAGCTTTGAATCTTTAGTTAATCTAATGCTGAATGTTGATTACAAAAGGTACATTTTCAGTCAAGAACGACAAAGAGTTGGTGAAACCATATATGAATTTGTTGAGCGAATGGATATACTCCTCAAACACTGTAGATTCAATTAATTTAATGAAGAAAAAGGAATATGTCCCAGAGTTAATGAAGGATGCCTGTCAGATTCATTCGGAAGGTGAATGCTGTGATAAACTTTTAGTCTGAAGGGAGTCCTCATGGCTGTCTGCGCTGAAACACGTGCTCATTGACAAGCTTCTGACATGAAGGCTGAAGGTACCCAAAGTGAATCAGTCATGAAGCAGAAATACAAAGCTGAAGGACACACGGCGATGTCTCCATGGAAAAAGAAGTTGTGTTTCAGGTGCGGATTGTCATTTCCACAAGAAGGTAAATGTCTTGCCATTGGACAGATATACAGAGGCTGTGAATAGGAGAACAGTTTGCAAGGCAAAGGAAAAAGTAAGTGTGTCACGGCAAGATGCCAAAATGGCCAACCGAACGTTCCAAAAGTGACGCTTGATGCCCGCCCACAAGGCCAAGCGACAATATCAGTTGAGACAAATAAACACCTAATGAAGTTGATTATCTTCTAAATCATCATCAAAAAGTTTGTCAGTATCAGTATTAAGTGAAAGTGAAGAAGATGATTGTGCAATGTCAATGTTTACCTCAGAGAAATGTCCACATGTTGGACTGGCTGCCTGTGAAGAAAAACACCAGTTTCAGCCCAGCCACTAATATGGGACTGATCTCAGTGAACTACAACATGAATGCTCATCACAGAATAGTAAGTCAGTTTCCCTCATTATTTCATGGATAAAGAAAGCTTAAGACTATGAAAGTACAATTGCATAATAATGAGGATGTCCGTCTTGTTGCACAAAGACACAGAAGGATTGCATTTGATTTAAAAGAAGCCGTTGAAAAGGACACTGAATCATTACTTTAGCATTATATTATTGAGCATTCTACTGGCCTGACGTCATGGGTTTCTCCCATCGTGGTAGTGCCCTAAAAGGATAATGCAGGAGCGGTATGCATCTGCGTGGATATGCATCAAGTGAACAAGGCAATTGAAAGAGAACGCCACCCAGGTCCACACATTGCTGACATGATAACACAAATGAATGGTGCAAAAATCATCTCTCACCTTGATTTGAATAAAGTATATCCTTAGTTGGAACTTGAGGAGAATTGCAGTTAAATTACAACCTTTTCTAGCCATATTATTCTGTTTCAATACAAAAGATTCAGAGCCTCATTTACAAGACCTGTGGCACAGGACGGCAGAGCAAGTGCCTTTCTACACTACCCTGCGCTATCAAGAAAGGGCAGAAATGTGCTGTATCTACAAGATACAGCACATTTATGTCCTCTCCCCCTACAGTGGTGCACAGATTGCTCAATGCGCCAACGCATGCCCCCTGGCACCATGGTGCAAGGATTTCTGTGTTGTGTGGGATGATTGTTTTTGTGCAGGTAGGGATACCTTCCTTCACAAAAACAATCATAAGAGGGGTTTTCCTCTTTCTATGTGTGCTGCAGAAACTTTGTAAATATGGCACGGGGAAATTGCCTCCTTAACGCCACATTAGTGTAAAAAAATGATGCTAGTGTGGTGCAAGGAGGAGTAAGGGGCTTCTAAATTTGCCCCAGCGTTCTCTAAAGTTCTGCCTATTCCCAGGAGTTGGTAGGTCCCAGTGATTGCTGTATTTTAAGGAGTGGACAATGCAGACTTCGTTCCATGTTTTCGCTCTGGCAATTGCAAACAAAGAAGTTATGTAAATTTAAGGCTATAAGGTTATCACATTTGTGAGAGCATGGGGACCAGAAGAGAAATGTTCTCCTCAGTTCCGGGTTCAATAATCACCAGCGTCCGGGTGGGACCAATGTCACCTACTAGCGGTCGACTGAACCTTTGGAGTTGGTGCAGAGTGTGGTAGTCAGAATCATTCAATTCACTAATCAATGACATTATACCATAAACAATACTATACACCATAATCGATTTAAACATTAAATCAAACTCCAAACCAAATACATTTTCAAAGCTTTATTAGAATCCCAAAATCAATGTCCCATCTATAGTGCACAAGACTAAGTTATAAGCATACATGAAAACCATAGGATGACCAAAACGTCTGAAAAGATTTAGCCTACTAAACATCTATATTGTTAGACACTCCAAAAGAATAATGTAGATAAACAACAATACGATATGCAAATTGTTGTTAGGATTCAAAGCAGATGATAATGACATCAGTAAATCATCAAAATCCAGTTTAACAATTTCAGATTTCAAAGCCGGGCCATTTCTAATACTAACATGAATTTGGGCTTGCATGCATGGAAATGGGCTAACACATATGGGCAAAAGCAAAAATAAAAGGAAGACAAAAAAAAATTGGAAAAAAAAAATCTAACTAGTATAACTGACTATAAACATATGCTGGTGTAAGTAACTAATGAAAAGGAGACAATAAACCACATTTAGTTTTACCGCTCCACATGGCGCAGCAAACAGTAGTAGTTTGTCAGGCAGGATGGTCACTGTTGGACTTTTTTCCCTTTGCAGGGTCAACTCCAATCTTTTTGCATCCTGCCTCCTATTTTTTTCTGACCTGTTGTGTTGGCTTTAGGACTCTAGGCACTTCTCCACTGCTAACCAGTGCTAAAGTGCATATGCTCTCTGTGTAAATTGTATTGTTGATTGGCTTTCCATGATTGGCATATTTTGTTTACTGGTAAGTCTCTAGTACAGTGCACTAGAAGTGCCTAATCCTGTAAATCAAATGCTACTAATGGGCCTGCAGCACTGGTTGTGCCACCCACATTAGTAGCCCTGTAAACATGGCTCAGACCTGCCACTGCAGTGTCTGTGGGTGCATTATTAAACTGCCAATTTGACTTGGCAAGTGTATCCACTTGCCAGGCCTAAACCTTCCCTTTTTATACATGTAAGGCACCCCTAAGGTAGGCCTTAGGTAACCCCAGGGGCAGGTTGCAGTGTATGTTAAAGATGGGACATGTACTTATGTGTTTTACGTGTCCTAACAGTGAAATACTGTCAAATGCGGGTTTCACTGTTGAAAAGCCTATCTCTCTCATAGGTTAACATGGGGCTGCATTTGAATGTCCTTAAAGCATTGATTCCCTTTGAGAGCAGATAAACATGTGGAATTTAGGGTCTATGAACTCACTGGGTCAGTTTAACAGTTGGGCTGCTTGCACCTCTCCTAAGACAGTGACACAAAGGAGGCTGGGGTGTAGCCCCATATTCTGACGAGCCATCTGTGCTAGAGGGGAAGGGAGGAGTGGGCATTCACACCTAGCTGGGCTGTGCCTGCCCTCTCACAATACAGTCTACGACCTCCTGGTGTGTGGCTGGGGCCTAGACAAGAAAGGATCTCACAGACACTTGAGACTTTACTTTGAAGAAGGCCTACTTCAAAGGCAGAAAGGAGTATAAGAAACTCCAGACTTTAGATTACTTCAAGGATTCAGGAGGAACCTCTGCCTGGAAAAGAACTGAAGATCTGAGAAGTGCTGCCCTGCCTGTGACTGTGCTTTGTGGAGCTATCCTTCAGTTGCTGCTTCTACCTGTGCAAGGGGGCAGATACTGGACTTTGTGGCATTCCTGCTTGAGAAGTGACTCCAAGGGCTTGGAGTAGAGCTAGAGATTGACTCCTGTTTTGAAGCCTCAGGGACAGCAAAGGCTTCACCAACCAGAACTGAGTCTACTTGATGTGGACCCTAGCTTGTCAGAGGGTGCCTTTCCAGTTCCTGGACCCCTGAAAGTGAATTCCTGGAGAGAAACCAGTCTGCTGATGCCAGACGACGCCGTGCAACTTCATGAAGGACGCCACTGCCGGAACCGCAACGCCACTTTTCCCAAGGCTGTGGACCTCGCTGAGTGCGAATCCTACGACCCTGTGAGTGGACGCTGCTACCCCGTAACTGCGACGCCACCTGCCATGAGGCCGTGGACTTTGTGGAAGCCCGATGACCCTGTAGGCCTCGCGCCGCTGCAACCGCTGATCCTGCCCGACTTCATTGACATTGGAGTGTCGTAAGTCCAACATCCGTGAAGACCCGATGCCATCAGAGCGCCTGCGGCCCTGTGACGTCATTGCGACCCCGTGAGATCACGCCGAAGCATCGTAACTCTGCTGGACTTGCATCTGCTGGAACCAAGGGACCGACTTCGCATCCGATGCCGCCTCACCTCCACCGCCCTATGAGGAGGAACCGACTCCACTGCGCGACGCTGCAGTCTTCCTGCACCGGAACCGACGCTGCATCAAATCCAGTGAAGCCGCTCTCCCCGACTCTGTGCACCGGCCTGTTTTCAACTTGTTCTAAAGGTACTGTAGCTGGGGGTCGACCGGCTCTGTGAACGACTTCGTCACGACGCCGTGTTTTACCAACTTGCAGTGTTTTCACCTCAGATCACTGTTTTCTTGCTTTGAAGTGCTAAATACATATTTTTAACTGTATATTGTGGATTTGTATCGAATTTGGTATTGTTTATTTAGATAAAATATTTAATATTTTTCTAAACCTGTCATTTTGTAGTGGTTCACTGTATTACTGTGTGTGTTGGTATAAATACTTTACACCTAGACTCTGAAGCTAAGCCTACTTGCTCGTGCCAAACTACCAAGGTGGTAAGCGGGGGTTAACTGAGTGTGATTCTCCTTTACCGTGATTAGAGAGAGGGTCCTTGCTTGGACAGGGGGTAACCTGACTGCCAACCAAAGACCCCATTTCCAACATTGGTGATCAGCGGTTGGGATTGGACTTGTATTTGTACTTGGCATACAGTGATTAAGTGTACACTACTGTTTTCAATGCAGACCATTACATCACCACATCCTAATTGTCTTTGTGATTTTGCTTTTTCTCTTTTTGGACTTTTTTCCTGTTTCTATATTTTTGGTGATCTTCTTTGTTGATGTTTGAACTTCTCATTGGGAACTCTGTTCTTTTTGAGACTTTGCATCTGTGAATGAACCTCACCAACATGCCTCAATCTGGGGATGCACCAGCTGTGTCTACAAAGGCTATTTTTGAGTTGGAGAAGCTGGAGAGTTACACAGTTGCTCAACTGAAATGTTTTTTTAAGGATCTTACCTGCCCCATCAGGAGCTCTACCATGAAGGATGAGCTGCAAAAGGCATTGAGGGACTGGGTGGCAGCCAAGGAGGCTGGGGGCACACAGAGGAAGAGGATGAGGGTGAGGAGGTGCAAAGAGTTCATAATGGTGTAGTGGATGTACCTGTTACGCCTGGGTGGAGGGTCTCTAGGATAGGTAGCAGTGTGTCATCAAGAGGTCTGACTCCTGAAGAGTTACAGGACAGACAGGAGGAGAGGGCTCACCAGTTGGAGTTAGAGAAGCTGAGGATGCCTTAGAAGAGAAAAGGATAATCTTGGATGATGAGCTAAGATTGAGAAAGCTTGAATTCATGAGGGCTGAGTCCAGCTTAGATGGTGGCAGCAACAATTGTATGTTCAGTACTGATGAGGAAGTGCACTTGCCCAGAGACTTGGTGCCCAGCTTGAAGGAGGGCATTGACACATACCAGGAGGTTCAGAGGTATGAGGTAGCTCCAGTGGTGCACAGGGTCCCTGAGGTGGATTGGGGAACTGGCATGATGAGTCATATTCCTACTGGTGGGGCGGACACTCTACTGGCTCTAGGTGAGTGTGACAGGGAGAGGGGTTCCCCCCAGGTAGAGGTACTGGTTATGGTGTCATGTAGGCTCTCATTTTTCTAATGAGACTACTGGATTTGAGTGGTAGAATCGCATGCGGTGTGGGAGACTGAGTCTAACCCACTACAGGTGACACCTGTCGTCCTAATCTGGGTTTCTTGTTCCGGCTAACTAGCAGTGCCTCATCTCTACTGAAGAGCAGGGATGATTGGGCAGCCGAGCGAATGACACAATTGACTCCTTAGGGAAGTTGTGGTCACTCAGATCGCATCTGTTTCTCTCAGTTACATTAGTCTCACATATAAAAGGACAAGCAGAGGCAATATATGTTTCAATCAAGTTTTTAATGAAGCAACTGCATCTTAGATAATAAAGCATGTACTGCAATAACCAGGATGATAAAGTATGACAGGATTAAAATTGTGACAAGGAGAGTAAAGCACAGAAATAACGCTACCATGTTGTCACTAGAATCAATAGACTAATTCCTACCTAGGCTATATAAGAACACAGCATGGTAAGCTCTAGTTCTGCACTTCAGGTCCCCCTGGGAAGACATCATCCTCCATACCTGAGCAAAGGCCTGAAGTCTGCATAAGCAGCTTTAGCGAAGCGTTCAGCAATCAGCATACAGTCGTGGTCACCTGGCTGGAATCTCCCTCTAACGTGTATGGGACAGAGAAGTGTTTTTATAATAAAACAGCTCATGTTCTGAGAATATGTCCCTCTGCAAGGATGTGTATGTTTCTATTAATACCAGAGACAAAGCGTTACCACATTTACCGGCAACATATCTTACTTCAGCCTTGAGAGAAGCACAGAGTAAATGAAATGTCTTGTTCAAGAATGCAGTGATGGCCTAGGCAAAAGAACAGCTAGATAGAGAGAAATAAAACAAGACTGCATATGTGGCTATTGTTAAAATAATAAACAAAGCTGAATAAAATATATCTAGGGTAAAGTGCACAGCTGCAGACCTGGTCTTGCAAAATAACGTGCATGGAGCTATAACTAAAATGGCTACACAACACCCTCCCCATGCCGGTTTAAAGGTGGATCAAAGCCTAATTATGTATGAAAGCTACTAAAACTCAACCTAATATATATAAAAATGTCAATAATGATGAGTTAAATAAGACACTTGAGCATATATAAAAGGACAATTTAAAAATATTAATGTGTGGCGTAAAAAGGCCAAATTTCCAGAGTTAGAGTAATTTTGGAAGTTGCCAATAGAATTCGGGATAATTGAAGACAGGAAATATTCTACTCCGCCAGGTGGTAAAATAGGAAACTCCTCACCAAGAAGAACTAAGGAGCATTTGTGTTCCATAGCCTGAGCGTCAGCCAAGGCAGCAGCATTCCGTGTTGTGCCCAATAATGAGTTCAGAGCTGCATCCTCCATGAAGGGCAACTCATAAGCAGCTTCCGGTAGCAAACACACCCTCAACTCGCATGTCTGTGTCCAATGAAAGCAAGTGCTGCATAGAAAGACAAACTTTCAGTGCATGTTTGAATGAGCACCAGAGTCATCGAAACAAAGGCTGCACACAATGCAAAACCGGTATGAATAACAGACTCCAATTGCTCCAGGAGTGTTGCTCCAAAGTACTGCATCATGCGTTCATGGCACAACTGCGCTGGTGGGAGTGCTTTCATTCCTCCTTGTTGCGGCGGGACAGCCATTGTGCAGAAAAAGTAGCAATAGCTAAATGCCACCTATTATAGCCAAAGTTATTGGAAATCCCCCGAAAATACTGGAGAATATTGAGTGGATATCTGATGGTATTAAACCGAATATAGAGGAGAAGGTGTGAACAAAACCAGAATCAACAGCCTTAAAGAAATTTGCGATTCCAGTAGTACTGGACACATTAAATATTTGTCCCACGAGCTCACCAAAGTGTCTCAGAAAGTTGGTACTTAAAAGGGACTGTATCGCTGCTGATGACCTTGCCACCTGAAGGTCTTGTGTGTAGATGTGAGCGCCACATGTTTTTGGAACAATAAAGCCTTGAGTCTGCTCAACTTGTCAAAATTCACATTTGAATTAGCAATATGGGGCCAAATGTCAGCTACTTCTCTTTGTCTTGTGGGAGGAAATAGTACCTTCCCGCAGCATGTAGCAATCTTAGAGACCGAAACAACATAAACTATTCCGGCTTGCATCCCACAACAGTTTTCACTATTGAGGAGAAAGTAGCTGCCAATTGAAAGCACCTGGAGCGCAGGTCTAATTAAAGAGACTGGAACTCCCTTCAGATAACAAGCCAAGTTTGCTGCCGACGTACTACACACTTCATGCAAGGACAGCTGTTTACAAACCATTGAATGACTGACAGAAGTCTCGCATCCACTACCGCTAAGAAAGACCTCTTTCATGCCACTGAGACATATGTACAACAAGGGCAGCTCACATACCTCATGGATGTAACTATCTCCCAGCCTTCCATATCTGTCTACTGGAATGTGTTTTATACAGGACGTGAATTGGAGTGTTGAAATAGGCAGATTAATGATCCCATGAATTAACCATTCGGCAGATGGTATTTTAGCCACAGTAAAAGGCAACTTTTCTAACTTTTCAATGTTTAACATGACATAATTTGCTTCTTTCTAAGCCATTAATTGTTGTTGTCGCCTGAAATTAAATGTATAAAATATGTCCCTTGCGCTAATGTGTTGCCAGGGAATGTGACCTGCCTTCAATGCTTGAAATGTCCAACCTAACTGCATAATTGACCCTAGTTGACTCTGTCCATGGTGTAAAGAAGACATATCACTTTGTATTATGTCTATTGTAGAGGAAATGATGTTGTTTAGGGTGTATATCCGGTCGGACAGGGTATGAGTCCCATTATCTACAACATCTAATGCCTTCTGTAAGTTTTCCTGGTCTATTTGCCTTAACTGGGCAGCAGCTTCTTGTTGGGAAAGCTTCCAAATTTCATTATATACTGCATATAAGAAGAGCTTTCTGCATTGTTTTCTGGGGCCTAACATGAAGTCCTGTAAGTCAGTGTTATTAGACAGGAGACTGAGGTGTTCTCTTACAACATCTAGTGAGGAACTCTTCAACCATTGCTGGCATAGTTTCCCTACACTGTATGTTGTTACTATACCTGCATGTTTGGATGACACATAGCGAGGGTCCGGCCTACTAGTTCTTCAAACCCCAGTGGAGTTTATAAAACGTTATGACACCCACTGGTATCTATTGGCCACAATAACCACCCACCAAGACGTGACAGTGAGGCATTAAACATGCTATTATGGACCCGTTCATCAAGCTGATCTTCTGTTACTGTCAGGAATAAAACACTGCGCGATCTTAGTCCCGCTCCATCCAGAGCTTTGCCCGTTGTTGCGCGTGTTTGCAGCGCCTTGTTTGTTCCAGCCTGTGCCAAATCACGTTGTTCACCGTTCCCATGTGGAAAAGCTCACCTGTCTGCTGGGTTTGGGCGTTGATGGTTGTTCTGCAACAATCGTTCTATTACCTGTCCCAGGAGTGGTGCTTTGTAATCAATAGAGAACCACAACTCCCAGTATACATTGTTGGTGGCCATCTTGGGGTGAGGTTGGGCTATAAATAACAGCCACACCCTGCCAAAGATGCTCACTATTCTGGGACCGGAATCGAGCGAGAAACAGAGAGCTTGGAATTCCTGCATCGGGTTCATTTTATGGTAAAGAGTTGCAAAGAGAGTGACGAGTAGGCTGTACTCGCAATGGTAAGTTTGTTTCTAATGGGTTTTTTTTTCCCTTCGTGAGCGCTTCCTAAATATGCTTGCATCTTTGATTCTTTGTTGCCCTTTTTTTTTAGTTCAAATAGACTTCAGGAAATACCATTGTACTACAGAGAGCTTGCTCGACAATTGCTTGTAAGTTTATGTGATGTTTAATCTTGGCACATATCAGTACAAAAATGATCTTTGTTTTCTGTGTAAAAAAGGACTCAAACGGATTATCTAAATATCGCTGGCACTATTCCTCGTAAAAGAATTGCAGTGGAAATTTAGAGGTTTAAAGGACATTGGATTAACTGTGTTTTATCTTTTAAAAGGAAATGATATTCCTTGCTTACAACTAAGAATCACAGTCCGTGTTTGCAGTGAGACATTCTTTGATGAGAGTTCTTCTTAAAAAATATTTGTTCTAAAAGAGACCGCTGCAATTTTGTTTAATGATAACCTCTAGAAAAACTTAGTGGTTTCCTTTTAGTGTTGTTGTTAGCATTTGATGGTTGGACCAAGTCTTATTTAGACTTTCTTTTGATATTCAGAGATTACTATTTTAATATTAACACGAGATGCTATATGTTTAAAAGGAGACAATTGTAATTACAGTTTTTTAGTGTGCTGCATTGTGTTGAAAACCTTCTGTTTTTCAGATCTCCTTCCTAGCTGTTCCCTTCCTACTTCCCTTCCCCTCTTCGGGCACCTCCAACACTCAGCGCTATAAAGGCATTCTGAGTTGGTGTTGCCGGGAGGTGGGCCTCTTGTTCAGCAACGCGTAGGCTCAGAGGAATTGGACGCTCTGACGGAATAGTGAGCCCACAATTTAATATTCCTCTTGGTCTACGCAGGAGTTGCTCAGGATGGCCACCTTAGAGGCTTTGATGAAGGCAATTACTCAGATTCAGAGAGAGTTATCAGAATCAAAAAATGTTACAGCTGAACTGGTTACAAAGGTAACTCAATTACAGGCTAAGGTAGACGGAATAGGGGATGCACCCCCTCCACATTTAATGCCTTCAATGCCTACTAACATAGCGGTTAATGTGCCCACTCAGATTCCGTTAGCAGAACCAGAGAGGTTTTTGGGGGATGCCTCCAAAGTTCAGGTCTTCCTCACACAGGTGGAGTTACATTTTACGTGTCACCCTAGTGCCTTCCCAGATGCGCAATCTCAAATTGCTTTTCTTATCTTTTATCTGACTGGGGACGCAGCCACTTGGGCGGTTCCATTGGTGAGACTAGACAGTCCTCTATTGTACAATTGGCGTCAGTTTGTGAACAAATTCGAGAAGGTCTTTGATAGACGTGCCATTACCATGTCAGCTGATAAAGAGCTATTAGAACTGCGCCAGGGAAAGAAAGATCTTATTTCTTATTTATCAAATTCAACCAACTGGTAGTAGAAACTGCGTGGCCGGAAGAAAAAAGATCCGCAATTTTTTACCAAGGGCTGAAAGAGGAGTTAAAGGATGTTTTGGCTCAAATTGATCCCCAACCAAAAACTTGCACAGACTTGATAATTCTCACCCTTAGATTAGATCACAGACTTACAGAAAGAAAAGGGGAAAAGAAAAGACCAGAAAGAATCAATTGGCGTCAAGACAAGTATCGAACTCCTCTCACATCCTCAGAAAACACTTTTGAACCAATGGAAATAGGAACTATCCGACAGCCCTCAACTAAGGAAGAAAAGGACTTACAACGTTGCAAAGGTCAATGTCTGTATTGTGGCCTAAGAGGGCACTTTGTAAGAGATTGTCAAGTAAAAACCAAAAACAAAAATGGACTCAGCTGCTAATCCAAAGAAAACAATAGCAACCATAGAAAATCCAGAGGAAAACTAAGGAGCCCAAGTAACAAGGAAGGGGACCTCTTGGGTAATCTTACAATCCCTTCAGTATGTTCTTGTATTAATCAAGTTAAACACTTCCGACTCAACATACAACTTCAGATTCAGGGAAAACAACATACAGTGCACGCCTTGATAGATTCTTTGTTGCCCTTTTTTTTTTGTTCAAATAGAGTTCAGGAAATACCATTGTACTACAGAGAGCTTGCTCGACAATAGCTTGTAAGTTTATGTGATGTTTAATCTTGGCACATATCAGTACAAAAACTATCTTTGTTTTCTGTGTACTAAAGGACTCTAACGGATTATCTAAATATCGCTGGCACTGTTCCTCGTAAAAGAATTACGGTGGAAATTTAGAGGTTTAAAGGACATTGGATTAACCATGTTTTATGTTTTAAAAGGAAATGATATTCTTTGCTTACAACTCAGAATCACAGTCCGTGTTTGCAGTGAGACATTTTTTGATGAGAGTTCTTCTTAAAAAATCTTTGTTCTAAAGGAGACCGCTGCAATTTTGTTTAATGATAACCTCTAGAAAAACTTAGTGGTTTCCTTTTAGTGTTGTTGTTAGCATTTGATGGTTGGACCAAGTCTTATTTAGACTTTCTTTTGATATTCAGAGATTACTATTTTAATTTCAACATGAGATGTTATATGTTTAAGAGGAGACAATTGTAATTACAGTTTTTTAGTGTGCTGCATTGTGTTGAAAACCTTCTGTTTTTCAGATCTCCTTCCTAGCTGTTCTCTTCTTACTTCCCTTCCCCTCTTCGGGCACCTCCAACACTCAGCCCTATAAAGGCATTCTGAGTTGGTGTTGCCGGGAGGTGGGCCTCTTGTTCAGCAGCGTGTAGAATCCGAGGAATTGGACGCTCTGACAGTTACATTTATATATTTTTGTAATTTGTGAAATTTTGCAGGGGCAGGAATACTGGGCGCATTCAAGTCCTTAATTTTTGCTAAGCCTAAGCAACTAGTTTGTTGTACAGTTTCATTTAAAAATATCATTGGAACAGGTATCAGGCAAGCTTCCTTCCCTCTTATTTGCCAATTTCTAGTTCCTCCCACACACTTTTTAAGTCAATCGACTTCAATTAATATTCATAACCTTCTATAGCCAACAGGGAAACAAAGGAATCTGAATAAATGAATTTCGTGTCTGTCAATAATATGTGTACATTTTCCATTTATGGCAATTTGAAATAATATGACTCAGAAGTTTTTACATTGTGTCCAGAAAAATATGCAAACTTTTCAGAATATGTTTTAGAACTCTCCTGTGGTGGAGTTGGACAATGTTCCCATTGTGTGTAATTAAAGATAGTCTTTGGGGTACTTGCTCTATGAATTAAACGGTGCCCATAATAATTATAGCAAAACACATCACCATAATTCTCTTTAGATTGATAAACATCTTCACTTTCAAATACAGTATAATACTGCAATTCAGTCATCATAGAATCAACTGTTTTCACATCCCAGTCATCAGAAATAACTGTGGGTATTATTACATTGTTCATTGAAAGTTTAAATACACATGGTATTTGAATGACCTCTGTGGGGCCGTATATATCAAATGTTTCTTTATCCCAAACAATCCCATCAGGAATTGGTATAGCGGAAATATTCATGAAAGACAAGTCTCTGCAGACCTTGTGAGAAGAAAAATGAGGTTTTAAGACCTCATCCACCAATTCAACTGTTGATCTTTCTGGAAGAGAATGACTATGTATCAATAGAAAGAATGTTATGACAAACCCAATCCAAAGGAGGAGAGCTAATATAGTCAAAGAGAGCCATAGATAGTTTAATGGAAAAATGAAATAATTAGTTTTAAGCCAGTTTATCAGCTTACGTGTTTTTGACAGTTCAGATGTGGAAGGAGCAAATGAGTCCGAAAAGGTGTTGTTGACGTCGGCAAAGTATCTGAAGCAGTTTGTGCAAAAGCTGGAGCTGTATTTGTAGGAGGAGAACTGGTAGGGGTCTCCCGCGGTGGTTCATAGTAAATGACGACATCCGTCTGTGTTAAAGTTCTTTCTAATCGATCAGTACTTTTAGTATTATTTGTTGTAACAGATGTTAGTGGAACTAATGCAAGATAATTTCCCACCCTCCTCAAGCTCGGAGAGGAGTCAGCATTGCTGCTTAAAACTTGCAGAGGGACTTTTTGACCAGTAGTGAGAGGGATTCAGGAACTACTTGTTACGTACTGCGCTGGACTTTTCACCTCTGGATACCTGGTTGGCGAATTCACCAAGTCTTCTACAGGTCCTGGATACTCACAGATAAGGGTGACCCCTTCTAGTAGCCATGGTGCCGCTTGACAGGCTACGCCAAAGCAGACCGTACCCTCCAGAAGGAGTCCCAGAGAGAAAAAACCCCAACACAGGGGAAAAAAACTCAAACAGGAACTTCTGAAGAAAAACAAGAAAAAACAGGACTAAACAACAGGAAACAAAAATAGGCAAAAATCTCCCAATGCAAAAAGCAGGAACAAAGACCAGGCAAAGATCTCCAAAGGCAAAAAGCAGGAACAAAGAACAGGCAAAAATCTCCCAAGACAAAAAGCTGGAAAAAAGAACAGGAGTGAACAGCACATCCAGAAGGAAGTGTTTGCAACGCAAGGTGGAACAAGACTGACTGAGTATCGGTATCGCATTCCATCCGCGAGAACAGAAAGAGAAGCTGCGTCTGAGCGCGGCGTTACAGTAGGTCCCCTCCCCGAGGCACCAGGTTTGTCAGGATGACTGTCAAAAAACAGGCGGACCAAACAGGGTGCATGGACCGAGGAAGCATCCTCCCAAGAATAGTCACTGAGAGGGTATCCTTTCCAATGGACCAAAAACTGTAGTTTGCGTCGAAAAATTCTGGAGTCACAGATTTCTTGGACTTCATACTCAAGCTGTCTGTTAATAGAAAGAGGAGGTGGACGCTGGAACTGGCGATGGTATGGATCAGGAACAAAGAGTTTTAACTGGGACACATGGAAAACAGGTTGAACCCTCCAGGTATGAGGTAAGCAGAGACGCACAACTACAGGATTCAGAACTTGCAAAATCCGAAAAGGTCCATAGAAATGTGGCTTGAACTTATTGGTGGAAGGTAGGAATCTGGAAGAAAGCCACACCTTGTGGCCCACTTGATACAAAGGTGCGGATTGTCGATAACGATCCGCCTTTCGTTTCATTGCTTGTTTCGAAGCTAGGAGAGTTGTGTGAAGTAGGCCCTGCATTCGACGGATCTGTCGTGAAAAAGAAGTGACAGCAGGCACAGAAGAGGATGTTCAGGAAACAGTAGTGAAAGTCCTCGGATGAAATCAATAGGTACAATAAAAGGGTGTGGTCTTGGTAGCACTATGTATTGTGTTGTTATAGGAGAACTCGGCAAGAGCAAGATACTCCGACCAATTGCTTTGTGTGGCATTGCAGTAACATCTCAGATACTGCTGAAGTTCTTGATTCACTCTTTCAGTTTGCCCATTAGTTTGTGGATGGAAACCAGAGGATAAAGAAATCTCAATGTTAAATAAGGCACAAAAGGCCCTCCAGAAACGTGATACATATTGAGGCCCTCTGTCTGAAATGACCTCTTGCGGAAGACCATGGAAGTGAAAAATATCCCGCAGAAAAATGTGACTCATTTCTGAGGCCGTCGGTAGTTTCTTCAAGGCGGAGAAATGGGCCATCTTGGTGAATGAATCTACGGTCACCATGACTACTTGGTTACCAGAGGAGGTAGGTAGAGAGCATATGAAATCCGTGGCTAGAGTACACCAAGGAGCGGAAGTACCCGGTAAAGGGCTTAATAAACCTGCCATCTTAGTTCGGGGTGTCTTTGTCTGAGCACAGACTGGGCATGCTGACCCATAGGTTTCAGTGTCTGTCTTAAGCGAAGGCCACCAAAAAGATCGCTGAAGCAGCTCCTGGGTCTTCCTGATACCTCGAGGACCGGCTATAGGAGAATCATGGCACATTTGTAGAGCTTCTTTCTGCACTTTCTTGGTAGGTAGAAAAAGAGCATGTTGATGATAAAAGTAGTTGTCCTTCGTCTGCAAAAAAGGAGTCACTCTATCCCATTCTGAAGCAGACAGAAACTGGTACTCGGATTGAACGTGTTCTTGAAAAAACTGAGTAGCTCCGATGATTCTGCTAGACTCAATAAGAGGTGGAGAGGAGTTCTGGGCTATGTCAGGATATCTGCGGGATAAGGCATCTGCCACTGAATTCTGGGAACCAGGTATGTACATGATCACAAAATCGTACTGGCTAAAGAAGAAAGCCCATCGAGCCTGATGACTATTGCGACACAGAAAACTCTGAAGACATTGGAGATTACGATGATCAGTCCTGGCTTCAAAAGGCTCTCTGGAACCCATCAAGAAAGGCCTCCATTCTTTACAAGCTACTTTGAGCGCGAGTAGTTCTCGTTCCAGTACAGAATAATTGCGTTCAGACTCTGATAGGATATGAGACAGATAAAAGATAGGATGTTCCAGTCCATTGTTGTCTTGTTTTTGTAGCAGAACTGCCCCAATAGCTCTGTCTGAGGCATCAGTCACAACGATAAATTTCTTGGTATTGTCAGGATGACGCAACACGGGTGCTTGGGTAAAGGCTGTCTTCAATTCTTGAAACGCGCATTCAGCATCCTTGATCCAAACGAAACCCTTCTTCAGGTTCTCTTTCTTAATTGTTTGTGTTATGAAACTTTGTAGGTGGGCAAAGTTCCTGAAGAAACTGACGATAAAAGTTTGATAAACCAAGGAAACATTGCGTTTCCTTAATGGAGATTGGAGAAGGCCAATCTAATATCGCACTGACCTTGTCAGGATCCATGGATATTCTGTGTTGATTAATACAGAACCCCAAATACTTTACTTCAGATTTATGGAACTCACACTTCTCAGGTTTACAAAACAATTGGTTTTTCTTGAGTCTTTCCAGGACTTGCAGGACATGATTTATATGTTGCTTAGGATCACGGGAATATATCAAGATATCATCCAAATAAATGACTACATATTGGTTGAGTACATCAGAGAACACTGAATCCATAAATCGTTGAAAAACAGAAGGGGCGTTGGTCAGTCCAAAAGGCATAACACGGTACTCATAGTGCCCAAAAGGGGTACGGAAAGCTGTCTTCCATTCATCTCCTTCCTTGATCTGAAGGAGTCTAATTTGGAAAATATCTTGGCTCCTTGAATGGCATCCAATATATCTCTGATTAAAGGCAGCGGATATCGATCCTTAATCGTTATTCTGTTGAGTTCACGAAAGTCAACACAAGGAGCGCAGATCCTTGGTCTTCTTTGGGACGAAGAAAAGAGGAGCCCCAGCCGGGGATGTGGAAGGAGCAATCAAACCGTTGTGCAAGTTATCGTCTAAATATTCCTTTAGCACCTTCTTTTCTTGGTCTGTCAGAGAATACATTCGACCAAAGGGAACGACTTCATCAGGAATTAAAGGAATAGCACAGTCATAAGTGCGATAAGGCGGCAAAATAGGATTACTAGGTTTTTGAAAAATCCTGATATATTCCTGATAACAATCTGGAACTCCCTGGATCATATTGATAGAGTTAGTGTTATCCTTCGTTGACTGACAGGACCTTTTGGGAGTCCAATAAGAAGTAGTGGAATAACAATTCTGTTGACCAAATGAAGACGTTAGGGATATAGTTGTTGTTTCCCAATTGATATAGGGGTTGTGTCGGGCTAACCAGGGTATTCCCAAAATCATGATGTGATTTGGTGAGGCTATGAGATCAAAGGCAACATGTTCTTGATGCCCCCCAAATGTCAAACAAAGAGTAGGAGTTGAGGCCACCACAGGCCCTGAGGTTAACGGAGAGCCATCCACCGTGTGAACCTTCTCAGGAGTCTCTTTAAGAATGCAGGGAATTCCTTTACTCATAGCCCAGGTCTCATCCAGATAGAGTCCACTGACTCCGCAATAAAGGAGAGCCAGAAGGTGTTCTTCTTGATCTTGTGAACTTTGTAACTTGACCGAGAGGATAAACAGGGTGGCCATGCTTTCTTTGGAGGAACATATTGATGGTACTTCAGCTCCTCCCGTCTCCTTCCTCCTTACAGGGGACGGGAGCTGGCGTTTACCGCAGGTCTTGAGGGACGTACCGGACAGCTATGGATCAGGTGGCCAGCCTTACCACAGTACAGACAAAGCCCCTTTCGTCATCGTTCCTCTCCTTCTGACTCCGTCTATGGCCCACGAACCAGATCTATCTGCATGGGTTCTTCAGGGGGAGTTGGAGGGGCTTCGAATGGAATATCTTCCGTTTGCTGACTTCTAGCACGAAAGGTACCAGACTGGTATGGAGCTTGCGTTCTACGTCTCTCCATCTTGCGCTCTCGAAGTCTATTATCGATATTCATAGATTGATCCATTAATTCCTTCAAAGAACAAGCTGGAGAAGAATGTACAAGCTCATCTTTAATTTCTTCATGCAGGCCTCGGCGGAAAAGGGTTATGAAGGTGCGTTCCACCCAGGAGGTTTCAGCTGCCAGCTGTTTGAAGCGGGTTATATACTGCAGAACATCCTGATTACCCTGCTGAATATCACATAAGACCTCTTCAGCTGCTCCTTCTACCCCAGGTCTCTCAAACATTTGTTTGAAAAGAGTCAGGAAAGCGGAATAGTTAGCCAGGACTGGGTCTTCTGCAGAAACCAGAGGAGTCGCCCAAACAAGCACCGGACCAGACAAGGCGCTGATCAGATAGCCCACCTTAGCTTTATCTGAAGAAAGTGTGGAGTGGACGAAAGGCAAAGAAAACCGTCACGGCGTCCAAAAATTCCTTGATCTTTAGAGGATCTCCAGAATATCGAGCAGTAGTGGCAGATACGCGTGGTATGTCCATTGATCGGGAAGACAAGACCTGACGTAGCGAAGTGTTCTCTGCCCGTAACTGTTGTAACTCTTGGGCTTGTTGTTGGACAGTCTGCAACATGGCTTGAGCATTTTCTGACGCTGCTCCCTGTAGATCTTCCATGGCGATCTCGCAACGTGGAATCTTTTGGCGTTGCAATCTGTTATGTACTGCGCTGGACTTCTCACCTCTGGATACCGGGTTGGCGAATACACCAAGTCTTCTACAGGTCCTGGATACTCCCAGATAAGAGCGACCGCTTCTAGTAGCCACGGTACCGCTTGACAGGCTATGCCAAAACAGACCGTACCCTCCAGAAGGAGTCCCAGAGGGAAAAAAACCCAACACTGGGGAAAAAACCTCAAACAGGAACTCCTGAAGAAAAACAAGAAAAAACAGGACTAAACAACAGGAAACAAAAATAGGCAAAAATCTCCCAAGACAAAAAGCAGGAACCAAGGACAGGCAAAAATCTCCCAAGGCAAAAAGCAGGAACAAAGAACAGGCAAAAATCTCCCAAGGCAAAAAGCAGGAACAAAGAACAGGAGCGAACAGCACATCCAGAAGGAAGTGTTTGCAATGCAAGGTGGAACAAGACTGACTGACTTATATACTGAGAAAAGGGAAGGGACATCACAGGAAAAGGAAAGAACAACATCTTGAATTGGGAAGACCCCATAGACCAGTATAGGAAAAATAAAGTAGTATAAAACAAAAACAGAGCATGTTTTGTTGTCCCTTGTGTCGTATAAAGGTTTTATTCGTGATGCATAATCAGAAATGTAAGTGCCGCCAAAATTCAGGAAACCGAATTGGAGTTTTTTAATTGTACTTGGAGGCTGTAACTGTGCACATTTTTCCAAGAATTGTGGCGCTAGGCTCTTTCCTTCACTTGATAGCTCATGTCCCAGAAACAGGACGCTAAGGAAAGCTATTTCCCCCGTAGGTCGTTCCACCTCTTCCTGATGTCCTCCCGATTTCTTGGGTGCTGTCCCACTGCGTTGACCCTGTCCACAATTCTTCGCCATAGCTCCATCTTCCTTGCTATTGAGGTGTGCTGCACCTGTGATCCAAATAGCTGTGGCTCTACCCGGACGATTTCCTCCACCATGACCCTGAGCTCCTCCTCCGAGAACCTGGGGTGTCTTTGCCATGCCATGGGGTGGTGTAGGTGATGTGTGGGGTGGAGTGTGTGGTGATAAGTGTGCTGATATGTAGTGGGGTGTTGTGTGAGGTGCGTGGAAGTTCTGTGGGTGATGTTGTTGCGTGGCTGTGGATGCTGTTGTTCTTGCTGGTGATGTCTCTCTCTGGCCTTCTTTTGGAATTTTTTGTTGTAGGGGTTTGCGGGTGATGTGGGTGTGTTTTTTATATTGTAATGGGTGTGTGGGAGTGGTGTGTGTATGTGTATCAGGTGTGTGTATTTCGAATTATCCAATGTGGCTGTGTTTTGTAAAAGTGTGTGTATTTTGAGCGCGGCAGTGTGTACCGCCAATGGAATACCGCGGTTGAAAAACCGCTGCATGGAATCTGGAGTCTGTCTGTGATTTCGAAATAGTGTATTAGCAATTACAGTGACAAAATGCTCTTTCAATTGTAATGTCAACATACCTATGCCACACAGCTCTAGTCCATGAGGAATCTAAGCAGATGTCACACAGTGGGTCCCACATATGTGAAATCGTAAGGGAAAGTGACAACTCAGTGACCATACACTGGGTGAAAACGACAGACAGTAGAGAGGTAGTAGTGTTAAAGTACATGTAGTAGGCAGGTCTGTACTCTTCCCTGTGTCTCACTGGAAATATTGCTGGATCACTGAGTCCCTGTTGTTCATGTCTTCTTCCTCTGCTTCCTCGTCTTCACTGTCCACAGGCTCCACAGTTGCCACAACACCGCCATCTGGACCATCCTCTAGCAGAAAAGGCACCTGACGTCGCAAAGCCAAGTTGTGAAGTATACAGCAGGCACACCTTCTTTGGAGAGTAGAATAGGGATCCACCTGTCACATAGAGGCACCTGAACCTGGCCTTCAGGAGGCCGAAGGTCCGCTCGATCACACTCCTAGTTCGCCCATGGGCCTCATTGTAGCGTTCCTCTGCCCTTGTCCTGGGATTCCTCACTGGGGTCAGTAGCCATGACAGGTTGGGGTAACCAGAGTCACCTGCAAATGGTGAGGGACAACTGTTAGACACACACTAACCTGGAGGGATATCCACAGACCCTGACAACCATTCCCACTGACTTGCTTCCAGGATCTCACCTAATAGCCACACACGGTGCCTCTGGAGTTGACCCATCACATAAGGGATGCTGCTATTCCGCAGGATGTAGGCGTCATGCAGTGAACCAGGGAGCATGGCATTCACATGGGAGATGTACTGGTCTGCCAAACATACCATCTGTACATTCATCGAATAATAACTCTTCCGGTCTCTGTACACCTGTTCACTCCTGTGGGGGGGGACCAAAGCCACATGGGTCCCATCAATGGCACCTATGATGTTGGGGATGTGTCCCAGGGCATAGAAATCACCTTTCACTGTAGGCAAATCCTCCACCTGAGGAAAAACGATGTAGCTCCGCATGTGTGTCAGAAGAGCAGGCAACACTCTGGACATTGCGTTGGAAAACATAGGCTGGGACATCCCTGATGCTATGGCCACTGTTGTTTGAAAAGACCCACTTGCAAGGAAATGGAGCACTGACAGCACCTGCACTTGAGGGGGGATTCCTGTAGGATGGCGGATTGCTGACATCAGGTCTGGCTCCAACTGGGTACACAGTTCCTGGATTGTGATAATCACATGTCGCTCCTCCATTGTCGACAGGTCCACCTGTAGTGTGGTTAGTTTTACGTATCCTTTGCGCGTTAGCTTCAGGCTTTAGGCCTTTGTGCACTTTGCCCTGGATGTATTTTATTCATTTGCTGGCAGCTTAGAGCCTCTGTGCACTTTGCTCTAAATGCTTTTTATTAGGCTTCGTACTGTTATTTTTCAAATAGCCAGTTCTACGGTTTTGTTTTTTATTCATATCACACTGTTTAGCCTACTTCAGCACTGGAGTTCTCCATAACACATTCACTCTGTGCTTCAGTCAAGGATACAGGCCCTCATTCTGACCTTGGCGGTCTTTTCGCAAGACCGCCGAGTTACCGCCGCGGTAAAGACCGCCGACCGCGGCGGTATGCCGCTGCGCGTATTCCGACCGCTTGGAGCGTTCCGCCGGAATACCGCCAGCAGCCACACTGGCGGTCGGCGGGAAAGTGGAGACTGGTCAACCTCCACCGCCACGCCAGCAGAACACCGCCCCCAGAATTACGACCCACATTTCTGTGTGGCGGTCTTCTGTTGGCGGTCTTCTGTTGGTGGTCACGTCCCTATGGCTCCCGTCGCCTCCCGGAGGACCAACGCACAAGGTAAGTTGATCGTCCGTGAGGGGAGGGGGTGGGGGGGTGTTGTGTGATGTGTGCGTGCATGGGGGTGTGCGTGTGAGTGTGTAGAGGGGGTGTGTGAGTGCGTGCATGCGGGCGGGGATTGCTGCTGTGCCTATGGGCAATGTGTGTAGTTCGGCGGGTGCGCATGTCGGCATGTATGTGTGCGGGTATGTGTCCCCGTTGTGTATGTGTGTGTGTAGGGGGTGTGTATATGTGCATGTTGGGGGTGTGTGCATGTCGGGGTGCGTGTATGTGCATGTCGGGGTGGGGGTGGGGAGGAGGTTCGTACCACCTCTGGGGGGTGGCAGGGGGGTGGAGGGTGTGGGGGGAGGACTCGGGGGGCAGTGGGGGAGACCCCTATCAGTGCCAGGGAAGGAATTCCCTGGCCCCGATAGTGCCTACCGCCATGGTTCGCATGGCGGTTCCCGAACGCAAGAAACCGTGGCGGTAAGCAGGGTCATGATAGCGTTGGCGGTCTTGGGTCGACCGCCGGACCGGAGTGCGCAGACTCCAGCCCGTCGGTCATGACCGCCGTGGCTGTCGGAGTGGGGAAGTGGCGGTCGGTCGCGGCGGGGACCGCCGCGGTCAGAATGCCATTTTTAATACCGCCGGTCTGTTCGCGGTCCGACCGCCGCCTCTCCGCCGACCGCCAAGGTCAGAATGAGGGCCACAGTCTGGTACATTGCCGATAGACGTGGTAGGAGTTTAGACTTGGCATTCCTGCGTAGGGACATTTTTTGATCACGCTGACATGTTAGTTATAAAATCACTTCCTTGTCCCAATACACGCAAGAGGGAGATTCCGACCAGGGAACCACAACTAGACGCTGACTGCCTCGTTGCAGATGCTGAACCAAGATCACAGGCCTTTGCTCAGGTATGAGGGCTGATGTCTCCCCAGTGATACAGGCAGGCAAGCTAGAAGCTTAACATGCTGTGCTCGAAATAGAACAAGCAGAGGGAGAGTAGAAACTATTAGACACGATGATCGCTTTGTTCTTATGTTTTACTCTCCTGGTGACTATTTCAATCCTACTGTGTTGTATGGTTCTGGTTATTGCGGCTCACGCCTTATTATCTAAAATACAGTCGTTTTATTAAAACATTATATAAAACTTATACTGTCTTTGTCATTTGTATATGAGATCATATTGTAAATGAGAGAGTTGGTTTGGATCTGAGTGACCACGACTTCCCTGAGAAGTTCCAAAGATGTCATGCGCTCGGCTGCCCAATCATCTCTTCCCCGTGGGAGAAATGAGGCACTGCTAGTTAGCCGGAGCAAAAACCGGATTTAGGGTGACAGAGTTCCTTACACGTGGGTCAGACTCAGTCCCCCACACCGTTATCGATCCTGCTGCCTAGAAATCCAGTAGTCTCATTTAGTATAATGACAGCCCACGCGACATGGCGCCGCCAATGATTGGTCTGGCTCTAATATTTAGGTCCGGCTGACTCTCTCGGTCTCATATATATTTTGACTCCTCGGTTCCGTAAGCGGAGACGTCCGTGGGGCTGAGGGTTTCCGCCACCACGGTATAGGTACATCCTGTTACTTAGTGGTTGGTTGTTCAAGCTTGAACTCTGAAAGGAAAATCCCGATACTGGTGTGCCTTCTCTGACCTGGTGCTGTTTTTACAAATGGCGAATCCTAATGTAGTGAATATAGCAGTTAATATGCGACACCTGCTCACAGGATATCTGATAGCACATGGCCTGACGGTCCAGGGGGGTCCGGTCACTTTTGTGGTGGACGCCCATGCAGCCTATAGAACAGAACTTTTTTATTCTTGGGTCGTATTTCCAGCAGTTGATGGGGGTACAAACACTTTTCACGAATACACTGTTGCGAATGTCCCTGGACAATACAGGGCTTATGCATACTTAGAGATACCTTTATCTTATCAAGAACACCATAATTGGCTTGATGGCGCCCTCCCACACACAGTAGCACAAGTTAGGTTAGGTCCACTGAGTAATGATGGTCCTACCTGGCCTTTATTGGCTACATATACACCTCATCCTGCGGCTGCTCAATTGACAGTGTTTGAAGTTCGTCGTTTATACACAGACTTAACGGCTAATTATAGACAATTAGTTCAGTTTGTCATGCAGACACTAAATACAAACGCAGCACGTGCTGCTCCAGCGCACCCACAGGCAGTGGTTCCGGGTATCAATACGGCCACTGTACACTCAGTTATGGGTAAGGTACCGGCTAAACGTGAGGAAACTCCATTTTGTCTGGCACAAAAAATTAATACGCTGGAAGCAGTATTTCCCCATACGGGACCTCAGGATAAACATAGAATATTGATGATGTGTTTGCCGTATAGGATGGTTCCTCCGGTGGACCTTTGTAATACTTGGGGCACGGTGTTTGCCGCGCTCTACACTACGGCACACGGTACACCAACATTAGCTAATTTACCGGAAGTGCTTAAACAAATTCAAGATGAATATGGGGCTGCCCCTGCCTTAGATTTGGCCATGCAGTTAATGGGCAATTTTGCTGCGGTTTCTTCTATTATTTTGAGTAATCTCAAGGGAGAGGCAGTAGCACTAGCAGTGCGAATGCGTCTTCGGGACGTTCCGCAGATTAATCAGGAGCGGGAACTTCAGAGAATAATAGCAGAGACATATTCCAGTATTGGTCGCGATAGCCTAGGGGCTTGACCACAAAAACCCCAATTACAGGGTAAAAATAATAAAGACAATGCTAAACAACAGCAACCTGAGGGTACTAAAAAGCGCTGGGAAAAGAAACAGCAAACACCTAAGAAAGATGGGGGACAGTCTCCACAACCGGAGACCCTGCAGAATAGGTATAATCTCAGGAATAGGGATAATTTGAAGACGCCTGATAGATATCAATATACTGATACACGCCAATCTCGTTCCTTTCAGGACTCCTCAGAGAAGAGAAGTGAGAGAGGTGGGCGGTCAGAGCGGAGAACGGAGGACGTGAAACCGTGACAGGATTCACAACGCTCAACTGAGGTTTCTATTAAGCAAGAAGAGAAACCGCTGCAACAGAAACAGAAATTTAAAAAGAAGAAAGTGGCAGCAGTCTCAGTTAGACATGCCTCTCAAGAAGAGAGTTCTCTTGACGAACAAGACATGGGCGTTGGCACTGTTAGGCAGCGCGGCAGTGGTCACAATAGTTCGCCTGAGTCTTCTAGAGCATCTGGAGGTGAAAGCAACTGATGACTTCATACAAGTCGAAACGGCGGATATGCGAGTCTCTGATCCTGATAGAGTATATAAAGTGACTCTGCGATTAGAAGGGGACATTGACCGCATTGTACACGCCATCTTTTGGGACCATGTGGTAAAATCATATGATGTTCTGCTGGCCGAACAGGATTGGCCACCTGACTTTGTTCGCGACTGTCCGGTTGGGGAGGAGGTTATTATACCTTCCTTCTCACCACTTGTTCCGAGAGAACTAGCGGAGTCCTATAGTAAAACATGGGCTCTAGCACAGGCTCCCGCCTATATAGAAATAACGTGGGGTGGGATAGACAATCACCTTATCATGTAATTCCAATAAAGGGCGAACCTTAGCCACAGCCTCAGTATCCTATCAAATTTGAGGCAAGGGCATAGGTAAGGAAAATTCTTACACAATTGGAGTACCAGGGTGTAATTGAGCCCTGTGTCTCAGGGAATAATCCCTTATTTCCGGTTGCTAAACCGGACCATTCATATAGGATAGTGGTGGATTACAGACATTTAAATGGTCATACAGGCACATATGCAATACAGAATTCACATAGCGCAGCGCTTATGAATAAGTAAGAAATACAAAACAACGTTAGATATCTCGAATGGGTTTTTCTGCCAAAATATAGCACCCGAAAGTCGGGACTATACCAGTTTCAGTGCGTTTGGCTCTCAGATAAAGTTTTGTCTTTTGCCTCTGGGGTATAAGAATAGCCCAGGTCTGTTTTCGGCTCGAAATGCTGCACGAGTTGGACCCTGAAGCGTTATCATATGTTGATGACATATATCTGACAGACGATGAGATTCTGCAACATCTAAGGCGTGTATCGCGCATTGTTGTGGGGTTTGCTGATATTGGCTATAAGTTTAATTTTAAGAAATCGAAGATTGCCTTCCTCAGCGTCATTTTCCTGGGATATGAGTTGTCGAGTGAGGGCAAGCGCTTAGAGCCACATTTTTGGGAGAAATGTGCTTTATTGCAGCCTCCTAATACGGTTCGGAAGCTCCAGTCATTGTTGGGGTTTCTGAATTTTGGCAGAACTTACATTCCTGATTATGCTACATGTATAAAACCTTTATACAAGTTGATTTGTCCGAATTTTTCGAGTAGATTTTGGACGATTCAGCATACACATATCCTACGAGATTTGCAAACTGATCTCTTAGCAGTTAAACATTTACACACACGGGACAATAAAACGCATTTAGTCATCAGGGTGATACCTGGGGCTGTTGGGTTTACATATGTCACCTTTAATGAGGGTGAGACAGTCCCGATTGCATACAAGTCCCACTTGTATTCTGCTGCAGAACAACGATTCGCGCAAACTGAGAAGATACTCACTGCTGTACAGATGGCTGTGATTAAAGAAAGACCGCTTGCCCAGGGCCAACGCATTATTGTCGTTTCCCCGATTCCAGCCTTAGAGGCTGTTACAAAAGCGAGTGTCCCTAATTCGAAAACGTTACACCCGCGATGGATACAATGGGCTACGTCTTTGACGGCCACTGATGTAGATTACATATTTGACCCTAAACTGCAGACTCAAGAATTTCTTCAATATGAAATGGAGTACCCAGTCCCTGCTGGCACATTGCCTATTGACCAATATCAGGTGGTCATGTATACCGATGGCTCTGCGCAACCAGCGGTTGGGACTAAACAACAGTATTCTGCTGCATGTGCGGTGGTGAGCGGTACGATGGAGGGGAAGTGTTCTGCCCCCGACATACTTATACTAAAACCTTGGGAGATTGCACGGCACAGCTGGCTGAGCTCAAAGCTCTATTGTTAGCGTTGGAGCATGCGGATCCGGCGATTTTAACCTTGCTGGTCTGTGACTCCTACTACTGTGTACAGTCTTTCAATGAATATCTACACTATTGGAAGTTGAATGGGTTCAGAGATTCTAAAGGCAACACCATTAAACACAAATTGTTGTGGGGTAAGGTTGCGGATCTGAAAGAGACGCTTCCTAAGGTCCATGTTGTACATACACTTGGACACCAGCGCGTTGGAATACATGTTGCTGGGAATACTTTGGCTGATGAAGCCGCGAAATCAGCAGTGGCTGTTGCCACTGTGGCCGCAGTGACTCGTTCGAGTTCCAAACCAGACACAGAGATTTCGGCTGCCATAAAAGCTACGGCTGATGGCACGCCATTTCCTAAAGGATTTCCTTCTAAATATAGTTACTGCTTGAGTAGTGCGCTAAATGCTGTTGTTAATATTCCAGGCATTGGTGTACGTGAACTACCCAATAAAATTGAGAGACCTCGATTAATTTCTGCAGCACATGAGGGGGCGGCATCTGCACATGCTGGTGTGGCTGCCACGATTTCACTTTTACAGGCTTGTTACTGGTGGCCTGGTCTCTATAAAGAGACAAAGCAGTATGTCCTTTGTTGTGACGTTTGTCAACAAATTAAAGCTTCGTCGGCTAGACGCCCGCAGCAGACGCCCCTTCTGATTTCAAATAAACCTTTACAGTGTGTGTACTTGGATCATTGTGGTCCGCTGACACCAGATAGTGCATACAAATATATATTGGTTGCTGTAGATTCGTGCTCCAGATTTGTGTGGGTCTGGCCATAGCGCTCGGCTGACGCTCGAACTGTTATTAAAGATTTGCGCATCTTTGTCGATACATTTGCTGTTGCAGCTTTTCATTCGGACCAGGGCCCTGCATTTGCCTCTAAGGCATTCAGGGACACCATGGCTTTGTTGGGGTCCAACTCCAATTCTCGTCTCCATTTCATCCCGAGGGAAATTCTGCCGTGGAGCGTTTAAATCGTGATTTAAAGCAATCCTTAACGGCCAGAGTTATAGGTACGGGTTGTGGTTGGCTAGCCCACCTGTATGGAGTACAGAGAGCACTTAATAACTTGCCTAGAAGGTCACTGGGGGGTCGTACTTCATATGAGTGCCTGTTCGGAACACGGATGTATGTTCCTGATCTAGATGGTCCTGGTGTGGAGGCGGCAGATACGCCTTTTGACATAAATGATCGTGTCACTGTTTTTCAGGATTTACAACAATTCCGTGAAGATAACTCTTCTGCAAGTGCTGCCTCCTCAGGAATTAAGGATGAGCCAGTAACTCCTACTGGTTGGATACCCAGGATTGGGGATCTAGTGCGTGAAAAGGTCGCAGTAAAGAAAGAATTTGGTCCTTCTTATCGAGCACCTGTCCCAGTGTTAAGGGTAAGCGGCACGAGAACTGTGATTTTACCACCGCTGCAAGGGGCCAAAGGAAATCGCTTTGTTTCCATTGATAATGTCAAATTACAACATGTGGCCGATTCTGCACAGCAGACCAAGAGGGACACCCAGTAGTTCCGGAATCCCTCTCACTACTGGGGAAGAAGTCCCGATGCAGGTGATTTACACCGACGCTGTTTCCTCTCCGAGCTTGGGGAGGGTGGAAGATGATCTTGCGATTGTTCCACAGACGACGATTAATATGGAATATTTGGATCAAGTTGCTGTACGTTCTACTGATGTTTCTGAACATGTAGTTTATAGTGTGCCAAGGCGAGAGCCTCCATCTGCTTCTTTGTTCACAGTTGCACCTTTTGCAAGAACTGCCTCTGGCTGCTTCAACGACACTGATGATGCAGTGTCCGGCTCCTTGTCCTCGATGTCTTCAGTCCGAGGTCCACGTAAGCTGCTGTGTTGGCTTAAACGCACATATTTTGTTTTTCCTTGGAACTATTTGTGGCTCTTTATGGCTGTAATGACTCTTTTTTTGTGGTTGGGATTTGTGGTTACTTTTTTTCTAGTAATACATGGTCATTTTCTTCCTGAACGATCTGACATTGAGCACGTGGAGACTGTGTTAAAACCACATTTTTCGTCTCATATGGTTCGGAGAGACTTGTCAAATGTAAACATTTCTGCAATACCGATTCCGGATGGGATTGTGTGGGATAAAGTTATGTTTGATATATATGGTCCCACTGAATTGATTCAAATACCGTATGTCCTCAAGTTATCAATGAATGATATTGTAATACCAGGCATTGTTTCTGATGATTGGGATGTGAAGACTGTAGATTCTATGCTGACAGATTTGCAATATTGTACTGTCTATGACGATGAAGATGCTTACCAATTTAGAGATAATCATGGTGACATGTTTTGTTACAACTATTATGGACACCACTTTATTCATAAAGCTAGTAGCCCTAAGTCCATATTTAATTATGTGCAATGAAAACATTGCTCGACTCCTCCACAAGGGAGTTCGAAAACGTATGATGATAAATTTGCATATTTTTCTGGGCATAATCAACTAAATGCTAAGTCTTACTATTTTAAAGTTACTCCGTATTCTAATAAGCAAATGTTATTAACCGATACTAAATTACTGTATTCAAATTTGTTTGTATCTAAACTTTCGGTCGAGGGGTATGAATACTGGTTTAGGACTGTTGACTTGAAAAGTGTTTGGGGTATGAAAAATTGGCAGATGCAAGGCAGGGACACATTATTTAGAGCATGTATTATCCCTGTGCAGATGATTTTCCTCAATGACACAGTACAACAGACTAGCTGTTTGGGCTTGGCAACAATTAGGGAGTTAAATTTGCCTAGTATACATGTCCCTTCCAAATTAAACAACTGGCAGCACTATGTGAATGCTACTTTTGGTGAATTTACACATTGGGTCCAGAATGGTACGCTTAACACTTCATCGATACATCCGGGCGGTGGTTATTATGGCCTGTAGACACTAATAAGTGTCATCAACATTTTCTCACCTCTTCAGGGGGGTTCAGGACTAGTAGGGCAGACCCTAGTTACATTTCACCAGAACATGCTGATATTATAACTACATACAGCGTGGGGAAGCTTTGTCAGCAATGGTTGAAGTCGTCCACGCTGGATGCAGTTAAGTCACATCTCACGTTACTGTCTAATGATACTGATTTACAAGATTTTTCGTCAGGTCCCAAGGTACCACGGAAGAAACTATTTTTATACGAAGTTTATAATGAGATTTGGAAGCTTTCACAACAGGAGGCTGCAGCCCGGTTGAGGCAGATTGATCAGGAAAACCTGATGCAGACTTTGTCTGTTGTTGATAATGGCATGCATACCCTTTCTGACCGGGTTTACACGATTGACAGCATTGTTTCCTCTACTATTGACATTATTAAATCAGACATGTCTTCTTTATATCATGGGCAGAGTCAGACGTGGTCCATCATGCAGCTGGGTTGGACTCTTCAGACCTTGAAGGCAGGTCGCGTTCCGTGGCAGCACATTCGTGCCAGAGAGATCTTTGTCTCCTTTAATTTGACTCGTCAACAACAGCTGATGGCTAAAAAGGAAGCGACGTATGTCATGTTAAATATTGAAAAATTGGTGAAACTGCCTTTCACGGTTGCTGAGATTCCGTCAGCTGAGTGGTTGTTTCATGGGGTTATTAATTTGCCTATCTCCACTCTGCAATTTACTTCTTGTTTGAAGCACATTCCGGTGGGTAGATATGAACTATTGGGAGACAGTTACATACACGAGGTGTGGGAGCTTCCCTTTCAATACAGATGTATTAATGGTTTGAGGGAGGTTTTTCTTAGCAGTAGTGAATGCGAAACTTCTGTCAGCAATTCTATGGTTTGTAAACAGCTGTCCTTGCACGGAGCGTGTAACGCTTCGATTGCTAACTTAGCTTGTTATCTGAAGGGAGTGCCAGTCTTGGTTATTAAAAACACTTTCCAGGTGCTTTCTAACGGCAGTTACATTGTTCTTAACAGCGAACGCTGCTGTGGCATGCGTGCCGGCATAGTTTACGTTGTCATTGTCAACAAGGCCGTTACGTGCTGCGAGAATGTGTTGTTTCCCCCCACTCAAATTAGGGAGGTAGCGGCCATCTGGCCTCATATTGCTACTTCCAAGGTTAGTTTCGACAAGTTGAGTCGACTAAAGGCTTTATTGTTTCAAAAGCATGTGGCCCTTACATCTGCTAGCGAGACCTACACACTTCAAGTGGCAAGGTCATCGGCGGAAATACAGTCCCTTTTGAATACTAACTTTCCAAGTCACTTCGGTGAACTTGTGGGACATATATTTAATGCATCCAGCACTGCTGGTATTGCACATTTTTTCAAAGCCGTTGGTGTTGGTTTTGCTCACACCTTCTCTTCCATATTCGGTTTGATACCTTCGGCTATACACTCTATTTTCGGAAGCATTTTTGGGGGTCTCCCGATTACTTTGGCTTTATTGGCTGGAGTTTTGCTGTTGTTGCTATTTTTTCGCAATGGCTGTCCCGCCACGACGAGATCCTATATTGCTGCTCCCGTCAGCGCAGCTGTGTCGTGAACGCATGATGCAGCATTTTGGAGCAACACTCCTGGGCCATTTGGAGTGTGACTGGTCCTTGTCATTCCGACCGGTTTTGGATTGTGTGCAACCCGTGTTTCGGTGCCTTTGGTGCTCGTTTGAACATGCACTGGCTCTCTGTCTCTCACTGCAGCGCCCTCCAGTGGTCGATCCTGATCTGTTGATGTTCCCGATTAGGGCTCATTCCCAGACTTGTGCACTACGGTTGCGTTTGCTTCGTGAGGCAGTTTATGAGATTCCCTTCCTGGAGGAAGATGGTTTTGTCTCATTCATAGGCCCTGCACGGGGTGCCGCCCTGAATGGATTTGGGGCTTTGGAACACACCTGCTCCATGGTACTTTGTGGCTTGGATCTTCCGATATTGACATATATCGAAGTGGAGGAGCTCCTACTTTCTATTGCTTCTGTTTAACAATTGGATTTTTTTTTCCTCTCCTGCAAAATTGACATTATATTGAATTTGGCTTTATTGTCACATGTTTCCTAAATTTATGACTTTGTTGTCTTCTGACCTTGTTGAAATATGTATATAATTTTAGGTATTGTTTATATCTGGGGCATATTTTTATGTTATTGGAACCACTTGCTACTGACAAGGGGAGGGTGTAGTGTGGTTAGTTTTACGTATCCTTTGCGCATTAGCTTCAGGCTTTAGGCCTTTGTGCACTTTGCCCTGGATGTATTTTATTCATTTGCTGGCAGCTTAGAGCCTCTGTGCACTTTGCTCTAAATGCTTTTTATTAGGCTTCGTACTGTTATTTTTCAAATAGCCAGTTCGACGGTTTTGTTTTTTATTCATATCACACTGTTTAGCCTACTTCAGCACTGGAGTTCTCCATAACACATTCACTCTGTGCTTCAGTCAAGGATACAGTCTGGTACATTGCTGATAGACGTGGTAGGAGTTTAGACTTGGCATTCCTGCGTAGGGACATTTTGTGATCACGCTGACATGTTAGTAATAAAATCACTTCCTTGTCCCAATACACGCAAGAGGGAGATTCCGACCAGGGAACCACAACTAGACGCTGACTGCCTCGTTGCAGATGCTGAACCAAGACCACAGGCCTTTGCTCAGGTAAGAGGGCTGATGTCTCCCCAGTGATACAGGCAGGCAAGCTAGAAGCTTAACATGCTGTGCTCGAAATAGAACAAGCAGAGGGAGAGTAGAAACTATTAGACACGATGATCGCTTTGTTCTTATGTTTTACTCTCCTGGTGACTATTTCAATCCTACTGTGTTGTATGGTTCTGGTTATTGCGGCTCATGCCTTATTATCTAAAATACAGTTGTTTTATTAAAACATTATATAAAACTTATACTGTCTTTGTCATTTGTATATGAGATCATATTGTAAATGAGAGAGTTGGTTTGGATCTGAGTGACCACGACTTCCCTGAGAAGTTCCAAAGATGTCATGCGCTCGGCTGCCCAATCATCTCTTCCCCGTGGGAGAAATGAGGCACTGCTAGTTAGCCGGAGCAAAAACCGGATTTAGGGTGACATAGGCCCTCATTCCGACATTGTCGGGGGCCGCCAGAATACCATTCCGCGGTCGAAAGACCGCGGCGGTGATTCTGACTTTCCCGCTGGGCTGGCGGGCGGCCGCCTTCAGGCCGCCCGCCAGCCCAGCGGGAAAGAGGCTTCCACAATGAAGCCGGCTCGGAATCGAGCCGGCGGAGTGGAAGCTGTGCGACGGGTGCAGTTGCACCCGTCGCGTATTTCACTGTCTGCAAAGCAGACAGTGAAATACATTTAGGGGCCCTCTTACGGGGGCCCCTGCAGTGCCCATGCCAGTGGCATGGGCACTGCAGGGGCCCCCAGGGGCCCCGCGACCCCCCCTACCGCCATCCGGTTCCCGGCGGGAGAACCGCCGGGAACTGGATGGCGGTAGGGGGGGTCGGAATCCCCTCGGCGGCGCAGCTAGCTGCGCCGCCTTGGAGGATTCCAATGGGCGGCGGTACACTGGCGGGAGACCGCCAGTGTTGCCGGTCCGACCGCGGCTTTACCGCCGCGGTCGGAATGCCCATTGGAGCACCACCGGCCTGTCGGCGGTGCTCCCGCGGTCCTCCACCCTGGCGGTTTGAAACCGCCAGGGTCGGAATGAGGGCCATAGTTCCTTACATGTGGGTCAGACTCAGTCCCCCACACCGTTATCGATCCTGCTGCCTAGAAATCCAGTAGTCTCATTTAGTATAATGAGAGCCCACGCGACACACCAACGGTCGGTACACCGGAGGACGCCGCCATCTCCTCACATGTCCCAGCGGACGGTGCCTATGAAGGACAACAGTGAGCTCAGAGTCAAACAACTCAGAGGTACGTACCCACAGTTTACACAGAACACCATTCATACACAAAAGATGGCCTGTATGTGTGTAGAGTCTAGGCCTAGGTATGTGTGACGCAGTTGAAAATGAAGCCATGTGGGCCCCTGAAATGGCGGCTGCCTGACCTGTAAAGTGGGACAATGGGATGTGAGGTAACTGCACTGGCATTGTACACCGTCCCGCTAGGCAGTCAAAGACCGCGGTTCAATGCTGCATTGGTTAACATTGGACCCTATAGGTCCCAGGAGCCAATGACGATGTACGCCGGCGGTGACGGTACGCACCGCCGCGGACGTGACCGACATTTTCTATAACTTCAATCACTCGATACCTGATCTTTGCCAGGAGAGGACCTACACTGCAAGTGCTGCTGTGACCTCGGTCTGGAAGAGACAATGGCTCGAGTGTCTGGGGAAAGGGCCCCTGCCTTCACATCGGAGGAGTTGGAGAAGCTCGTGGATGGGGGCCTCCCCCAGTACACGCTACTCTACGGTCCACCAGGCAAACAGGTAAGTACACAGGGAGCATGTTGTATGGGCTATGCCTGTGTGGAGAGGACTGGATGTAAGAAGGAAGGTGGGAGAGTGCTGCGTGCATGAAAGACAGTGAATGCATGTGACACATGGCAAGGGTAGGAGTGGGGGCCAATCAGTTTGACGGTGCAGTTGGTAATAACTTCTCTTTTTCCCCTTTACATTTCATGTAGGTCAGCGCCCACCAGAAAAAAGATATTTGGCGTGCCATTGCCAAGGACGTCCCGACCCTGGGGGTCTACCACCGACGGAGCACCCACTGCCCTAAAAGATGGGAGGACATTCGCTGCTGGAGCAAGAAGACGGTGGAGGCTCAGCTGGGGATGCCCTCCCAATGTGGGAGGGGTGCCCGTCACACCATGACCCGCCTGATGTTCAGGATCCTGACGGTGGCCTACCCGGAGGTAAATGGGCGCTTGAGGGCATCACAGCAGCCACAAGGGGGTGAGTACACTCTCATTCTGCTGACTTTGCGCGCAGTGGAGGTGTCTGGGTGGGGAAGGTGGGCTGTGGGTTTCCCTAGGCCAGGACGAGTTCCGTAGGCAAGGCCCCTCGGTAAGGCAGGCCATGTGGCACCCCACCCCACCTCTGTAGAGTGCCAAGTACACCTAGTCATGACCCTGTGTCATCTATGTGTGCAGATGTCATCCATAGCCTTGTAGGCCATTTCCCAGGAATTGAACAGTGGACCCCAAGAGCGCGGCGTAGTGCAGGGGGCTTCTGTGTCTGTCGTATCCGCCAACGGTAGTGGTAATGCATGCACTCAACATGTCTTTCTTCTGTCGTCCACCCCCTTTTTGTGGTCTCCCTGTTCTTGTGTGCATTAGCATCATCAGGCGGAGGAGCAGTGGCACCGGAGCACGAGGGAGCTGCATCCCACATGGCCCTGGAGGGCGAGACTACGGACTCAGAGTTCACCAGTGGGACAGAGGGCGAGGGGAGCTCCACGGCGGGGACAGGAGCTGACACCAGCGAGACGGACTCATCCTCTGATGGGAGCTCCCTTGTGGTTGCGGCAACATCTGTGCCCCCCGCATCTACAGGTACAGCTGCCACCCCCCTACCAGCACCGCCCTCCCAGCAGCCCCTCAGCCTTTGCCCCGTGCCCGCTCACCCAGGAGGGTGGGCATCACCTTCGCCCCAGGCACCTCCGGCCCTGCCCCAGTCACCCCTGCTGCCCTCAGTGAGGACGCCATTGACCTCCTCAGGTCCCTGACTGTTGGGCAGTCTACCATTTTGAATGCCATCCAGGGTGTAGAGAGGCAGTTGCAACAAACAAATGCATTCCTGGAGGGCATTCATTCTGGCCTCAGCACTGATGGCAGCCAATGTCCCCATCTCTAGCCTCCCCCTCCAACTTCCTTCACCCAGACCCAATCCCCTGTACCTCAGCCTATCCCAAGCACACCTACAGACCAGCATGCACACACGTCAACACACAAAGGAAGCTCTGGCAAACATCCCACAGGCACTCACGCAAGCATCACACACATGCAGACACACCAACATCCACTGCCTCCACTGTGTCCCCCTCCTCCTCGTCTCCCTCCTCCCTCCCAGTCTTGTCTACACTCACACCTGCATGCACTACCTCTACAGCCACTACGTCCCTCTCCAGCACACCCACCACCACACCCCGCTCATGTGCAGTCACCACCCCACTACCATTCACACGTCCCCTGTGTCCTCTCCCAGTGTGTCTGTGACGCCCCCTCCCAAGATACACAAACGCAGGCACACACCCACCCAACAGCCATCCACCTCACGACAGCCTCCAACGCATGCATTTTCACCCAAAGTCACCAAACATACACATCCTACAACCACCACTTCTTCCTCCACTCCCAAACCCCCTCCAGCTACCCGTCCCAGTGTGTCCCAAAAACTTTTCCTGTCCACCCTTGACCTCTTTCCCACACTTCCCCCACCCCGTCCATCTCCTAGGTCCCGAACTAGCACCTCAGCCACAACATCTCCGGGACCAGTAGTGCCTCTAGTCACCGGAATCTGGAGTGCACCGGCCACCAGGGAAGCCAGTGTGGCACGGAGCCACAGCACGGACAGTCCCCCACCTGTGAAGCATCAGAAGTTGGCCAGTGCCCGGCAGGAGAGGGGGAAGACTCCAGCCACCAAAGCCGCTCTAGGGGATCCCGGTGAGAGTGTGGAGTCAGCTGTGACACCTTCCAAGGTGGGGAAGGGCCACAAGAAACCCGGCAAGTCTGGGAAGAGCAGCATGACGGAGAAGACCGCCATCATCCCTGATGTTCCGGAGCCCACCTCCAGCACAAGCCCAGCTGCCCAGGGCAGGACTGCCAGCACCAGCCCACCTGCCCAGGAGGCCAGCACCAGCCCAGCTGCCCAGGAGGCCAACGCCAGCACCAGCCCACCTGCCCAGGAGGCCACCGCCAGTACTAGCCCCGCTGGGCCATGAACGACCGCCAGCAAAAGCCACGCTGGGCCATGAAGGACCGCCAGCACAAGCCCCGCTGGGCCATGAAGGACCGCCAGCACAAGCCCCGCTGGGCCATGAAGGACCGCCAGCAAAAGCCCCGCTGGGCCATGAAGGTCCGCCAGCACAAGCCCCGCTGGGCCATGAAGGACCGCCTGCAAAAGCCCCGCTGGGCATGGAGGATCGCCAGCACAAGCCCCGCTGGGCCATGAAGGACCGCCAGCACAAGCCCCGCTGGGCCATGAAGGACCGCCAGCAAAAGCCCCGCTGGGCCATGAAGGACCGCCAGCACAAGCCCCGCTGGGTCATGAAGGACCGCCAGCACAAGCCCCGCTGGGCCATGAAGGACCGCCAGCACAAGCCCCGCTGGGCCATGAAGGACCACCAGCAAAAGCCCCGCTGGGCCATGAAGGACCGCCAGCAAAAGCCCTGCTGGGCTATGAAGGACCGCCAGCACAAGCCCCGATGGGCCATGAAGGACCGTCAGCAGCTGAGACCCTGCAATAGAGACCACCATCTCAAGCACCGCAGAACAGGGCACCGCCAACTCAAGCACCGCTGAACAGGGCACTGCCGTGTCAAGCACCGCTGAACAGGTCACCGCCATCTCAAGCACCGCTGAATGGGGCACCGCCGTCTCAAGCACCGCTGAACAGGGCACCGCCATCTCAAGCACCGCTGCACAGGGCACCACCAACTCAGCACCGCTGAACAGGGCACCACCATCTAAAGCACCGCTGAACAGGGCACCGCCATCTCAAGCACCGCTGGCCCATGAACGGCAAGGGCACTGACTCAACTGAGTCCGTCACGGGCTGAATGATGCACTCTGGGCACCATGCCACCTCCAGAACCAGTGGAGACTGTCATCCACTACCTCTGTCCTTGGCAGGATGAAGCACTCTGGGCACCATGTCCCCTCCAGAACCAGTGGAGACTATCATCCCCTACCTCTGTCCTTAGCAGGATGATGCACTCTGGGCACCATGCCCACTCCAGAACCAGTGGAGATTGCCATCCACTACCTCTGTCCTTAGCAGGATGAAGCACTCTGGGCACCATGCCCCCTCCAGAACCAGTGGAGACTGTTATCCACTTGTGAGACTGTGGCTTTGCACTCCCCAGGATATGGCAGTGGGCAACCCACCCACTGTAGAGACTTGAGAGACTGTGGCTTTGCACTCCCCGCGATTGAACAGTGGGCAAACCACCCACTGTAGAGACTTGAGAGACTGTGGCTTTGCACTCCCCAGGATGGAACAGTGGGCATGTGGCCCCCTCGTGGATTTGGCATTGTGCACTCAACCGGCTGAGGTGCCCCCCCTTTCCCTCCCCCTGAGGTGCCTGTTTAGTTTCTGTCTGATGCCCCTGCAGTGTTCTCTCCGTCATGGTCAGGGATCTTGTGTGGGCCTCGCCCATACCGTGTGGTCCCAGTGTTCCACGGACTTTCTTAGAGTACTACCTGGACTACTATTGGTATATATTATGTACATGGTGTATATATATATTTTTGCGTACTTGATTTTAATATATTACAATGGTTACACTCATTTTCTATTGTCTTTGCATTCTTCCGGGGGGTTTGGGGGGTGTAACTGTGATGTATTGATTTGCATTAGTGTGTGAGTTGTAGTGGGTGAGGGTGGGGGTGTTGCGTGTGTGTGTCCCTGTTTTTTGCCTCCTCCTTCCCCTGTGTTGTAGGTGCAGTACTCACCGTGGTCTTCGCCGCCGGCATTCGTGCTCCTGGTAGAGGAGCAGGAAGACTATTGCAGGTAGAATTTGGAGTTCCGGGTCCATGGCGTCCTCGTTCCTCGTGGGGTGTGTAGAGGTGAGCGTTTTTCCTTCGGGATTCCTGTTTCCGCCGTGTTTTTATCTGCTGTGAATCCGCCCCGGAAAAGGTGGCAGATTGGCCTGTTATAATAGTGTGGGCGGTACATTGTCTCCCACCTGTCAGTTGGCGGTGACCGCCGCGCTGTTTGTTTGTACCGCCGTAGCGGTCAGAGTGTTAAAGTGTCTGTCTTTGTTGGTGGTTTCTGCCATGGTCGTAATTGCAAATCTTTTACCGCCGGCCTGTTGGCGGTCTTACCGCCGCTTTAACACCAACCGCCAGGGTTGTAATGACCACCTATGTTGTTCATGAGTGCTGTGCTCTGTGAGTTTTGTATAGCGTATGTGCATGTATAACTGTTTAAATGTCTGTAGTACAAGACTATTTTGTACGAATGGTCCGGCTTAGGTACTGGGAATAAGGGATTATTCATTGGTGAGACACAGGGTTCGATTACGCCCTGGTACTCCAGTTGTGTGAGGATTTCCCTCACAGGTGCTTTTGCATCATGTTTTATTGCATATTGGGGTTGTGGTTGGGGTTGATTTTAAATAGGGATTACATGATAGGGGGAATCTTTGTCCCATCCTACATTGTTGCAATATAACGTGGGCGCCTGCACCAATGCCCAATCGATGGCGTAGGATTCTGACAGCTCTTCTTAAACAAGAGGCGAGAAAGAAGGTTTGATAACATCATCCTCATATGGGCAAGTACAGACAAATTCAGGTGGCCAATCTCTTTTGGCCAGTAGAATATCATATATGTTTACGACGAGGTCCCAGAAGATTGCATCGAATGTGTGCTCAATGTCTCCTTCTAACTGTAGCGTTATTTTTATACACCCTATCAGGCATGGAGACACGCATGTCCGCAGTCTCTACTTGTAGGAGGTTATCAGTTGCTTTCACCTCCAGATGCTCTAGAAGATTCCGGTGAACTATTGTGACCTCTGCCACACTGTCTAATAGTGCTAATGCCCACTTCTTGTTCTTCAATAGAGCCCTCTTCTTGAGTGGCATGTCGAAGTGCAACTGCTGCCACTTTTTTCTCTTTGAATTGTGTTTTTTGTTGGGGAAGTTTCTCTTCTTTTTTAACAGAAACTTCTGTTGAGCATTGTGATTCCTGTCTCGGTTCTTCACTCTAACCACCAACCTCTCTCACTGCGCTTTTCCAGTGAGTCCTGAGAGGAACGAGATTGGCGTGTATCAGTATATTGATATCTGTCAGGCGTTTTTATATTATCTCTTTTTTAGGTGTTGGTTGTTTTTTTATCCCCACGTTTCTTTGTACCCTCTGGAGCTTACTTGGTAGAATCTTTATTAGATTTACCTTGAAATTGTGGTTCGGTTGGTCTGGCCCCCAGAGTATCTCAACAAATACTAGAGTAGGTCTCAGCGATAATCCTTGCAGCTCGCGTTCTTGATCCTGTGGAGGAATATCCCGGAGCCGCATGGGCACCGCTAGTGCGACTGCTTCCCCTTTAAGGTTACTTAATATAATTGAGGATACTGTGGCAAAATTGCCCATTAGTTGCATCCCCAAGTCCAGGGCCAGGGCCGGGGTAGCCCCGTATTCATCTTAAATTTGTTTCAACACTTTCGGTACATTGGCAAGTGTCTGTGTACCGTGTGCGGTAGTATAGAGTGTGGCAAATACTGTGCCCCATGTATTGCAATTATCTATTGTGGGAACCATCTCAAATAGCAAGTACATAGTTAATATTCTGTATTTGCCCTGAGGTCCCTTATGGGTAAATACTGCTTCCAGTGCGTTTATTTTTTGAGCTATCCAAATGGAATTTCTTCTTGTTTGGCAGGCACTTTACCCATGATCGAATGTACAGCCGCGGGATTAATACCTGGCATTACTGCAAGTTGTTGTGCTGGTGCAGCACGTGCTGGGTTTGTATTTAATGCTTACATTACAAACTGTACTAATCATCTGTATATTGCCGGCAGATCAGCATATAAGCAACAGACTTCAGCTACCGTTAAGTTTGCTGCAGCAGGGTGATGTGTGTAAGTGGCCAATAAAGGCCAGGTAGGACCATCATTACTTAGAGGACCTAACGTGTAAAATTGTGTGGGGTAGGGCGCCATCAAGCCAATTATTATGTTCTTTATAAGATAGAGGTATTTCTAAATATGCATATGCTCTGTATTGTGCAGGTACGTTTGCAGGTGTATAGTGATGAAATGTATTGGTGTTCCACATCAACTGCTGGAAATGTGACCCAAGAATAAAAAAAAGTTCTGTTCTATAGGCTGGGTGAGCCTCAACAACAAATGTGACTGGTTCCCCCTGGGCAATTAGGCCATGTGCCAGTAAATGTGCAGTAAGGGGTGGTCACATATTGACGACAATTGCTACCTGTTGTGGATTCGCCATAATGAATGGTAAAGTTTGTTCAGAGATCAGCACACCAAATGGGGATTATCCTTTTAATAGCTCAAGCTTCAACAACATACAGCTTTAGTTTGGTACTCCCTGCTTAGCTGAGGAGGAAAATCCTCAATACCACAGACGTCTCTGTGTATAGTACTGAGGTGTCTTTGTATGTAGTGAGACAGATACTCAGGAGGACCCAAAAATTAGAGCTTGACCAAACGTTGGCTGCGCCATGTGGTGTAGGCTCTCATTATTCTAATGGATTTGAGTGGCAGAATCGCCTCCGGAGTGGGAGACTGAGTCTAACCCACTACATTTGACACCTGTCGCCCTAATCCGGGTTTCTTGTTCCAGCTAACTAGGAGTGCCTCATCTCTACAGAAGAGCAAGGATGATTGGGCAGCCGAGCAATTGACACAATTGACTCCTGAGGGAAGTCGTGGTCACTCAGATTGCATCCGTATCTCTCAGTTACATTAGTCTCACATATACAAGGACGGGCAGAGGCACTATGGGGGTCATTACAACATTGGCGGTAAAAGCCGCTTACCGCCGTGCAGAAGACCGCCAAAACACCGCTGCGGCCGCGGAATTCCGCCACAGCTATTATGACACACATCTCAGAATCCGCTGAAATTCAGACACCCACACAAGTCCGCCACACCAAAGGTCAGTGTTAAACTGGCAAAAACAAAACCTCCACCATCACGCCAACAGAAATACGCCCATGCTATCACGACCCACGAATCCACGCAGTGGTCTTTCAACCGCGGTATTCCATTAGCGGTACACAGTGCCGCGCTCAAAATACACACACATCTCCAAAACACCGCCACATTGGACAATTCCAAATAACACACCTGATACACATACAAACACCACTCCCACACAATCAATACAATGTAAAACACACACCCACATCATCCACAAACCCCTACGACCCAAAATCAGAGACGAAGGCGACAGACAGAGAGCACAGCAATAGAGAACCCAACCACACAGAGGCACACAACACCATCACCCATACAACATTCCATTCACAAAACACCACACACCACTACACATCACCATGTCACGCCAAAGACACCCCAGGTTTTCTGAGGAGGAGCTCAGGGTTATGGTGGAGGAAATCATCCGGGTAGAACCACAGCTATTTGGATCACAGGTGCAGCACACCTCCATAGCCAGGAAGATGGAGCTATGGCAAAGAATCGTGGACAGGGTCAACGCTGTGGGACAGCATCCAAGAAATCGGGAGGACATCAGGAAGAGGTGGAACGACCTACGGGGGAAGGTGCATTCAGTGGTCTCCAGGCACAACATCGTGATTCAGCGGACTGGTGGCGGACCCCCACCTCCTCTCCCACAACTAACAACATGGGAGGAGCAGGTCTTGACCATCATGCATCCAGAGTGCCTCGGAGGAGTCAGTGGAGGAATGGACACTGGTAAGTCAAATCTTAACTATCATATCCCCCACCCAACCTGCATGCTATCACACACCCCTACCCTCACCCCCCATCACTCCAACTCCTCACTAATGTACTAATAACACAAACCACACATCCAAACACCAAGCCCTGCATGCAACAACTAAGCATGGTCACCCCTCACTAAAGCATGCTCACTGCACATACCCATAACACCCCCCCAACCATCATCACACAAGCCCCCACACAGGAATGCTTGCACTGGGGTACACAAACACCCACCCATTGCACACCATGACACACACACTTGCAATAATCATGCTCTTATACCCCTGCAGGACCACTACGTAACGTCACCAGACAGGAGGGTCCAGACATCTCCACTCCACCGACAGAAGAGGCCCACAGTGACAACAGTAGCTCTGGCCAACTGGATCCTGATGACCAGCCCGGACCATCATGGGCCTCGGGATAGTCGGTTCCCCTTGCACAGACACAGCCCAACACTGACCTTCCACCCTCTGGTAACACCAGCACAGCACCCACCCAGTGGGCCCATACCTCCGTACCCAGGACACGTCAATCAGCTGTGTGTCCACCACTACAGGGAACCCAGGATAACCCACCACCCCAACAACAACAGGGACCTGGGGGCAGTGGTAGTGGGCACATGGTCCAGGGGACGGAGGCCCAGGAACACAGGGGAACTGGGAGGGCTGCTGTGCAACAGGGGGCGGACAGGCCAAGGGAACCCACTCTCCACGAGGCCCTATCCTCCATCATGGGAGCATACCACCACTCCCAGGAGACGATGGCTACGGTCCTGGCCGAGTTTCAGGAGACCCAGCGCATGCAGGAGGAACAGTATTTGGGGTTCAGGGAGGAGCTCAGAACCATCAGCTCCGCCCTGGGCACCATCGTAGGGGTGCTGAAGGACATACAAAAGACCATGAGGGACACCGTGGCACTCCAAGGGACCCCTGACATTAGTCTGGATGATGAACTGCCCACCACCTCTACTGGCGCTAGTGGACAGGACGCCCCGCCACAGGACCACCACACCAGCACCCCAACCCCTGCAGATGGAGAACCACCCCGCAAGTGGTCCCTGAGATCCAGGAACAGGACAGAGCAAGATGGCAAGACCCCCACCAGGAAATGAGACCACCCTGATTGTCCTCCCACTGTCCCACTTTGTTACCCTGTCCAGATTGGAACTGCCCCATCTCCACTTCCTATGCCCATATGGGCAAAGCACCTGTGAGACAAATAGACTGGACTCTGCCATGGACATTCCTCCACCATCACCCATCACCATATTACCACCCCCCTCCATTTTTGCGCACTTAAATAAACACCCTTGAAGCACAAAATAATCTGGAGTCAGTCTGTGATTTTGAAAATGTGTATTAGCTATGACTATGACAAAATCCGTTCGAAATTTTAATGTCAACATACCTATGTCTCACAGCACAAGTCCATGAAGGAAGCAAGCGATGACACACGTTGGTAACCACACCTGTGAAACCGTAATAGAAATGTACAACTCAGTTACCAAATACTGCTTCAAATTGACAGACAGGATAGAGGTAGAAGTGTGAAAGTGAATATAATAGTAAACAAATTTTCTCACCAGTGTGTCACTGCAAATATTGCTGTATGACTGACTCCCTGCTGTCAATGTCTTCTTCCTCAGCTTCCTCCTCATCACTGTCCACAGGCTCCACAGCTGCCACAACACCGTCATATGGACCATTCTCCTGCAGAAAAGGCACGTGGCGTCGCAAAGCAAGATTGTGAAGCATCGAGCAGGCGATGATGATCTGGCACACCTTCCTTGGTGAGTAAAATAGGGAACCACCTGTCATATGGAGGCACCTGAACCTGGCCTTCAGGAGGCCGAAGGTGCGTTCGATCACCCTCCTAGTCCGCCCATGGGCCTCATTGTAGCGTTCTTCTGCCCTGGTCCTGGGATTCCTCACTGGGGTCAGTAGTCATGACAGGTTGGGGTAACCAGAGCCCCCTAATAGCCACACCCGGTGCCTCTGTAGTTGACCCATCACATAAGGGATGCTGCTATTCCGCAGGATGTAGGCGTCATGCACTGAGCCAGGGAACATTGCATTTACCTGGGAGATGTACTGGTCTGCCAAACATACCATCTGTACATTCATGGAATGATAACTCTTCCGGTTCCTGTACACCTGTTCACTCCTGCGGGGGCCCAGAGCTACATGGGTCCCATCATTAGCATGATGTTGGGGATATGTCCAAGGGCATAGAAGTCACATTTAACAGTAGCCAAATCCTCCACCTGAGGGAAAACGATGTAGCTCCTCACGTGTTTCAGCAGGGCAGACAACACTCTGGACAACACATTGGAAAACATAGGCTGGGACATCCCTGATGCCATGGCCACTGTTGTTTGAAATGACCCACTTGGAAGGAAATGGAGCACTGACAGCACCTGCACTTCGGGGGGATTCCTGTGGGATGGCGGATTGGTGACATCAGGTCTGGCTCCAACTGGGTACACAGTTCCTGGATTGTGGCACGGTCAAACCTGTAGGTGATGATCAAATGTCGCTCCTCCATTGTTAACAGGTCCACCAGCGGTCGGTACACCGGAGGATTCCGCCATCTCCTCAAATGTCCCAGCTGACGGTGCCTAAGAAGGACAACAGCGATCACAGAGTCAACAAAATCTCAGGTATGTACCCACAGCTACACAGAACACGACACCAAATACATAACTCTTCCTGTTTGTGTGTTGAGTGTAGGCCTAGGTATGTGTGACGCAGTAGTAAATGAAGCCATGTGGGCCCCTGAAATGGCGGCTGCCTGACCTCTAAACTGGGACAATGGGATGTGAGGTAACTGCGCTGGCGTTGTACACCGTCGTGGTCGGCGGTCGTAGACCGCGGCGCAATGCTGCATTGGTTAACATTGGACCCCATGGGTCTCAGGAGCCAATGATGAAATGCGCCGGCGGTGACGATATGCACTGCCGCGGACGTCACCGCCGCGGACGTGACCGCCATTTTCTATCTGTTGAATCACTCGATACCTGATCTTCGACAGGAGAGGACCTACACTGCAAGTGCTGCTGAGACCTCGGAATGGAAGAGACAATGGCTGCTGCATCTGGGGAAAGGGCCCCTGCCTTCACTGCTCAGGAGTTGGAGAAGCTCGTGGACGGGGTCCTCCCCTAGTACACGCTACTCTACGGTCCTCCAGACCAACAGGTAAGTACACAGGGAGCACGTTGTATGGGCTATGCCTGGGTGGAGAGGGCTGGTTGTAAGATGGAAGGGGGCAGAGTTCTTCGAGCATGAAGGACTGTGAAGGGTAGGGATGTGGGCCACTCACTTAGACGGTGCAGTTGGTAATGACTTATCTTCTTCCCCTGTACATGTCATGTAGGTCAGCGCCCACCAGAAGAAGGACATTTGGCGTGCCATCGGCAAGGACGTCCGGACCCTGGGGGTCCACCAGAGACGGGGCACCCACTGCCGGAAAAGATGGGAGGACATTCGCCGCTGGAGCAAGAAGATGGTGGAGGCTCAGCTGGGGATGGCCTCCCAACGTGGGAGGGGTGCCCGTCGAACCAAGACCCCCCTGATGTTCCGGATCCTGGCGGTGGCCTACCCTGAGTTGGATGGGCGCTTGAGGGCATCACAGCAGACACAAGAGGGTGAGTACACTCTCATTCTGCGGACTTTGCGCGCAGAGGAGCGGTGTGGGTGGGGGAGGAGGGCTGTGGGTTTCCCTAGGCCAGTGCGAGTTCCGTAGGCTGGCCCCTCCGTAATGCAGGCCATGTGCCACTCCACCCCACCTCTGTAGAGTACCAAGTACAGGTAGACATGCCCCTGTGTCATCTATGTGGGCAGATGACACTCATAGCCATGTAGGCCATATCCCAGGAATTGCATCTGTAGAGGCCAAGAGCACGGCGTAGTGCAGGGGGCTGCTGTGTCTGTATTGTCCGCCAACGGTAGCTGTACGCCATGCACTCAACCTGTCTTTCTTCTGTCGTCCCTCCCCCCTTTTTCTGCTCTCCTTGTTCTTTTGTGCATCAGCATCATCAGGCGTAGGTACAGTGGCACCGGAGCACGAGGGAGCTGCATCCCACATGGCCATGGAGGGCCACACCACGGACTCTGAATACACCAGTGGGACGGACGGCGAGGGGAACTTCATGTCGGTCACCGGATCAGCAAACAGCGACACGGACTCGTCCTCCGATGGGAGCTCCCTTGTGGTGGTGGCACCATCTGTGCCCCCCACTTCTACAGGTACAGCCGCCACCCCCCCTACCAGCACCGCCCTCCCAGCAGCCCCTCAGCCTTCGCTCCGTGCCCGCTCACCCAGGAGGGTGGGCATCACCTTCGCCCCATGCACCTCAGCCCCTGCCCCAGTCACCCCTGCTGCCCTCAGTGAGGAGGCCATTGACCTTCTCAGGTCACTCACTGTTGGGCAGTTGACCATTGTGAATGCCATCCAGGGTGTAGAAAGGGAGTTGCAACACACTAATGCATTCCTGGAGGGCATTCATTCTGGTCAGGCTGCCCATCATCGAACCATGCAATCTCTGGCCTCAGCACTGATGGCAGCCATTGTCCCTGTGTCTAGCCTCCCCCCTCCAACTTCCTCCACCCAGACCCAATCCCCTGTACCCCAGCCTATCCCAAGCACACCATCAGACAAGCATGCACACACCTCAACACACAAAAGTAGCTCAGGCAAACATAGGCACCACACAACCCACAGGCACTCACACAAGCATCACACACATACAGACACAGCAACATCCACTGCCTCCACTGTGTCCCCCTCCTTGTCATTTCCCTCATCCCTCCCAGTGTCGTCTACACTCTCACCTGCATGCACTACATCTACAGGCACTAGGACTCGCACCAGAACACCCAGCACCACACCCCGCTCACCTGCACCCACCACCCCCACTACCATTTACACGTCCCCTGTGTCCACTCCCAGTGTGTCTGTGATGCCCCCTCCCAAAGTACACAAACGCGGGCGCCCACACACCCAACATCCATCCACCTCACGACAGCCTCCAGTACCTACACCTGCACCCAAATCACCTAAAGTTACACCTCCTACAACCACCTCCCCTTCCCCCACTCCCAGACCCCCTCCAGCTACCCATCCCAGTCTTCGTCAGAAACTTTTCCTGAGCAATGTTGACTTCTGGGCCGCCACCCCCACCCCTCCAATTCATAGGTCCCGTAGTAGCACCTCAGCCAAAATAAGTCCGGTACCAGTGGTGCGTGTTAGAGGTCTGTGGAGTGCACCGGCCACCAGGGCAGCCAATGTGACACGGAGCCAAAGCACTGCCAGTCCTCCCCCTGTAAAGCACCTTAAGTTGGACAGTGCCAGACGGGAGGGGGTGAAGAATCCTGCCGGCAAAACTGGTCACAAGGGTCCCGGGGGGAGTGCCGAGTAGGCTGTGACTCCTCCCAAGGTGGTGAAGGGGCAGAAGAAGTCGCCAAAGTCTGGTAGGAACAGCACGGCGGGGAAGGCCCTGGAGGGCACCAGTATCGTCATGGGTCCGGAGACCACCGCCAGAGTCAGTGCCCTGGAGGGCACCAGTATCATCACTGGTCGGGAGACCACCGCCAGAGTCAGCCCCCTGGAGGGCACCAGTATTGTCACTGGTCCGGAGACCACCTCCAGCGTCAGTGCCCTGGAGGGCCCCAGCAGCCACAGCCCCGCTGGGCACTGAGGGACCGTCATGCCACACACCAATGCACAGGTTAGAGACAGCAAAGTCAAGCACCGCTGAACAGGGCAGAGACCGCCATGGTAAAGATCGCTGAACAGGGCAAAGACCGCCATGGCATAGCACCGCTGAACAGGTCAGAGACAGCAAAGTCAAGCACCGCTGAACAGGGCAAAGACCGCCATGGCAAAGCACCGCTGAACAGGTCTGACACAGCAAAGTCAAGCACCGCTGAACAGGGCAAAGACCGCCATGGCAAAGCACTGCTGAACAGGTCAGAGACAGCAAAGTCAAGCACCGCTGAATAGGGCAAAGACCGCCATGGCAAAGCACCGCTGAACAGGTCAGAGACAGCAAAGTCAAGCACCGCTGAACAGGGCAAAGACCGCCATGGCAAAGCACAGCTGAACAGGTCTGAGACAGCAAAGTCAAGCACCGCTGAACAGGGCAAAGACCACCATGGCAAAGCACCGCTGAACAGGGCAAAGACCGCCATGGCAAAGTACTGCTGAACAGGTTTGAGAAAGCAAAGTCAAGCACCACTGAACAGGGCAAAGACCGCCATGGGAAAGCACCGTTGAACAGGTCTGAGACAGCAAAGTCAAGCACCGCTGAACAGGGCAAAGACCGCCATGGCAAAGCACAGCTGAACAGGGCAAAGACCATCAACGCAAGCATCGTTAGCCCATGTGCAGCTGGGACAGTGACGGAACTGGGACCGTCACGGGGAGCGTGATGCGCTCTAGGCACCAGTCCCCCTCCACAACCAGTGGAGAACAGCATACACTACCTCAGTCCTGCACAGGATGAAGCACTCTGGGCACCAGTCCCCCTCCAGAACCAGTGGTGACATGCATCCACTACCTCAGTCCTGCACAGGATGAAGCACTCTGGGTACCAGTCCCCCTCCAGAACCAGTGGAGAATGTTATCGACTTGAGAGACTGTGGCTTTGCACTCCCCAGGATGGTACAGTGAGCAATCCACCCACTGTTAGACACTTGAGAGACTGCGGCTTTGCACTCCCTAGGATGTAACAGTGGGCAAACCACCCACTGTAGAGACTTGAGAGACTGTGGCTTTGCACTCCCCAGGATGTAACAGTGGGCAAACCACCCACTGTAGAGACTTGAGAGACTGTGGCTTTGCACTCCCCAGGATGTAACAGTGGGCAAACCACCCACTGTAGAGACTTGAGAGACTGTGGCTTTGCACTCCCCAGGATGCATCAATGGGCATGGAGCCCCGTCGTGGATCTGGCATGGTGCTGTAATCCGGCTGAGGTGCCCCCCCTTCCCTTCCCTCTGAGGTGCCTGTTGTATTTCTATCTGATGCCCCTGCAGTGTTCTCTCCGTTTGTGGACAGGTATCTAGTGTGGGCGTCGCCCATGCTTTGTGGGCCCAGTGGTCCACGGACATTGATATGTGCATACCTGCACTACTAATCGTAATGTATAAATTCTAGAATGTGTATATATATCTGTATATATTTGGTTATTGTGTGTTAATACATTAAAATGGTTGTACTGATTTCCTTTTGTCTTTGCATTCTTCCGGGGGGGTTGTAGGTTGTTACTGTGATGTTTGGGAATGCATTGGTGTGTGTGTTGTAATGTGCGAGGGTCGGGTGGGGGTGGGGGTGTTGCGTGTGTGTCCCCCTGACTTTTGCCTCCCCCCTCCCCTATGTCGTAGGTGCAGTACTCACCGTTGTCTTCGGCGCCGCCGTTGCTGGTGTTCGTAGACGAGCAGGAAGACAAGGGCAGGCATTATTTGTGGTTCCGGCTCCATCGTGCCCTCCTTCCTGTGGACTGTGTTAAGGTGAGTGTTTTCCCATTGCAAAAGCTGTTTCTGCCGTGTTTTTATCCACGGTGAATCCGCCCCGGAAAAGGTGGCAGATTGGTGGGTTGTGATACTATGGGCGGTACATTGTCTTCTGGCTGTCTGGTGGGGGTGACCGCCGCGCTGCTTGTCTGTACCGCCGTGGCGGTCGGAGTGTTAAAGTGGCTGTCTATGTTGGCGGTTTCCGTCACGGTCATAATTCCCTTTTTTTTCTGCCGGCCTGTTTGCGGTATTACTGCAGCTTTAACACCATCCGCCAGGGTTGTAATGACCCCCTATATGTTTCAATAAAGTTTTTAATGAAGCAACTGCATCTTAGATATTAAACCATGTACTGCAATAACCAAGACGATAACGCATGACAGGATTAAAATTGTGACAAGGAGAGTAAAGCACGGAAGAAACGCTACGATGTTGTCACTAGAGTCAATAGACTAATTCCTACCTAGGCTATATTAGAGCACAGCATGTTAGACTCTAGTTCTGCCCTTCAGGTTCCCCTAGGAAAACATCATCCCCCAGACCTGAGCAAAGGCCTGAAGTCTGCATAAGCAGCTGTAGCGAAGCGTTCAGCAATCAGCATACAGTTGTGCTCATCTGGCTGGAATCTCCCTCTAATGTGTATGGGACAGAGAAGTGTTTTTATAATAAAACAGCTTATGTTCTGAGAAAATGTCCCTATGTAAGGATGTGTATGTTTCTATGAATACCAGAGACAAAGCAACATATCTTACTGCAACCTTGAGAGAAGCACAGAGTGAACGAAATGTATTGTTCAAGAATGCAGTGCTGGCCTAGTCAAAAGAACAGCTAGATAAAGAGAAATAAAACAAGACCGCAAATGTGGCTATTGGTAAAATAATAAACGAAGCTGAATAAAATATATCTAGGGTAAAGTGCACAGCTGCAGGCCTGGCCTTCTAAAATAACTTGCATGGACCTATAACTAAAATGGCTACACAACAATGGAGTGTGGAGACATCCCAGAAGAGTGTGCGTTGAGTGACAGGGACAGTCAGGTGCTGTCTTACTAGTCTCAGGAGGGTGATGAGTGGTGCGTTTTCAAGGATGAGTCACTGGATGGTTGGGTGAAGGGTAGTTTGGTTAATTTTTCAGAGGGGCTGTGTGATGTAATTGCTGGAGAGCATATGTCCAGTCCTTATTTTCCAGAGCTACAGCAACACCAGGTGGAGTGTGAGTTCTCTGACCCCAAGGAACTTACACTGGAGGCAGACCGTTTGGGTGAGTACCAGAGAGTCTGAAGAGGCATTTGGGGGTGCCCCTGAAGGGAGTGGCTTAGGTATTTCCAAACCAGGTGAGGCGGGAAAGGCTTGCAATGTCCAGGTAGGTCCCAGTGCAGTGGGATGGGTGAGGGATCCCATATCCAGTCTCAGAGGAGTGGGAATGGGGGTGGGCTGAGTACCAGAGTGTCTGAGATCCAGTCCCAGGTCCTGGAGGGTTCCATGAGGAAACACCAGGAGAGGAGCCTAGCCTGTACCGTAGGGCCATGAGCCAAGGGAGACCCCATAGTGTCAGGAGAACTTGAGGAAGCAGCTGTAGCCAGTGCCTCACCAGTTCTGGTGTCTGGCAGTACCACTCCTAGTGAGGAGGTGCAGAAGTCCAGACAGAGGCTTGAGAGGGGGTTGCAGGCCCCTGTGGAGAACCTGGAGGGTCAGGGGTTAGCTCTGAGGTCAGAGCACCCCAGGAGTGACCTTGGTGAGGCCATTTCTGGGTTGGGGGGAATCCAGACCCTGCCAGATGGGCAGAGGTCAGGAGACCTGCAGCAGCCAGACTCTTGTGTGACCCGTGGGGAAGGTGTTTCACTTGTGGGGGATAGGTGTGCCCCCCAGGAACTCCTGGTGCACCGGACAATGGTTCAACCGCAGGGTGGTGACTCTGGGTTGAATGGTCAGGTTCAGGGGGGAAGCTCTGACCTGACGGGGTAGGTGTGCTCCTCAGGAAGTCCTGGGTTGCCAGGCAGTGGTCCAGTCTGAGGGTACAGACCCTAGACTGGAGGATCAGGTGCAGGGGGTAAACCCTGATCGAAGGTGGGGCGGTTTGCCCAATCACCCCCCCTTGGTGTGACTTCTAGGGGTACTCTCCATGGTGGGGGGATGCAGAACCCTGGGAGTTGGGACAGGGGAGGGAGAGACTCACCCCTGACCCCAGTTCAATCTAAGGGTACAGACCCTGGATTTAAAGGCCAGGTTCAGGGTGCAACCCCAGACATGGAGGGAGGGGCTACTGCTAACAGTGCCCCTACCGTGTTGTATTCTGGGGGGCCACTCCGAGTTGGGGGCTACAGCATCCCAGAAAGAAGGGCAGGGTGAGGGAAGCTTCGACCCTGGCCCTGGTACAACCTGCAGGTACAGACCCCAGTTTGGAAGACCAGTTGCAGGTTAACATCCCTGCACTGGTGGGAGAATTGTGCAGGACTGTTTCTACAACCAGCCTGATAATTCTGGACTCTAGGGTGCCGCTCCTAGAGGGAGGGTACAGAGCCCCAGAGGGGATGACCAGGGTCAGGCTGTCATCCCTGACCCAGTGGAAAGGGGAGTGGTCAAAGGGTGCCAGGCACCTGGGGCTACCGTCCCCCACTCTTCACAGTCACAGTGGTTGGAGAGCCTTGAGAGACCTGGGGCCTGGCTCTCATCCCTGACAGCTGTCAGTGGCCACCGTGTCTTGCTGTCCTGGTGGACAGAGTTGCCCCTGGGGGGTGCAAGAGTCACACCCCAGGGATGGAGTGGGCCACACCACTGTGTTGGCCCTGGTGGTACTATCTGCCCCCTGGGATACATCTGTGAGAAAAGTAAGGTTAGGTGCTGCACAAATGGTATCCACAGGTGAGGAGAAGAATAGTCGCCACATACCATTATGGCCATGTACAGGGCCCATGGAGACCAACCTAGCTGTCCATTACAGGGCCTGGACAAGAGCATCTTGCACACATCACATGTCCAATGGTCCATGTAAAAGCTGCATATTAGTCTAGCACATCCCACGTATGTACAAATGCCACTGCATCATATGGTTACTCCATCTATGAGGTACAGAGCTGCAGGTTATGCCCTGGATTTGAGACCCGCCCATCCTACACCACTGTGGCATGATTATCACATTCATGTGCCCAGCCATGATGGATGATCAAAAGAGGTGTTAATAAATGGTAAAGTACATTTCCAAAGTGATTTCCCAAACTGCAACACTAAGAATGTAATTTATTGTATTATGTGCCCTTCTGAAAAAGTATATATTGGACAAACGTCCCAGTTGGTCAAGACTCGGATCTTGCAACACAGATTGAGGTTAAAATGTTCTACAAGAGGAGCACCATTGGTGGAACATTTCACAGAAATGAAACACACAGCAGAGGACATTCGCTGGAATGTGCTGGCTGTAGTACAAACAAAGACAGAAGGACAATCTACAACCGATAAGCTAATGAGACTGGAAGGCCGGCTTATTGAAAAATATCAAACAGCCTGGCAAGGACTAAATGACATTGATGAAATTTGGGCACTAATCTAAAAGTTTGTACTGTTCTGTTTCCTATTTTTCTTTAATGTTCATCTGCATTTCTAGGTGACCCTATTTCCATGCAGGTGCCACCGTTTTGTAAACAGTTTCAATAGTCCCATGCTTTTTATTAATAAGGGGTTGAGTCACATGAGATACCAGAGCTCTTGTACTATTAATTAACCTGCAGAGCTATAAGTGAACGGTCACACATGCCCGTTTTCCTAGTAGCTCCCTTTTAGCATTTTATTACCCCATAGGAGGACGTTTTCCTCTACACAGGGCAAAGTGAGTGCCCTGCTGGTTCTCCTCAGCCACTCCAAGATGGCTGATCCTTTTTTTAGGGTTACCACGCCCCCTTCAAATTACTCGATAAGCCGACGCAACAGCTTTATAAGCGCTGAGATGTTTAGCTCAGCTTAGCAACTGTTCCCCTGAGGATCGCCATTCGCGTGATACCCCGTTGATAAATAAGGAGAGTTACTACAGAAGCATTGGGTAGATGCTGCGTGTAGACTCATGGTGCGCTACATCTGGAGGACCCTGCGTAATTCATTTTGATAGTAAGTGCAGTGCCCAACCAGTTTTTTGCGTATTTCATAGACATGTCCTGGCAAGCCTCTGATTTGAGTTGTTTACTTTACTTTAGTGGTGTCTAGCAATGCTATTGATTATTCTGTATATCCCTATGTTTAGGTTTTCCTCAGACGAGGAACCTTTTGACTGCCACAAGTTCTAGGAACAATGAAGGTGAAGGACATCCTGACCCAGCGTTCAAGTATTTTCACTACCATAAATTGTTTATCATGTTTTGAGGGGGCCGTGAGCACGTGTGTCACAGGAGTTGTTTCAGCCACCATTTCTGACATTATTTTAGATTTTTGTAAGCACCCCGGACTCAGCATGGCTATGCAGACTTACGCGTTGGGGTATCATGTATCTAGTAAGTCACATAATCTGCACCAGGTGGCCAATTGTTTGGCATTTTTAAGTCTTAGTGCTTTCAGCTTATTGTTTCTGTTTTGGTTTATCATTAGGCAACATTGTCCCTTTCTAGTCCTGATGAGGCCCAGAATTGAACAGGCCGAAACACGTCGACACCTTTTGGATTGTGGCGAGGTTGGGTAAAAAGGTATTAGACCCTCCAGAACTACATCACACAGTGCAAGGAACCCCAAGAAGAAATTTATCAGGGTCCAGCACTTGTGGGTATAGCTATCCACAACCATCGCTTTTGAGTGGATTACAACTTTAAGTGATTTCTGTACCACTACCTCCAATGGAGGAAATTCAGTTGGGACAATTTCCAGACAATGTATTTGTAGCCGGGATCGCCCGGCTACGGACACGGGAAATGACGTATCGGCCGAAGCCGAACACGGCCGACAAGGTACCGTTGCCCGGGAAACGACGTGTGTTTCCCGGGTTAAAAAGGTGAAAACAGGAGACGCGGGGGTGTGGAGGGAGAGGAACAACGCGGTAAAAGAAAGGCGAGAGGAGAGAAAAGAAGACGCAGAGAGACCAAGGAGAGAGCAGCGCGAGGAGGAGAAGGACACCAGGAAAGAAGCAGACGAGGAATTGACAGACAGAGAGGGAAGAGAAGAGCTCCTGAACCTGGAAGCAGGACACCAGCAGGAGGAACACTACCAATCCAGCCACGACCCTGGAGGGTCGTGGCTTAACAAGGTACGGTCCTTTTGGGACAGAAAGAAGGGAAATAGGGGAGAAGGGACTGGGGAGGGGTCATAAAGGAGGGTTGGAGAGGGAGGTAAAAGGAAGGGCACTATAAGTAACTCACCGGGGTCACTTATTTCTACACTAATAATAGAAGTGTGCGCACTAGTCCCTGAACCACTTCCCCGCTGGCACCAAACCCTCCTTTTGTGTATACCACCTCCCAGTCCAAAAGTAAGAGTATAGGAAAAGCCTATTACTGAAACCCAATACTTACCTTGGCGTTCTCCCTTCTATTTCCGGCACCATCCTGGACTCCGATGAGCGAGTACGACAGCTGGGTTACCTGTAAAACAAGAAACAAGGATATACCATCACGAACCTGGGAAGCAATACAAAGGAAGAACAAGTGACTAAGAAAGACGATAAAACTTGTGACTTTGTGTATACTACTCCAAAACCAACCCCCCTATCATAAGGAAAATAAACCACTTACCATCACCTAAAATACGTCTCAGTGGTCTTTATACTGTTCGACCTGCAACAGTATTCTTGTTATGTTTTGTGATTGGTTTGCCTTTAATCATATGTTCCGTAATTGTTGATATTGTGTAAATGTATTCTTGGCGCTATGTTCCAGCTATCATTGGGACATTCTGTTTCTCTGAGTTTTTCTCTCTCTTCATCCTGCTTAATTTTATGTGAATACATTTTGTAAAGAAATTATTTCCCGAAGAGAGTATTCATCACTTCTCTTTGCAGAAAATAGAGTTATTAATCCCGGCCTTTTGACCAATCTTGTGTTATAAATTGTTTCCTTACCCAGGTCAGGTAGGGTTTGTTGGGTTAACCTTTTCTTTATTACATGAACATAGGCCAACAGTGCAATCGGTACATATTTCTAGCATGACACACTTATTACTGTACAAACCATCATATGTGCCTAAAATGGCAGCCACCTGTCCTGCGGACAGATGGAAGTGACCTAGTTCCGCCAGCATATGTCATCATGGCAGTAGGTGGTCTCAACTGTGGTGCAACTCCTCACGTTACTGCCTATGGGGGACTGGGACCAATGATGATCACCTCCGGCATTGATGGTCATGTACACGGTGGCTGTAACCACCATTTCCTGCCACCTAGCTTACTTGACTTCTGAGACTCATGCAAGAAAGACCTCCACTACATGACCTGTTGTGTACTGTCTCTGGGAGCTACCATACCACGTCCTGCATGAGGTAGGGCCCCAGCCTTCACCTAGGAGGAGCTGGAGAAGCTTGTGAATGGTGTCCTACCCTTGTATGGACAGCGGTATGGGGCTCAAGTGGAGCAGGTGAGCCCAGTTCCATTGGCTTGTGTAATAGAGGTGTGTGAGTCTGTAAGAAGTTTTCACGCCGCACAGGGAGTAGATGCATGCAGGGGCCATGTAGTACATGCGTTTGTGCAGTGAAGACACATTGGTGTGGGCATGTGATGTGTATGAAGTGAGTAGGCCACTGTTGCTGATGTGTTGTCCTTCTACATGACCTTTTCCTTCTGTCTGTGTCACCCATGCAGGTCAGCGCCCATCAGAAGAATAGGATATGGCATGCCATCGACAAGCATGTGCGGACCCTGGGGGTCCATAGCCGGCGGACCACTGCAGAAAGTGCAGAAAGCCCACTGCAGAAAGTGGTGGGAGGACCTGAGATGCTGGGCCCAGAAGACCGCGGAAGCCCAGCTTGGGACATCCACCCAATCGAAGGAGGGGTGCCGTCGGTCCCTCAACCCACCAATGGCCCACATTTTGGCAGTGGCCTACCCTGAGGTAGATGGGCACTTGATGGCACCACGGTAGCCACAAGGGGGTGAGTACAGGCTCCCACCTCCCACATGATAGGCCTTGTTTGGGATAGAGTGGGTTACATGTGGGCAGATGTGCATGTGATCAGTGGTCAATGGACATCCACAATGGGTATCAGTCACCCTGCCCGCTCTTAATCGGTCATGTGTGGCTATACACTGCTGTCAGTGTATATGCAATGGACAATTTCGAAGTTTGGGTGACCATGGGACACCAGACACATTTTGTCAGACCAGCTTCTTCCATCTGCATAAATGTAGCTGAGGTGCAAGTCCTATCACATCAGTTTGTGTCTCCCACTATGTCTGAGGATAGCTCTATCATGCACAGTAGCTGCCCTGGACTGATTGTGGGGGTGCCATCAGGGTCTTCAACATGGCTGGCCTAAATGGGACAGTATTCAGGAAATGACTCCTTACCAAGCTGACCTAGGTTGCTCTAAGAGTGTAGGATATGTGTAGTGAAACAACCATAAAATTATATTACATGTGACTCTATGTGTGCAAATAACACAGCAAAATCTATTGTAGCTGTTATCATTCTGTGGTCTAGCCTTTCCCACTATGCTATGGTAGTAGATGTGGTAAGTCCCCTGGGAGGTCCCTGGAGTCTAATCCTATTGTTTAAATGTCATGCATGACATCGCTCTGGCAATCACAATATTACTATGCAGTGTTTCAGCGTTGCCAATTTAATAAGTCAAGATGTTCTCACAATAGCAGGATTATGAGCATAGCATCTTGCATTTCACAATGTGTGTAGGAAAGTACCATCTTCCTTGGCATGTTACCCCCATTTTTTAACTCTATGTCAGTACGTTTTTGCCTGTCTCACTGGGATTCTGCTGGTCAGGACCCCAGTGCTCATAGTTTATGGCCTAATGTGTGTGTCTGTATAGTGCTTGACTGTGTCACTGAGGCTCTGCTAACCAGAACCTCAGTGCTTATGCTCTCTCTGCTTTTAAATGTGTCACTGTAGGCTAGTGACTTAATTTACCAATTTCTATTGGCACACTGGACCCCCTTATAAGTCCCTAGTATATGGTACCTAGGTACCCAGGCACTGGGGTTCCAGGAGATCCATATGGGCTGCAGCATTTCTTTTGCCACCCATAGGGAGCTCAGACAAACCCATGCACAGGCCTGCCATTGCAGCCATTGCAGCCGCGCACCTTATTTCACAGCCATTTTCACTGTACTTAAGTTATTTATAAGTCACCTATATGTCTAACCTTCACTTGCTGAAGGTTAGGTGCAAAGTTAGTAAGTGTGAGGGCACCCTTGCACTAGCAAAGGTGCCCCCACATGGTTCAGGGCCATTTCCTGGGACTTTGTGAGTGTGGGGACACCATTACATGCATACTCTACATATAGGTCAATACCTATATGTAGCTTCACAATGGTAACTCCGAATATGGCCATGCAACATGTCTAAGATCATGGAATTGTCCACCCATTCCAAATCTGGTATTGGGGAGCCAATTCCATGCCTCCTGGGGGCTCCACCATAGACCCCCAGTACTGCCAAACCAGCTCTCTGAGGCTTGCACTGCAGCTACAGCAGCTGCCACCTCACAGACAGGGTTCTGCCCTCCTGGGGTCTGGGCAGCCCAGTCCCAGGAAGGCAGAACAAAGCATTTCCTCTGACAGCAGTGTGTTACACCCTCTCCCTTTAGAAATAGGTGTTACAGGCTGGGGAGGGGTAGCCTCCCCCAGCCTCTGGAAATGCTTTGAAGGGCACAGATGGTGCCCTCCTTGCATAAACCAGTCTACACCAGTCCAGGGACCCCTAGTCCCCTGCTCTGGCGCAAAACTGGACAAAGGAAAGGGGAGTGACCACTCCCCTGTACATCACCACCCCAGGGGTGGTGCCCAGAGCTCCTCCAGTGTGTCCCAGACTTCAGCCATCTTGCTTTGCAAGGTGTGGGGTCACTCGGGATGGCTCTGAATGGCCAGTGCCAGCAGGTGACATCAGAGACCCCTCCTGATAGGTCCTTACCTGATAAGGTAGCCAATCCCCCTCTTAGGGCTATTTAGGGTCTCTCCTGTGGGTTCTCTTCAGATTGTGCTTGCAAGTTTCCTTCAGGAATCCTCTTCAACTACTACTTAATTCTCTGACCTCAGATCAACCACAGCCTGCTCCATGAACTGCTGGTAGAAGTTTAGTCTCCAACATTCGCAGAAAATACACATCCTTACGTAGGGACATTTTCTCGAAACATCAGCTGTGTTATTATATAAACACTTCCTTGTCCCTCACACGTTAGAGGGAGATTCCAGCCAGAGAACCACAACTGTATGCTGATTGCTGAATGCTTCGCTACAGATGCTAACGCAGACCCCAGGCCTTTGCTCAGGTATGGGGGTTGATGTCTTCCCAGGGGAACCTGAACGGCAGAATTAGAGCTTAACATGCTGTGCTCAAATTACCACCTATATAGGAAATAGTCCCTTGATTATAGTGACAATATGATAGCATTGTTTTTATGCTTCACTCTTTTCGTTACAATTCTAATGCTGTCATGTTGTGTCGTCCTGGTTATTGCAGCTCACACTTTGTTATCTACAGATGCAGATACAAGGGATACTTTTCCTCTGCAACTTAAGCTCCAGCCAGCAACTGCAACAGTTTCCATGGTGTGCATGCTCTGAGGACTCCCTATCTTCAAACTGCACCAGAAGGACCGAAGAAATCTCCTGTGGGGTGACGGAGTCCCTCACCTGCTCCAGGAGGTACCTTCTAAGACGGTGACCGGTACCCTTGGACTCCTCTCACAATGATGAGCGTGCTTCTAAGGACACAGAGGTTGGACCCCATCGACATTGACTGTCCTGAGGTCCTGCTGACGCAATTTGGAGGAGGTAAGACCTTGCCTTCCCTGAGAGCGACGTTACCCCTATGTACTGCATCTTTTTCACCTCCTGAGGCCTCTGTGCACTATTTGCAAAATTCCTTCATGTACAGCCTGGCCCAGATCCCCAGCACTCCATCCTGCAACGCTCAACTCACTGAGTTGTTCTCCGGCAGCGTGGGACCTTCCTTTGTTGTGCTGCACCAACCGTGTTTTGCACCCCCATGTCCTGGGACTCCTGTGGGTGCTATCTGGCATCCTGAGGGCTCTCTAAAATTCTGAGAGCCTCCTCTTCCTCCGCACACAGAGTTGAGGCCCCCAGGTCCCTCCTGGGTCCAGCCAGTGCTGTCTTGACGCAAAACGTACTTTTGTCATAACCAAGGCTTGTTGGTGACTTCCAACACAAAATCATGTATACATCCATCTTCACGTCGTGGGACATCCTATGCATTATGCAGGAACCCACGGGCATCTTCCTAGGGTGCATTCCTGCAGTCTTCGACTAACCGGGGACTTTTCTTTTGCACCCTCTTCTGGGTTGTCAGGGGCTCCTGTCCTTCCTGGAATTTCTTTTGACTTCTGGACTTGGTTCCCTTCTTTTGCAGGTCTTAAGGTCTAGGAATCCAGCAGTTGTTGTTTGCAGACTTGGTTGGTTACTGCAAAATCCCAATCACGAGCCGTAGTTTGTCCTAAGGAAACTTGCAGTACTCTACTCCTGCTTTTCTGGGCTCTGAGGTGGGGTAATTTACTTACCTTTACTGTATTCTTACTCTCCCAGCGATTCTGTACACACTACACTTGTCTAGGGGGGAATTCATGATTCGCATTCCACTTTCTTAGTATGTGGTTTGTGTTGCCCGTAGACCTATTTTCTCCCATTGCATTCTACAGCATTTCCTATTGTTTGCACTGTTCAATGAATATTTACTTTTCTAATTCTGGTGCCTAGTGTATATATTGTGTATAATACTTACCGCCAGAAGGACTATTGTCTCTAAGATATTTTTGGTACTGTGTCACCCCAAAAAAATACCTTTATTTTTGGTAACACTTAGTATTGTCTTTACTTGTGTATCAGTACTGTGTAACTATAAGTGGTATTGCATGAGCTTTGCATGTCTCCTAGTTCAGCCTAAGCTTCTCTGCTATAGCTACCTCTATCAGCCTAAGCTGCTAGAACACTACTACTTCACTAATAAGGGATAATTGGACCTGGTATAAGGTCTAAGTACCCAAGGTACCCACTACAAACCAGGCCAGCCTCCTACAATGTGTATTTACTTAAATGCAGTGTTATTGTAATTGTATGGCATGCCATTTGGTAATTGGTGAGATGTAGATGTTGATCTGTGTTAATGGTTGGTTGGTATTGATCCTCTCTATTTTTCTCTCTCTCCCTCCCTCCCTCCCTCTCCTCCTCTGTCTTTGTATGCATCAGCATCATAAGGCGATGGAGAAGGGGCACTTGTGAGTGGGGAAGCAGCAGTCCATGGACCCAGAAGGCTGACACCAGTGAAGCCGAAGGGAGCAGAGAGATGGAGGGTGAGGGGAGTGCCACAGGGGAGACGGTATCATCTACGTCATCTAAGGATTCCTCTTCTGATTGAAGCTCTCTGGCGGACCCATCTGGGATAAGTCCAGCAAACATCACTCCTTACCAGCACGGCCCTTCCTGTTGCTCCTCACCCAGCTACCCATGCCAACTCAGCCAGGAGGGTGGGTGTCTTCTTCACCGCAGGCACCTCTGCCCCTGCCCCAGTCAGCCCTGCTGCCCTCAGAGAGGAGGCTATGGACCTCCTGAGGTCCATCTCTGTGGGTCAGACAACAATCGTGAATGCCATACATGGACTGGCAGCTCAGGTACAGCAAAGCAAAGCGTTCCAGGAAGGCATTCACGGTGCCCTGTCTGGCCTGCAGAGATCCTTTCAGGCTCTAGCAATGACCAATTCTTGTCAAATTTCGCTAATAATGTTGCTCTAAAATACTACATCATGCACTCACAACACAGTTAGGCTGGTGGGAGCTCCATCACTCTTCTAAGTTGAGATGGGGAAGCCTTTGCAAATTAAAAATAGCATCAGCAAGATACAACCAATTAATGCCACAACAATCAGGAAGCTTCCAAAAAAACTCCAAAATATTTAGTGAATAGCTGAAGGTATACATCCAAACACAGTCTGGAAGGTGCTCAGTAATCCTGATCCTACAGCCTTAAAAAAGTGTACAATCTCTGTGGTGTTAGGTGCATTACAATACACCAAAGTTTCTTGGAAAGTTTGTATTTAAAAGGGACTGTATGTCTGCGGATGACCTTGTCACTTGCAGGTCATACGTTTCACGGGCTGATGTGAGCAGCACCTGTTTTTGAAACAAAAGTGCTTTTAGTCTGCTCAGCTTGTCGAAATTGGCATTACAAGTAGCAATGTGAGACCATAAATTTGCTACTTTTATCTCATGCATGGGAGGGAAAAGCACATTTCCACAATAGTCACTATTTGAGAAACAGAAATCATGTATGCGACACCTGCTCTCATCCCACAACAGTGTTGATCACTCAGCATCAAGTAATTCTCATTCAAACGTAACTGAAACACTAAGTGAATCAAAAGGACAGGAATTAAAGGACAGGTTAAAAGAAGCAAATAATTCCTTAATGTCCTTCTAGACCATGTGGCCACTTTTCAGAACTTGCAAAGTCCAATCCAGCTGCAAAATGGACCTAAGCTGGCTTTGTTCATGGAGTAACAATGATTTATCATTTTGAATAATTTCAATAGCAGAGGCACCAATGTTGTTTAATGTGTGAATGTGAGTGGACAATGTGTTCATACCATAATCAACAACGGCTAAGGCTTTCTCTAAATTTTCCTTATCTTCTTGACGTGCAGCATCTTCCATTTGTGAAAGCTTCCAAATTTCATTATATATTGTGTATAAGAGTCTTTTAGAGTGTGGTTATCTGGGACCTAACTAGAAATACTGCAAGTCAATGTCTTCAGAAAGGAGCAAAGGTGTTCTTTTACAGCTGTTAGTGTGGAGGACCGTAACCATTGTTGCCATAATTTACCCACACTGTATGACTATAACTGAGTGCTGTGTGATGACGTAATAGGGATCTGGACTGCTTGCTCTAAAACCCAGTGTAAAGTTGATAAAACATGTATGAGAACCATTTGTATCCACAGGCCACAATAACCAACCGTTGGGACCATTAATTTCTTTTACAGCTGCTAACCCCAGGCAAGTTGTTTGCTGGACAATGTTATTTAGAAAATAGTATTGCAACGGAATTAAACATGCTCTAAATAGAGCCTCCTTGCCTTGTATTTGCCAACTCTTTTGTTCCCCAAACACTTTTTGAGTCAGTTTACTTTATCCAATATTCATAGCCTTGTTTGGCCAACTAGGAGACAAAAGAATCAGAATAGAATAATTTAGTGTTTGTTAGCAGTATTTTCCTTGCTTTCAAATTCTGTAATTTGAATTAATAGCACTCAGCACTTTTAACAACATGCCCAGAAAAATAAGTACATTTCTCTGCATGTGTTTTTAGAATTCCTGCACTGGTGGAGTCGGACAATGATCCCATTGCATGTAATTAAAAACTACTCTTGGAGTACTAGCTCAATGTAAATAATGGTGCCCATAATGATGATAACAGAACGTTTCCCTATAATTTGGAATATACATATATACATCTTCACTTTCAAACACAGTATTATATTCAAGTTCAGAAAACAGAGAATCAACTGTATTTCTATCCCAGTCATCAGAAACAACCACAGGTATAATAATGTCATTCATAGATTTTTTTAAGATGTATGGGATTTGAATCATTTCAATAGGCCCAAATGTATCAAAAGGCACTTTATCCCAAAAAATCCCATCAGGAACTAGAACAGCAGAAATGTTCACAACGGACAAGTCCCTTCTCACTTTGTATGAGGACAAGTAATGCTTTAGTACCTCATCCACTAGTTCAACAGCAGGGCGTTCAGGAAGATAGTGATCATGTATCAGCAAAAAGAAGACAATAACAAAACTAATCCATAGAAGAAAGGTAAGCAATGTCAATATGATCCACAGATAGTACCATAGGCAAATCAAATATTTTTTTACACCAGTTAAAGAGCTTTTGTATACGATGAGCTGGTGCAATAGCTGGTGTTTAAGAAGCTGAACAAAAATCATCAGTGCTGGCGAAGTAATCAGGAGTCTGTGCAGCAAACGATGGCGGTCCCGGAGGAAGAGAACCAGCAGATGTATCCAAAGGTAGTTCATCATAAACAATTTCATACATTTGTATTGTATTGGAAAATTACAGATTCATATTTTGGACATTTCTTGCCAATGCAGTGGTGACAGGTATAAACAAAAAATCTTTATCTGTCCTTCCCAACCTCAGATAAACAAGGTCAGGGTTGTTTAATGCTTGAAGAGGTATACCCTGTATAGTAGTGAGAGGGGCAAGGAAACTATTTAGGAATCCTTGTGGTCTACTGTGCAGGATCGGCCACATGATGCAGACTGATGTGATCAATGGAGACAAAGTTGTTGTCTGTGGAACCAGGTAATGGCAACAGGCTGACAGTCCTGGTACTGTGTATACCAAGAACAAACACCAATGCCCGGTAGAATGGGCCAACCTCCCTCTTCTCAAACTAGATCCCCAACTTTTATATCCAGCCTGTGGAAGTTGTTAAATCCCTCCCTCTCAAGGTGGTGGCATGTGCTGATGAATGCTCATCTCAGAACGGCTGTCATTCTTCCAAGACAGTGACACACTTATTTATGTCAAAAGTAGTTTCTGCCACCGCAGTGCCAGGACCATTAAGAGCTGGGATGTACCTGGCAAACAGGACTTTGTAGGGTGCACGGCCTCCCAAAGACCTGGGCAGATTGTTTAATACTCTCTGAACTCCATACAATTGATGTATCCAACTACAACCTAAACTTAGTACCCTAGCTGTTAACGATTGCTTTAAGTCCCGTTTTTTCTCTCCATGACTGAATTTCCCTTGGGATGGTATGGAGAAGAATAATGCACACCAAAACCCATCTTTCCCATGGTGTCCCGGTATGCCCTTGAGGCAAAAGCAGGGCCCTGGTCCAAATGGAATTCTGTGACTACATATGTCCTGATGAAGACTTGCACATGTTTAACAGTTCAAACATTAGACAATCATTGTGGCCACAACCATTGTCTGGAGCAAGAATCTACTGCAAGTAAAATGTATTTGTATGCACCATCTGAATATAAGGGGCCGCAATGGTCCAGGTAAACACACTGCAAAGGCCTATTTCATATTAAGAGGGGTGTCTGTGGAGGGCTTTTGATGGTGGAACCTTTAATTTGGAGGCAAATGTCACAGCTAAGGACATACTGCTTCGTCTGGTTGTATAAACCTGGCCACAAATAAAAAAATTATGAAAGGGAAATGGCAGCCGCCACACACCAGCATGGGCAGAAGCAACACCCTCATGAGCTGCTGCAATCAAATCTAGCCTATGATCTTGGTTTGAGATCACACAATCACCCACCCCTGGTATTGTAACAAAGGCAAAATTTTGGGCACATAAATAGTAGAAATATTTAGTAGGGTATGGTTTTTGTAAGGGCTTGCCACCAGCCGAGACATTCACAGCAGCCAAGATGTCATCATCTACGCTCCTATGAGAATGAGCTATCGCAAAAAACAGAAGCCGAAGCAACTGCAGATTTGGTCGCTTCGTCAGCAATTGAGTTTCCTACAATATGTATTCTAACATGTTGGGGGCACAATGTATGTATACCATGAGCCAGTGGTAGTTTCTCTTTGAGACCTACGACCTTCCCCCACAAAAAATTGTGTTTTATGGTGTTTCCTTTGGAATCTCTGAACCCATTAAGGCACTAGTTGTGTAAGTGTTCATTAAAGGACTGGACATAATCGCACACAATAAGTTTTAGTAATTCTGGATCCATATGTTCCAGGGCCAAAATCAAAACTTTAAGCTCTGCAAGTTGTGCTGTAAAATGCCCTAGGGACTGTGTGTATGTCTATTGAGGGTGGAATTTCCATCCCTCAGGACTCCACAGATGGCTGCACATGCTGCGGAGCACTGGTGTTTAGTACCTACAGCTGGTTAGGCTGAACCATCTGTGTAAATGATTATTCTGTACGGGTCAAGAGGCATAACATTAGTGGGCATAGGGCATTCAAGGTCATATTGGAGAAATTATTGGGTCTGTAGTTTTGGGTCAAAAACATAATCAACATCAGTGGCAGTCAAGGAGGTAGCCAACATGGATGTAATACTTTTGTTTTTGGAATGCTGGGTTTGGTAACAGCCTCAAGGGCTGGTATTGGGTTCATGACAATAATGCCTTTTCCCTGGGCTAGTGGTCTCTCCTTGATGACCGCCATCTGAACTGCATTCAGTATTTTTTGTTGTTTGGTGTGAAACATATTTCTGCATTGGAGTATAACTGTCATTTGTATGCTATAGGTACTGTATCACCTTCATTTAACATGACATATGTGAATCCAATGGCACCTGGAATGACCTAGATTACGAAGTTTGTTTTGCGTGCTTGTGTGTGTAGATATTTTGCTTCAAGCATGTCAGTTTGTAATGATCTGAGAATTTGTGTATGTTGTGGTGTCCAGTGTTTGAGAAATCAGGACAGATTAAGTCATAAAGTAGTTTGATGTATTGTGCATAGTCTGGAATATAAATTCTGCCAAAATTAAAGAAACATAGCAAAGATTGCAGTTTCTTGAAGTTTTTTGGTGGTTGTAGTTGAACACAATTCTCTAGGAAATTTGGTGCCAGACGTTTCCCCTTGTTTGAAAGCTCATATCCCAGGCACAGGACACTGAGAAAGGCAATTTTATTTTTCTTAAAATTGAATTTGTAGCCATGATCTTCAAATCCCAAAACAATGTGATCTTCCATAGCTAAGTGTGTGTTGAGGTCAACATCCATCAGATAAATATAATCTTCAAAGGACAATGCCTCAGGCTCAATATCATGCAATATGGAAGTGTCACAGGCTGAGAACAATCCTGGACTGTTCTTATACCATTGGGGAAGACAACAAAAATGGAGCTGAGAGCCTAAAACAGAAAATTAGCTTAAATCCTGGCTTTCAAGGACTGGATTTTGGCAGAAAAACCCATTTGAAATATCCAGGGTCATTTTGTATTTTTTTGCACACTATATTGTTCATTAGTGCTGTCCTGTGTGAAATTAGTATGGCAAATGTGCTTGTGTGGCTTTTTAAATGTCTGTAATCTAAGAGTATTCTATATGAATGGTCCAGCTTAGCAACGGGGAACAAAGGGTTATTCATCGTAGATACACAGCGTTCAATTACTCCCTGGTACTCAAGTTATGAGAGAATATCCCTCACTGGGGCTTTGGCGTCATGTTGCATTGGAAATTGAGGTTGTATTTGTGGATTGGAAAGTATTGGTATGACATGATAGGGAGTCCCTTTCCCAAACCACGTGGCTGTGGTATAGTGCTGAAGCCTGCACCGGAGCCCAAATTGTGGCACAGACGTCTTTCACTGCATCAAGAACAAATACTAAAAAAGAAGGCAATATTTCATCTTGCCATTGTGGAAGCGTTTGTACAAATTCTGGTGGCCAATCTTTTTCTGCAATAAGAATGTGATAGCTCAGTGTTAATCTTTCCCAGAAAACTGTTTTAATTATGCACTTAATGTTCCCCTCAATTTGTATTTGATAATTTGTAGACCCTGTTGGGTGCGGTATTGCGCCTGCCAGGGATTTCGACTTCAAGGTCGTTGTTAGTTCTGGTCACCTTCAGAAGCCCTTTAAGATTCTGGCAAACTATTGTAACCTTTGCCGTGCTGTCTAGCAAAATCACTTCCCACGTCCTTTTCTTCAGCAGTGTTCTCAATATGTATGGCATCATGGTTAGCCGAAAGTGTGACAACCTTCTTCTTTTTAAATTGATGCTTGTGTTGTGGAAGTTTTTCTTCCTTTTGTATTGTGATTGGGGTCACACTGCTTCCAGCTGATTTGTTATTTGTGCTAGCCAAAACAGAATTTCTTCACTGCTTGGGCATAGTGATAGCTTAGCTTAGGCTTGCGGCCTGTGCCCTTTTACCCAGTTATTATGTTCTGTATTTCTGTAGTAATTTTTATTCATTTTATTATTGCTTCTTTTGGCGACATTGTTTTAATTTCATTATCAGCCGCTAATCTGCAAAAGTGTCATTATCAGTGCTGCGGATGAAAAACTTTGCATAGTTTTTCTTTTCCTCAGAATCACAAGAACAAACTGCGAGGCACACACATTAATACTTTGCATTGCCAGCCCTAAGACTGCAGAAACAGTCCAGCGCTTAGGTAGATAGCCACGCCAGGCTTCTATACATGAACATAAACATGTCCCCTATAGAAGCATCTTGTAAGACAAAGGGCATTAGACAGGGTTCCAGCCAGAATTTCCATCCATGCTGTATGCAAGTTTTCAGTAGACCTCAACCTGTGTGTCTCCATAGATCCTGATCTGGAGACTGGCAGCCCGACCTTGTATCAAGGTAACAGGGGTGGAGGGTGCTTTTCATGGACACTGTACGAAGAGATTTGGCTTACATTGCCATGCTCTCGCTTAGGGGCTAGATATTAGGCTTTAAGGAAGGAATTGTATACTCATGACAATATGCTGCAGTTGTTTATATTCACATCTCTATTTTTCACAATCATAATTGTGTTAATCCTCATTATCCTAATCATTGCAGCTCATGCATTTTATCATAGATTGTAACCCTGTATTGAAAACTGTCCTGCATCTCTTTTCTTGGCGGTATGTGTGTGTGTGTGTAATAGACTTGTATGTGGAGAGCAAAGGGTAAGACTTGTTTCACCATGATTTTCCCTGAGGGATTTTCAGGGTTTCTTCCAAGGATGCCACAAATCACTTTTACCAGTTGGATTTTGGTGAGGTGCTGCTAATGAGCCAGGAGGTCTGGGCTGACAGCTGCCAACTGGTGTGGGAGTGCCTCAGTCACCTACAATACAGAGATGCTGCTGCCCCAAATCTAGTAGTCTCATCGGAGTATGAGAGTCCATATGACATGGCGTCACCAATGATGGTGTAGGTACTAAATTTATGAGTCTCCTGAGTATCTCTGTCACACACACTAAAGTTACCCTAAGTAATATCACATGGGAGACGTCCATGGTCTATGGGGCAATCCTCCTCAGCTGAATAAAAAGTACCTATCTAGGCTGAAGGTTGTTCAAGCTTGAACCATAAATGGACCTTTTCCCTAGTTGGTGTTCCCTAACACCTATTCTCAAATAAGGAAAATCCTGTAAACATCACAGATAACTGCAGACATCTGCTCCTACAGTTCTTTTAACCCATGGCTTAACAGAACATGGTGGGGATGTCACATTCATTGTGGAAGCCCACAACACATATAGGACAGAAATATTGTATTCCTGGGTCAACTTTCCTGAAGTAGATGCAAATACACATACATTTCATGCATACAGAATAGCAAACACACCACAACAATACCGAGTTTACCAATACCGCTCTCTTATCAAGAACATCAAAACCTGTTCAATGGCACCCTTCCACATGTAATACAACCCATTAGACTAGGTTCTTTCAGCAATGATGGACCACCTTGGCCAAAACTTGGCACATATACTCCACATCCCAATGTGTCTGTCATGTAAAGAGATGACATACACATACTTTACAATGAGCTAATAGCAATTTATAGAGAAGTAATACAATTTGTGATGCAGACTTTGAACACCGCCCCAGCAAGGGCAGCTCCAGCTGCTCATCAATTGGCTGTTCTGGAATGAATCCACAAACAGTCCACTCAATAATGAGAAAGGCACCCACGGAGTGGGAGAAGATTCTGTTCTGGATGGCACAAAAACCAATCAGCTGGAAGTAGTGTTTCCCCATACGGGACCACAAGACAAACATAGAATTCTCGCCATGTGCTTGCTGTCCCCCTAATAGAAGACTGTAACACTTGGGGTTCAGTCTTTGCCACAATCTACACTACCATGCATGGTACCCAGTCACTTGCCAATTTACCAGAAGTATTAAAACAAATTCAAAATGAAGACAGGCCACCTGTGCCCTGGATTTGGGGATGAAGCTGCTGCTCAATTTTGACACAGTGTCCTCAATTATTTTATGTAACATTAAAGTGGAAGCAGCAGGATTTGCCATTCGCCAATGGCTCAGAGAAGTTCCTCAACAGGAGGGCGAGCTGACAAAGATTATTTCTGACACCTATACTAGTATACAACGGAATAGTCTGGGGGCCAGACCAACTAAACCACAACTACATTGTACCACCCAAAGGAAGGTAATAAACAAACACAAGAGGGTTCTAAAAAACACTGGGATAAACAAAAACTAAATAAAGACAGAGGAAATCAGAGGGAAAAATCTCTGTAATCTTAAACCTCTGAAAGAAGACATTGGCCCTCATTATGAACATGGCGGTAAACACCGTCGCCTGCTGTGGCGAAGGTGAACAGAAGACCGCCATTGGCAGAGAACAGAAACCCGCCGTATAATGATGCCAAAAACAGAAACCTCCAAAACTTCTGCTACCACCAGCCACTGCCAGGGCCCTTGATGGCAGAAAGGTTGCACACCCTACCCTGCCACCACCAGGCACACAAAACCCCTGCCCTCCAAATAGCACAAATACCCTGCCCTCCAAATAGCACAAATCACTGCAGCGGTTAGTGGATATCGAACAACCATTCACTGTACAGACCGCCACGGCCAGCAAGGGGACCCAACAGCAAGAAATGCACACATTGGCAAGCTTGAAATCCACACACCTGACACACATCCACAACACTATAAAAAACAATCACATACACACCCGACAATCATTTGCATCACCAATAGGACAACAGTGACTGCCAACACAACACACAGACACATAACGCAACATCACACAACTCACACACCGAACCCAACAATAGCACCCTCACCAATATCCATACAACACCCCACCCACAACACACCATGGCACCCCCTATGCACCCATGCTTTACAGATAGGGAGATAAGAACAATGGTGGACGAAATACTCAAGGTCGAGCCACAAATCTTCGGGGCACAGGTCCAGCACACACCCATCTCCAGGAAGATGGAGTTAGGGCAGACAATAGTGAACAAGGTCAACGGGAAACCATCCATGCACGAGGGACGACATCCGCAAGAGCTGCAACGACCTGCGCTGGAAGGTGAGGTCCATGGCATCGAGACACAACATTGCGGTCCAGAAGACTGGGGGCGGACCCCCACCTACAACCCCAACTACACCAACTGGGAGGAAAAGGTACTGGCCATCCTGTACCCTGAGGGCCTCACTGGACTCACTGGACTCACTGGAGGAATGGACACGGGTAAGTCATCTACAATTACCCCATATGCACCACACCTGTAATGCATGCACCACCCCACCCCTCCAACTACAACCAGGACCACTATCCCACCCAGGCCACAATCTCCACATCCAGTCACCCTGCATGCCCACAAACCCACCAACAGGCCCACATCCCTCCCCCTGTGCACAGCCACCTACCCCTGCAAGGAATCACAATAGCACTACACCACCCACAATGCACCTCCACATCCCATGCAAAATGCAATGGCAACCCCACAATAGGTCCCTGCATGGCCCAACAGGGGAATAAACTGCACAAAATAGGCCGTAGCTGCGCATCCTTATTCGACTTAGACAATGTAACGTACATGTGCATACCACCCATGCCACCCTGACAGAAAGGACAAGGAGTGCCAGCGCCCCACGTAGAGACAGAGGCCCCACTCAGGACACCATAGAGGGAAGTGTGGACAGTGAGGAATACCCTGGTCCATCACACAGTCTTGGACTGTCACCCTCCAGCAGCCCCACCCAGGATACCAATGACATCCTTACCACCCTGGTACCAACATCAGCTCTGGCCAAACGACCCCACACCAGTGTTTCCAGGCCACAGACTGGTGGAACACAGGTACAGAGGCCAGAGTCTCCACCTACAAACAGGCAGGGTGATGATAGCCCTAGTACAAGTGGTACTGCCAGACCTGTGCAGGGGACACAGGCACAGGGTGCTAGGCCCAGTGGGAGGGTATCAGTGGCCCAGGGGAGAGGCCAAAGGATGGATGCTGCAGCCCAGGAGGTGATATCTAAAGTCCTGGGAGCATACCACCATACACAAGACAGGATGGGCCAGATCCTGGCCACCCCGGAACAGAGTCAAAGGCTGCAGATAGCCCAACATCAAGAGACCATGGCGCAGTAGAAAAAACTCAATGCCACCATGGCCACTATAGCAGGGGTGCTGCAGCACCACCACCTAACCCAGCCTGAGACCCCCACAAACCGGGAAGCCCCTACCACTGCCCAGGACACTGACCAGCCCTCAACATCAGCAGCAGCAACTGGACTGGTGGCACTGGCAGAGGAAACACAGGAGACCAGCACCCCTACCCGTGCAGCCCAGCACCAGACACTCAAACGGTCCCTCAGACCCATATACGGTACAGGAACTACTGCCAAGACCAAGCCACCCACTAAGAAGTGACTCTGACATGAACTGTCTCCCAAGTGTGCTACTGTGCTACCATCCTCACCAGCCAATAGCAACTCAACAACATGCAAGGGACAGATGGACCTATACCCACTACCATCAATTGCTGAGCCCATGTACCAAGTATGGACATCCACCATTATCCCACTCCCTATCTCTGTAAAGCACACCAATGCATTTATGATACCAAATAATACACATGTACAGCAATTTGTAAATCCCCTGTCATTCTGTTGTATCAATTGTAAATGTTAATGTATTTGTCAGTCAACTCCAGAATCAGACCTTTATTGCAAGAATGGTACCCCATGCACAACATTATCTGGAGTAAACATAAATGTACACCATGCTTGAGTCCATGGCACATGCCACCTTATTAGTCAGGTAACAGTGTCAATGACTACAGACCCCACATCCCCATAATTAATAGGTCAGACAGACATTATGCAGTGCAGACACCATCATTAGTGAACAGTACCTCATTGTCACTGGAAGTAAAGTTGGATCAGCTGGTTCCTGGAGTGGACATCTCCCCCCTCTTCATCCTCACCATCACTCTCATCCCCTCTCAGAGGAAGCAGGTCTGGATATACAGCACCCTCCTCCCCTAGTAGGGGGATGGCTTTCCTCACAGCCAGGTTGTGCAGCATGCAGCAGGCCACCACTATTCTACACACCTTCTCAGGGCCATAGCACAGGGAACTGCCAGAGAGATGGAGGCAACGGAATCTAGCCTTCAGGAGACCTACAGTGCGCTCCATTACCCTCCTAGTAAGTCCATGGGCCTCATTACAATTCCTCTGTGCATCTGTCCTTGGATTCCTCACAGGTGTCAGGAGCCATTGCATGTTGGGGTAGCCAGAATCACCTGCAAAAGTGGTTGAAACAGGACTGTAACAAACTGCCATTACTTGCAGACAGCCTGACTGTCAGCTATGTACAGATCCAGTGTTATACACACTCACCTATGAGCCATCCTCTGTCCCATTGGAGTTGTTCCATCATGTGTGGTACACTGCTGTTCCTCAGCACAAATGAATCATGGACTGATCCTGGAAACATGGCATTCACACGTGAAATGTACTGGTCTGCAGTACACACCAACTGTATGTTCATTAAGTGGAAGTTCTTCCTGTTTCTGTACACCTGTTCATTTACTCTTGGGGGGGTGAGAGCTATGTGGGTGCCATCGATGGCACCTATCACATAGGGAATGTTAGCAGTGGCATAAAAATCGGACTTGATGGCAGGGAGTTCAGCTCGTTGGGGAAACTTTACATGTGTCTGCAGGTGTATTACAAATGCATCCAGTAATTTGGACAGGATGAGGCTAAACATTGGCTGTAAGAACCCTGCACCCATGCCCACTGTCACCTGAAATGAGCGGTAGCCAAGAAATGGAGTACAGAAAGCACTTGCACTTCAGTAGTGATGGCATGCTGATTCCGATTAGCCGGTCACAGTACAGGATCCAAAAATGCACATAACTCATTGATTGTTGTACGATTGAGTCTGTAGCTGACAATGATGTGACGTTCCACCATGGTATTCAGATCATCAAGAGGTCTGTACACAGATGGGGCCCTCCCTCGCCACATGGGTCTGTACCTAGGGGGAAGAGGGAGCACATATGAGGGACACACATATACATGCAAACCATGTTGTGTATGAATAACTGCTGAACAATATGTGGGTTACACACACAAGCGATGTATGGTGTACAACTGTAAGGACATGTATGCAGTGATATGGCTGGACTTATGTGGGGAACAAACATTCATGTGGGCATGCGACTAAGAGCTGGGGTTTATGGGCACTGAATGGGGCCCATGACCAGGAAATATCTACGTCCTGCTAGCTAAATGGCAGCCTCCTGCCATCCTGTTATGTAGGAGTTGAAGTGACCTCATTCCGCTGGCGGTTGTTGTCATGGCGTAAGGCGATATTCACCACCGTGCACCCATTCATCGGTTAACATGGTTGTCAATAGGGAACCAGGGCCTATCATGATCGCCGGCGGCGGCAGCGGTGCACACCGCCACGGAGCATACGCCATGTCGTCATCCCAGGTTCACTGGGCTCCCTGATCCTGTGCATGGAAGTACTCCACTGAGTGTGCTGCTGTGTCCTGACCCTGGTTACTCCAATGGCATGTGTCACAGGGGAAGGGACCCTGCCTTCACCACGGAGAAGCTGGTGGACGGGGTCCTACCCCTGTAAACCACGTTATATGGGTGACCAGAGGTGCAGGTGAGTAGGCGGATGACGTGCATGGATGTGTGTGATGGTGGTGAATGCCTGTATGCATGTATGGTTGGTATGTACCTGCACAGGCGTGGATTGTGTGGCATGTACAGTGAGTGAGGTGGTGAGATGATCTTGTGAAGTGTCCGTCCCATAGGGGACGTATAGTCAGCGGTATCACATGGCCATTTTCTGAACAGTGTTTTTCTTTTCTGTGTTTCCCATTCAGGTCAGAACTCATCAGAAGAGGGCACTCTGGGAGGCCATCGCCAGGGAGGTGCGGACCGTGGGGGTCTGCAACCGGCAGAGCACCCACTGCAGGAAGCGGCGGGAGGACCTGCGGTGCTGGGCCAGGAAGACCTGCGAGGCCCAGCTAGGGAAGTCCTCCCAACGAGGAAGAGATGCCCGTCGGGCCCTGACCCCCCAATGCGCTGCATTCTGGCGGTGGCATATCCAGATTTGGATGGGCGCTTGAAGGCTGCACAGCAGCCACAAGGGGGTGAGTACCAACACCATATCATGCATCTTTGATGGATGTCTGAGGGTGCTGTAGTATGTATGCTGTCTAGTGCCAGGTACTCTGGGGGTGATTCTAACCCCGGCGGTCGGCGGAGAGGCGGCGGTCGGACCGCGAACAGACCGGCGGTCCAAAAAATGGCATTCTGACCGCGGCGGTCACCGCCGCGATCGACCGCCACTTTCCCACTCCGACCGCCACGGCGGTCATGACCGCCGGGCTGGAGTTTGCGCACTCCGGCCCGGCGGTCGACCCAAGACCGCCAACCGCATCATGACCCTGCTTACCGCCGCGGTTTTTGGCGGTCGGGAACCGCCATGCGAACCATGGCGGTAGGCACTATCGGGGCCAGGGAATTCCATCCCTGGCACTGATAGGGGTCTCCCCCATCCCCCACTACCCCCCACGAGTCCCCCCCCACACCCTCCACCCCCTGCCACCCCCCAGAGATGTTACAAACCCCCTGCCCCCCCCACCCCGACATGCACATACACGCACCCCGACATGCACGCACCCCCAACATGCACATATGCACACCCCCTACACACACACATACACAACGGGGGCACATACCCGCACACATACATGCCAACATGCGCACCCGCCGAACTACACACATTGCCCATAGGCACAGCAGCACCCCCCGCCCGCATGCACGCACTCACACACCCCCTCTACACACCCCCATGCACGCACACATCACACAACACCCCCCCCCACCCCCTCCCCTCACGGACGATCAACTTACCTTGCGTTGGTCCTCCGGGAGGCGACGGGAGCCATAGGGACGTGACCGCCAACAGAAGACCGCCAACAGAAGACCGCCACACAGAAATGTGGGTCGTAATTCTGTGGGCGGTGTTCTGCTGGCGTGGCGGTGGAGGTTGACCAGTCTCCACTTTCCCGCCGACCGCCAGTGTGGCTGCTGGCGGTTTTCCGGCGGAACGCTCCCAGCGGTCGGAATACGCGCCGCGGCATACCGCCGCGGTCGGCGGTCTTTACCGCGGCGGTAACTCGGCGGTCTTGCGAAAAGACCGCCAAGGTCAGAATCACCCCCTCTGACAGTTGTCTAACAACAATCTGGCTCTCATGGGCACTGAGATGTTTAGGGGCACGTCTGCAGTTCATCAGGTCCTTGTGTCATGTGGGAGAAGAGTTGTATGCTACTAGTCAGGGGCATAGGCTTGACTATAATTGTAGGTTCTGCGTGTTGGTGTGTAAGCTGGGTGGGAATGTGAGTGCACCAAATTTGTACATCCATTCAGGTATTTACAGATATCTCTCCTGCTTTGTCTCCCCACCCCTGTACTCTTGTGTTGTCTGTGTATATCAGCATCATCTGGCAAGGGAGCAGTGGCACCGGTTCCAAGGAGGCAGAGTCAAGTAGGCCAGTGTGTTGGAGGGCGAGGGAAGTACCACAGGGGAAGCTTCTACCACTGGAGTTAGTGACTCTGATATCTCCTCTGATGAGAGCTCCCTGGTGGTAGCGGACCCTAGTGGGCCCACCCATTCAGTGTCATCTTCCACCACTTCCCATACCATCACCGCCCTCCCAGTTGCTCCCCAATCAGTTGCCCGTGCCCGCTCACCCAGAAGGGTGTCCCCTTCGCCCCAGGCACCTCATCTCCTGTCCCTGTCAGCCCTGCTGCCCTCACTGAGGAGGCTATTGACATGCTGAAGACCATCTCTGTAGGGCAGACAACCATTGTGAATGCCATCCAGGGGCTAGCATCCCAGATGCAGCAATGCAATGTATACCTGGAAGGCATTCACAGTGCCATGTCTGGCCTACAGAGATCTTTTCAGGCTCTGACCTCCTCTTTGACGGCAGCCAGTGTCCCTTGTCTTTTCATCCCCCTCCAACCACCTCTGCCCCTTCCAGTACCCCACCCCAAGCACAGACAGCCATGCACACAGATCAACACACAAGAAGCACACAGAGAAACACAAGAACCACACTTCACACCACAGGCATACACACAGCCAACATGCAAAATCACACACAACAGCATCCACTTCCCCCAGTGTGACCACCTCTCCCGCCTCCCTGTCTGTCACCTCAACATGCACACCCACAATCACTGCACCCTCATTCATTGCTGCTGGCCTCATTCTTGCAGTCACCACAACATCAGACATCCAGTCATGCACCCCAGACATCACACCTGCACTCACCACATCGACATTGACTGACACATGCAGCACACTCACCTGACCTGCAGACACCCAGACAACATCCATTTATACTGGCAGCCTGTCTTGTCCCACTGTGTCCACCCTCCCTCCTCCCAAAATACCCAGACTTTCCCAGACACCCACCCAACACACATCCACCACACCTCACCATACTGTACAGGCACCTGCATCCACGTCCAGCACACCTACACCAGTTACATGCACTCCCTCTACCTTCACTCCCACACCTTCCTCCATGTCCACCCCAACTGCCCCTAAAAAACTTTTCCTGTCCTGTGTTGACCTTTTCGAACCCACTGGCTCACCCCGTCTCGTCCCTAAACGTACCCACCTCCTTGCCCTGTCCACTCCTTCCACGTCTAAGTCCGTCCCAGTCCGCCCTTTGCATTCCTGTGCCCCTTTCCTAGTGAGCAAGAAGCCCCGTGCTGGGCCAGGTCCATTTGCCACCCCCGGTCCAAGCCCACTCCCCCACCTTCCAAGGGAAAGCTCAAACCCCCTCCACCTCCCAAACGTAAGCCCAAGCCCCCCCTCCCAGATGTAAGTCCCCCCCTGCCACCCACTGCCCCTGTTCCCTGAGGTGCCTGGCTGCCCAATTGATGTCCCTTTATGGTGGAGTACCATGTGCACATGTGGAAGTCAAGTTTGGGCCATTTGGGCCCTTTAGCCTTTTACTGTTGGACTGGCCAATGGCCTTATTTGGACATTGCATTTTCAAAAACTATTAAAGTTTGATTGCCCAGTGGTGCTGTTGGCACAATATGGAGACGTGGTTTATTGTTTCATTGTGGGGGTGTGGTGTGCATATGTGTGTACTTTGGGCAGATTGTATTGGCCTTGTGTCGGGTAAGTACCTCTTGTTCTGGTGTGTATGGCTTGTGATGGTGTGAGGGGTTGGGGTGCATTGCAGGGTGGGTGGGGTGGGGTGAGTGTGTAACTGTGCCCTTTCTTCCCTTGTTTACTAGGTAGCGGTACTTACTGTTGTCGTCTTCGTCAGCGGTCACGGTCGTGGAGGTATATGGCAAGGAGCAGCACTGGCATGATTTCCAATTCTCTCTCCATGTCTGCTTCGGCAAGTTGTGTGTGCCTATGGTGAGTGTTTCCTTTTATTTGGTTTGTTTCCACCAGGCTTTGCATGGTGGTGGACCCCCCCCCGGAACTGACGGCAGTTTTGTGCTTCATTATTTGTTGGGCAGGTGCTGCTTTTCCGTCTGCCTGTGGGCAGCCTCTTCTGTCAATGTCTGCACTCCTCTGCTGGCGGTGTGTGGTTTTCACGCTGGCTGTTTTTCTTGTGCTTCATTATTTGGTGGTCCAGACCGCCAGCCTGTTGGCGGTAGTTACCGTCACTGCCGGCAATGCGGTCTTTCCCGTCATGTTCAAAATGACCACCATAATCTCCAAAATAGAGAAACTTAAATACTCCTGATAGATACCAATATATTGATCGACGTCTCTCTCATTCCTTTCAGGACACACGAGACAAATGAAGTGAGTAAGTGGGACAGTCTGAAATGCGAAGTGACTACACAAAGCCAATGAAGGACTTACAATGTTCTTCAGAAGCTTACGTTAAAAAAGAGGACAAATCCCCTCAGCAGAAACCCCAATTTAAAAAGAAAAAAGTGACTGCAGTTTCAATCAAAAATGCCAGACAAGCAGAGAATGCTTTTGAAGAACAGGACGTGGACAGTGACTCTGCTAGACAGTGCAGCAGAGCTCATGATTTGTCACCAGAATCTTATAGATCATCAGGATGTGACAGCAACTAATGACTTTCTCATCATAGAGACAACAGAAAGGCGCATCCCCCCACCCAACAGGGTTTATGAATTTAGGCTCATATTTATGCTTTTTGACGCAAACCAGCGCCAGCTCTGGTTTGCGTCAAAACATTTACAGCCGGCAAATGCCATTCCTACATGCCATGCGGGAGCCTTATTTAATGATTGATGTTAACCGGCGCTGCGGGCTGGTCAGAGTAAAAAAAATGACTCAAACCAGGCAGCACTGGTGTGGGGAAAAATGGGGGTTGTGCGTCAAAAAATGGTGCAAGTCAAGTTTGAGTAAAAAATCATGGCTCAAACCAGCCATTTTTTGACGCACAACCCCCATTGAAATGACTCATGTCTTAGCAAAGACAGGAGTCATGCCCCCTTGCCCAATGGCCATGCCCAGAGACAGAAGTCCCCTGGGCATGGCCATTGGGCATAGTGGCATGTAGGGGGGCACAAATTAGGCCCCCTATGGCACTGAAAAAAAAAATACTCACCTCAACTTACCTGTACTTACCTGGAATGGGTCCCCCCATCCATAGGTGTCCTCCTGGGGTGGGCGAGGGTGGCAGGGAAGGGCCCCTCTGGTCTGCTTCCATGGTCTGAGACCATGGAAGTGAGCCCACAGGTCCCTTAACGCCTGCCCTCACCCAGGTGTTAAAAAACGGCGCACATCAGGCTGTGCGCCATTTTTTAAGGCCCGCCCCCTCCTGTTCGTCAAAATGACACAGGAGTATAAATAAGGCACACATGCCTTAAAGTCATTTTTTGGATGGGAACACCTATCTTGCATGTCATTAACGCGGGCGTCATAGTTTAAATATGGGGCAAGGTTTGTGCCGAATGTGCGTCAAACTTTTTGACGTACATTCAGCGCAAACAAAGTATAAACATGCCCCTAATTATCTAAATAGAGGGAGACACTGTGATATTCTGTTGGCAGAAAAAAAATGGCCACCTGAATTTGTCCGCAAGCTCCCACACAGAGAAGATGTAATTTTGCCCTCTTTCTCAGTCCTGGCTCTAAATGCAGAAAAGGAAGCCTATGACTGGGCTCTGGCACAGGCTGCCATGCTGTACCGCTATCATGTGGGGTAGAATAAGGGATCCCCCTGCCATGTAATATCAATTAGATCTTCACCACATCCTCAATCTCAATATCTTATTAAACATGAGGCTAAAGCTCCAATGAGAGAGATTCTCACACAACTTGAGTACCAGCGAGTAATTGAACCCTGTGTCTCTGCAATAACCTGTTATTCCCCATCGCCTTAGTTAGTCTTAGATTACGGACACTTAAATAGTCATACACGCTCCAATCCAATAACAAAACGCACACAGCACAGCACTAATTAACAACATAGGGTGCAAAAAAGATAAAACAACCTTGGATATTTTCAATGTTTTTTTTTGCCAAAATCTAGCCCCAGACAGTTGGGATCTAAGTGCTTTTAGCTCATTAGGCTTGCAGCGTTACTTTCACATCACTTTTGCCTCAAGTGTGTAAGAACAGACCTGGGTTGTTTTCAGCCTGAGTAACATCAATATCACATAATATTGATCCTGAGGCATTGCTCCACGTGGATGGTAACTTTTAGGACAGGAGACACAAGAGTTTATGAAGAACTAGATTTATTAGCATTACTGTAAATGACCCCAGGCCTAGCTGTCCATCTTCCAACTGACACTAGCCTCACCATCGAAGAATCCTTTTTACTGATTCCAGAAGTAGAGTCTCAGTTACCTAGAGACAGTTAGGGTCCAGTGTAAATACATAGAAAGAATACAACAATATCCATCTCACAGATGGCAACCTCAACATACATTTGGCCAGAGTGGATCAGATTGTGTTAGGATTCACCACTCAAGGCTACAAATTTAATTTCAAGAAAGCTAAAACTGCTTTCCTGAGTATCGTATTTCTGGGATATTAAATATCAGATGAAGGCAAGAGCCTGTCCCTACACTTTCTAGAAAAATGTGCTCAACTTCAACCTCCAAATACTGCAGTCATTGCTGGGTTTCTATAACATTGGCAGAACATACATACCTGACTATACCCATCACATAAAACCACTTTATGATTTATTTCATCCAGATTTTTCAGGCAAACACTGGACATAGAACACGCACATATTCTCAGAGAACTGCAACAGGACATGCTAGAAGTAAAACATTTACACATGTGAAAACAAAACAAATTTGGTCATCAGAATAATTACTGGTGCCATCGGCTTCACCAATGTCACATTCAATGAAGGTGAGACTATACACATAGCATACAAATCACATTTACATTCCAATGCAGAACAATGTTTTGCACCAACAGAAAAAATACTGACTGCTGTTCAGATGGCAGCCATCAAGGAGATGCCACTTGCCAAAGTGAAATGCATTATTGCTGTTACCGTGGTGCCAGCCCTAAAGGCGATCACCAAAGTCAACGCTCCTAAAGCAAAAGCATTACATCCATGCTGGATTCAATGGGCAACCTCTCCGACTGCCACTGATGTTTATTACATCTTTGACCCAAAACTTCAGACCCATGAATTCCTCCAATATGAACAGGAGTACCGGCCACCCACTAATATATTACTATGAGAACAATACCGAACTGTCATTTACACTGATGGTTCCACTCAACCAGCTGTAGGTACTAAACATCCATACTCAGCCGATTGCGCTGCCGTAAGTGGAGTGATGAGGGATGGTACAGTCCACCATCAAAATACCTACATGCAGACCCTAGGGGACTGTACTGCTCAGATAGCAGAGCTTAAAGCTCTTGTCCTAGGACGGGAACATAAGGACCCTGAGTAAAAAACCCTGTGTGATTTGTATTATTGTGTCCAGTCCAGTCCATTGTGTGTTAAATCACTGACACCTGAATGGCTTCAGGGATTCAAAAGGGAACACCATCAAACACAGAAACTTGTAGGGGAGGGTTGCTGACCTATGGGGCAGACTACCTAAAGCTCATGTAGTACAAACATAGGCTATCAGTGTAAGGAGTACACATTGTAGGAAACACTTAAGCTGATTAAGCTGGCAAATTTGCAATACCTACAGCTTCTGTTGCTGCAATAACTTCCTCACAGACAAAATTGGATCATGAGCCGCTGGCTGGTGTGAAAGATTTGGCTGAGAGCAAGCCTTTACCAAAAGTATTCCCTGCAAAATATTCTACCATCTCATTGTCCAGAATATTGCATTTTCATCAATTCCAGTGGTAGGAGATTGTGTGATCCCCAACCAAGGCCAGAGAACAGATCTCATCAAAGCAGCTTCTGCTCATGCAGGTGCGGCAGCTACACTTTTCACTGCTATCACTATTTTAAAAAAATCAGTTTTGGTGGCAAGGTCTTTACAAGCAGACCAAGCAATATGACATTTGCCAGCAAATTAAAGGGTCCACTGTTAAACGCCCATCACAGACATCCCTTCTAATTTCCAACAAACCACTACAATGTCTGTACCTGGACCACTGTGGTCCCTTACAACCTAATGGTACATACAACTACATCCTAGTCACTGTTAATTCTTGTTATAGATTCCTGTGGATATGGCCACAATGATCGGCTGACACTCGGACTGTTAGTAAAGATTTGCTAGTCTTTATCAGTACATATGCAGTTGCAGAATTCCACTCGGAGCAGGCCGCTGTCTTTTCCTCTAGGGCATTCAGGGACACGATGGGAACAATTGGCATTCAACTCCATTACTCCTCCCCCAATCATCCAGAGGGAAACAGTGTTGTGGAGAGGAAGAACCGACACTTAAAGCAGTCCTTAACAGCAAGAGTTATAGGTGCAGGCGGTAGTTGACTTGATCTCCTATATGAGGTCCAGAGAGCTCTAAATAATCTGCCCAGAAGGTCTTTGGGAGGTGACACTCCATATAAAGTTTTTTGCAGGTTACCTATTTATGTCCATGATCTTGATGGTTCTGGCGCAGTGGCTGCAGACACACCATTTGACTTAAATGAACGTGTTACCGTTTTACAGGAGCTACAGCAGTTTTGTGATGAGAATTAATCATTCTGTGCCGCCACCTTGGGAATAAGGGATTTGCCAACAACATCTACAGGCTGGATTCCTAAAGTAGGGGGTCTAGTGTGTGAAAAGATTGCTGTTAAAAAGGAACTTGGCTCTTCCTACAAAGCATCAGCTCCCGTCCCGAGAATACACAGTACCAGAACTGTCATCATACCACCGCTGCCTGGTTCCAGGGAGAACAGATTTGTTTCCATTGACAACTTCAAATTGCACCATGTGGCCAATCCTGCACAGTTGAGGTCCTTTGGGTAGTACCTGCTCCCCTCTCACTACCCGACCGGATATACATCTACAAACAGTAAACAACGTTTCTGCCAGCACCACTGCTACAATTGTCTCCTCCTGCATGGGGAGGGCAGAGAATGAACTTCTGCTGATTCCTTTCAACACTTCATTGGTGAACACTGTCCAATATGTGGAACACTATTATTCCAACTGTACCCAGACATATGACATTGTCTACTATCAACCACCATAAATGGTTTCATCAACCAGCTCTGCACCGGCTCCTGTGTTTGCACAGACTGCTTCTGGTTATTTCATTGACAAGGGTGAGGTTTCTTCTGACTCATCTGCTTCTGTAACTGAGACTGTATCAAAGGCATGCAAGTTGTACATTTGGCTCAAGAACAATTACTTAATTTATCCATGGTAATATCTGTGAATACTGTTGACGTTGCTTGCCTTTCTGCTGGTTTTGGTATTGTTTTCTTTCTCTTGATAAATGGTCATTATCTTCCTGAACGCTCCGCCACTGAGCCGTGGATGAGGTTTTGACACCTTACCTATCTTCCCATAAGGTCTTAAGAGACTTGTCCCTTGTGAACATTTCAGCAGTTCTGATTCCAGATGGGATTGTGTGGGACAAAGTATCATTTGACATATACGGTCCTACTGAGGTCATTCAAATTCCCTGTGTATTTAGCTTCAATGAGTGATGTAATTACACCTGGTATTATTTCCAATGACTGAGATGTTAAAGCAGTTGATTATATGCTGTCTGAGCTATTTGAAAGATTAAAAGCATATATGAACACAGCAAATTATGGAAACATATTTTGTTATCACTGTTATGGACATTCCTTTCTGCACCGAACCAGTGCTCCAAGATTAGTTTACAATTACACATAGTGGGAACATTGTTCAACCCCGCCTGTGGGCGTCCCTAAACATGTACAGATAAGTTTGCATATTTTACTGGGCATGGCACCAGCAATGCTGCGTCATATTATTGCAAATTGCCGCCTTACGAAATGAGGAAACTATTGCTAACCGACACAACATTAATCTACTCAGATTGCTTTGTTTCCCATCTTTCTGTGGAAGGCTATCAGTAATGGAAGAACACTATTAAATTAAAAAGTGTACGGGGAACAAAAAATTGGCAAATACAAGGTAGGCAAGCTTTGTTTAGATCATGTCTTGTTCCTTTACAAATGATATTTGTAAATGATACCATTCAGCAAACATCCTGTTTTGGGTTAGCAAAGATAAAATAATTGAACGCCCAGTATCCCTTCACCTGCTAAATTCACAATTGGCAAATATTTTAAATCTCACCAAAGAACAACTAACTGCTTTGGTTCAGAATGGTACCTTTAATACCTCACTTTTGAGTCCCAGTGGTTTGTTATTGTGGCCAATGGACACAAATGAGTGCAAGGCACATTTTGTTAATTCCTCTCAGGGTTTCAGAGCAAGCAGGCCAGATCTCTGCTTTGTCTCGGCTCAACATTCAGGTACCATTATTGCATTCAGTGTGGGTAAACTGTGCCAACAATGGCTGCGTTCCTCCACTTTAAAATCTGTAAAAGAACACCATAGTCTCCTGTCTGAGGAAATCAACTACAAGATTTCCTGTTAGGACCCAAGAAGCCACGCCCAAAGTGTTTCCTGCATGCCATATATAACAAGATATGGAACCCTTCTGAGATGGAAGCTGCCGCACCTTTAAGGCACATTGATATTAAAAACATGGAAAAGGCGTTAGCTGGTGTCGATAATGGCATGAACACTTTGTCCAACAGAATTGTGTCATGTGCAGTTGATATCATTCAGAATGACATGTCATTTTTGCAACATGGCAAACACTGCAGGTTCTCAAAAGTGACCTAGTGCTCTGGGAGCACATTAACATTACTGAATTGTTTGCCGCTTTTAATTTGTCCAGACAACAACAGATAATGACTGAGAAGCGAGTCACATCATGCTTAACATTGAGAAATTGGAGAAGTTGCCTTTCACTGTAGCAGAAACCCCCTCACCAGTATGGCTAATACATGGAGCAATAAATCTGCCCATTTCTACCTTTTGTTTCACAAAATGCATAACACATTTTGCAGTAGGCAAGTTTGAGTGGCTAAGAGACAGATACATACAAGAGGGGTGGAAGTTGCCTTTCGATTACAAGTGCATAAACGGCAAAGCAGAGGCAAAGCAGAGATATTTCTTAGCAGAAGCGAAAGTGAGACTACTGTTAGTCATTCTATAATTTGTAAGCAGGTGTCCTTGCACGACCTTTGCAATGTGGAGGTTGCGGATTTGGCATTCTATCTGAAGGGTACACCTGTCTCTTTGGTTCGTCCAGTATTTCAAATGCTTTCTAATGGAAGTTATGTGATTCTTGTTAGAACTGGCATCCTTGGCCTGGTCTCCCCAATCTTTTTTACGTCTGCTTCCCATGTTATGACTGTGTGACTGTTGACCAGTGCTAAAGTGCAAGTGCTCCCTGTGTAAATTGTATGTGTAATTGCCTTTTCCATGATTGCCATATTTGATTTACTAGTAAGTCCCTAGTCAAGTGCACTAGAGGAGCCCAGGGCCTGTAAATCAAATGCTACTAGTGGGCCTGCAGCACTGGTTGTGCCACCACATGAGTAGTACTGTAACCATGGCTCAGACCTGCCACTGCAGTGTCTGTGTGTTCAGTTTTAAACTGCCAGTTCTACCTGACAAGTGTACCCATTTGCCAGGCCCAAACCTTTTCTTTCTATACATGAAAGATACCCATAAGGTAGTCCCTATGTAGCCCTATGGGCAGGTTGCAGTGTATTGTAAAGGTGGGACATGTACTGATGTGTTTTACATGTCCTTACAGTGAAATACTGCTAAATTCGGCTTTCACTGTTGCAAGGCCTATCTCTCTCAAAGGTTAACATGGGGGTAGCCTTTAAATAGCTTAAGTGAAGTTTACCTTTGGGAGCAGATAGAGATATAGAGCTTGGGGTCTCTGAACTCACAATTTAAAAATACATCTTTTGGTAAAGTTGGTTTTGAAATTGTCTATTTGAAAATACCACTTTTAAAAAGTGGGCATTTTCCTGCTTAAACCATTCTGTGACTCTGTCTGCTTGTGTATTCCGTGTCTGGGTCAGACTGACAGTTGGGCTGTTTGTGAATCTCCACTAGACAGTGACACAAAGGGAGGTGCGGTGTAGCCTGCATATCCTGATGAGCCATCTGGGCTAGAGTGGAGGAAGGACTGGTTACTTACACCTGAATGGGCAGTGCCTGCCCTCACACAATGTAGTCTCCAACCCCCTGGTGTGTGTCTGGAGCCAGGCCTTGGCAAGGCAGGATCTTGTGAACAACAGAGACTTTCAATGGAAGTTTGCCAACTTCAAAGGCAGAAAGGGGTATAAGTAGTGGACCCAAACCCCCAAATTTTAGATTTACTTCTGAAACCATGAGGAACCTCTGCCAAAGAGAAGAGCTAAGGAGAAGTGCTCCCCATTCTGTGACTGTGCTTTGTCGGGCAATCCTACAGGTGTTGCTTCTGTCTGAGGAAGGGGACAAAGACTAGGCTTTGTGGTATATTTCTGCTTGAGAAGGTTCTCCAAGGGCTTGGACTGAGCTTGCCTCCTGTTCTGAAGTCTCAGGGCCATCAAAGACTTCCTCTTCCAGCACCTGGACTCTCTGCTGAGACTCCTGTCTTACTAAGTGGTGCCCTATCCAGTCCCTGGGCCCATGAAAGGTGAAGCTGGAAGAACAAGGACTGAAATCCACACCCAGGAAGCCCTGCGGGGAAAATTTCAATGCACCACCTGCAAGGGGCTAAAAAACAACACGCCACCCGCCTCGCTGCTGATTTCAAAACATCACCTGCATTGCAGCTAGAGAAAGGACGCAACACGCAACACCTGCCCTCCGGCTTATAGAAATGACGCAAACCCCAGGCAGCGCGGTTTTCCATTACTATGTGACCAGATTTCTCACGCATCAACGCTGGGCGTCAAAATCAACATGAACCTGCACAGAACCAAGGTGCCCTGTCCAGAAATCCAAGCATCGCTCTCTTGTGGGATCGAAAAATGACGCATCGTCTACCCGAAATGAGAAGAAAAGGCGCACAGCCTCATTTTCGAGTAAGGAATCCATGCATGGTTGACTTTTTTGACACTAGCTGTCCCTTGCGGATTCATTTTTGCTGTAAACCAGGTACTTTGTGTAAAAACGTTTCCATTGTTTTCTATGGAGTCTTTTTAATTTGAAAATGTATATCTTGCCTTGTGTTTGTTACAATTTTGTCGTTTTGGTCTTGTTTGATTTAGATAAATATTGCTTATTTTTCTAAACTGGTGTGGTGTCCATTTTGTAGTGTTTTCACTGTATTACTTTGTGTGTTGGTACAAATACTTTACACATTGCCTTTGAGAGAAGCCTGACTGCTTGTGCCAAGCTACCAAGGGGGTGAGCAGCGGTTGTCTTAGGAGTGTCACTCTTTTACCCTGACTAGAGTGAGGGTCCCTGCTTGGACAGAGTGCAAACTGACTTCCAACCAGAGACCCCATTTCTCACATTGGTGATCAGCAGTGAGGATAGAACTTGTATTTGTACTTGACATACAATGATTAGGCGTACACTATTGTTTTCAGTGCAGACCATTACGTGATTACATACTACTTGTTTTTGCTTTTTCTCTTTTCTACTTCCATTCTTTGTGATTTTTGAACTTCTCTTGGGATCTCTCTGTTCTTTTTGAAACTTTGCATTTTTTAGTGAACGTTACCAACGTGACTCAATCTGGGCATGCACCAGCTGTTGCTACAAAGTCTGTTTTTGAGTTTGAGAAACTGGAGGAGTACACAGTGGCTCAATTGAAGCAGTTTTGTAAGGATCTTGCCTGCCCAATCAAGACCTCCTCCAGGAAGGAGGAGCTGCAAAAGGCAATGAGGGCCTTGGTAGCAGCCAAAGGGCTGGGAGGCACGCAGAGGAGGAGGAGGACGGTAAGGAGGTGCAGAGTAATCTAGGTGGTATAGTGGATGTACCTGTTCTGAATGGGGGGAGGGTCTCCAGGGCAGGTAGCAGTGTGTCATCCATGGTTCTGACTCCTGAGGAGGTGCAGGACAGACAGGCAGAGAGGGTGTACCTGTTTGAGTTAGAGAAGCTTAAGATGGAGAGGGAGATGGAAGAGAGAATGCTGGCCATTAAAGAGCAAAATATGCTTTTGCTCATGAGCTCAGTTTAAGGGAGCTGGATCAAAGGAGCCAGTTTAGTAGAGATGGTGACAGCAGTAACTCAGTGCAGCCTGAAAGAAGTGTACACATTCCTAAAGATCTGGTGAAGGATTACAAGAGGGTGGATGACATCTATCTGTGGTTCGCGGGATATTAGTCTGCTCTCCACATGAACATGGTCCCTGAAGCACATGTTGGCCTGTCTGTGGAAGCACTTTGAGGTAGAGGGGAGGGACACTCTGATGTCCTTGGGGATCCTCAGGGACTCACCTACTCTATTATGAAGGACACCCTGCTCACAAGGTATGGCCTCACCCCTCTGCAACACAAGGACAAGTTTAGGTCATACAAAAATAAAGTATCCCCAACTTGGCCAGAATGTGTTGGCTCTTTTTGCAGGTCACTGGATGGTTGTGTAAGGGCAGTTAGGTGACAAATTATGAGGGACTTTACAACTTGATTGCTTGGGAGCATTTGTATAGTCTTTGTTTTCCAGAGCTGCTCCAGCACCTAATGTTTGGCTCGGGACGCAGCGCACGGCAATAGGACTCACCATGCCCCTAGCCCCTAGATGGGCATGGGGCCTCGCTTCTGCATTGGCGCGGTGCACCCCGTTAGTTCCTGTATCTCCCCACTCTCCCTTTTCTTCCCCACTTATTTCTTTTTCCTTCTTTTCTGTTGTCCTCATTTTCTTCCTAACTTACGCCTTTCTTTCCTACCCATGTTTCCCTTCTTTTTCCCAGCATGCCTTCCTTTTTCTCTGCATGCCTTGGAACCTTATCTAATATGGTGCTTTTTCTATAGAATTCTATGACATGATCCCAATCCAATATGACTTACTTCCTGTCGGTCACTCCTGTTCTTTGGGTATATAAGGTGTGTGATTCCTCTTCTCTTTGTACTGCAACACTTCCTTTGGGTGGTGAACTTCGCTCCTGTTCTTCTGCGTCAGATATTGATTTTCTGATCCTGTTCCAGCTTTTTCCTGGTCATTATTGCCTTTTTGTTCTGATTTACTTTTGCCTTTGTTTTTGTTTCAGGAGTTCCTTTTTTTGAGGTTTCTTTCCCCTTTTGGTTTTTTTTCCCTCGGGGACTCCTTCTGGAGGACACGGACTGCCTTTGGCGTTCCCTCCGTCAGCAGCACTGTGGCTACCAGAAAGGGTTACCCTTATTTGGGCCAAGGCAGAACCTACAAGAACAAGAACCTTGCCACATTTCCAGTGGGCCACAGACACAGACTACAAGTAGGTTGTGACAAATTGACAGAAAGCTGACTGACCCCAAAAAGCTTGCTCAGGAAGCAGACCAGTGGGAGAGCACCAGGGTCCAGTGTAGGTATGAGGGAGACACTGCCAAGGGTGGGCAGGGTTCCCATCAGAAGAAGTAGGGGGTAAGGGCAAACAGGGGGACTTCTCTAAAGGAACCCAACCTAGTTCCCAGGGTAAAGATTCCCAGGCCCCAGTAGAAAAGAAGCCATGGGAGAGAAGGGTCTCTGCAATTGTTATGCATGTGACCGGGTGCGTCAGGTGAGGGGGGATCCCAAATGTCCCAAGTGGACACTAGCACCCACTGGTGCTCAGTGACAGTGTTGACCAGTGGAGCACGTGGGGAGGAGTTGGTTCCAGGTGGGTGGGAGCCAGCTGAAATGACCCTTGTCTCACTATGGGACAGTGAGATGGTCCAGAGGACCTTCGTGCCTGAGAACACTAAGAAGTATGGGCAGTGGGTGACCATCAATGGACAAAGGGTGGAGGCTCTGAGAGATACAGGAGCCAGTGTGATTACTGTGATAAGTCACCTTGTGTCTGAGGAGCAGGTAGTTCCCCATACACTTCACCAAGTAGTTGTGGTAGACAACTCAGAGCGCCTGTGCACAGTGGTGCAGGTTCCCTTTGAATAGAGGAATCTCAGGTGCCTTGAGAGTAGTTGTGAGTCCAACTATGCCTGTAGATTGTCTGATTGGCAATGGCCTGGAGGATTCCCCTTGAAAGGAGGTAAAACACAGGTCTCACTTGGAGATGTTGCATCTGTCTGGGTGGGTGTGTGTGTGGCCGGCCGGTCAATGGCAGCCCGTCAGGGTGATCAGGAGATCCTGGACCCTGAAAGAGTGGCTGAGGTGTCTGCCAGAAGGAGGAAGAGCAAGGGGTGCGGGAAACCAGCCCCAGAAGTTCCCATGGTCTGGGAGGATGCTGAACCTGAGGGGATGCCCCGGAGCCTACAGGGGAACAGGTGGCTGAACTGGGGGAGGTCCCTGAGCTGACTCAGTGGCAGCAGAAAATGGGACCCACAAAGGAAGCATTCTGTGAGGCACAGAAAACATGCCCTACTCTGGAGGGTTTTTGGCAGCAGGCTGCAGACCAGGCATCTGGCAAGGAGTCTGGTTCACACCTGATTTATTGGGAGGATGGCCTCCAATATAGCAAGCCTAAGGTTGCTGAGCCTGGGGCAGCCCGTGTGCTGTTCATACTCCAGTGCTTCAGAGCCTTCCTACTGAGTTTGGCTTATGATGTGTATTTTGCTGGACATTTGGGGCAGGACAAGACCTTTGAGAGGCTTGTCACCCACTTTTACTGGCCCCAAATGTGCAGGCACTCTGATGCGCCCTGTAGATCTTGCCGGACTTGTCAGGCAAGTAGCAAGAATGGGGAAATGTAAGGCTCCCCTCCAACCTTTTCCTGAGGTCAGCACCCCCTTTAAAAGGGTTGATATTGGCATTGTGGGGCCACTGGATCCCAAGACAGCCATGGGCAACAGGTTTGTCCTGGTCTTGGTAGACCATGCAACCCAGTACCCAGAAGCCAGTTAGTTGAGATCAATCACTGCCCCTGTGGTGGGATGGGCATTTATGGGGGTTTTTACCCACAAGTGGTTCTCCACCGAGGTGGTATCATATAGTGATACCAACTTTATATCTACATATATGAAGTCCCTGTGGAAGGAGTGTGGGGGAACCTACAAGTTTACCACTCCTTACCACCCTCAAGAAAACGGTCTGGTTGAGAGATTCAACCGCACCTTAAGGGCATGATCATGGGCCTGTCAGAGCCCTTGAGGCATAAGTCCTCTTGCTATGCCTTCAGTTCGCCAACAGGGAGGTGCCACAAAGGGTCTTGGATTTAGCCTTTTTGAGTTGCTGGGTTAGGGAAGACTTGGAGAAAGCCTTCAGTAAGCCTCCCAAGGATGTATTCAGTTACATGCTGGCTTTTAGGAACCAAACTTCCTGTTTCAAGAAGCTCACTCAAGAAAACCTGGAAGCAACCCATGAAGATGTGAAATGGTGGTATGACCGGAATGCCACTCTTGTTGAGTTTCATCCTGGACAAAAAGTGTGGTTGATGGCCGCAGTGGAGCCTCGTGGTCTCGAGGACAAGTGGACTAGGCCTTTTGAGGTGGTGGAGTGCAAGAGTAATGTCACCTATCTGGTGAACTTAGGTACTCCAAAGAACCCTTTGAGAGTCCTGCATGTGAACCGCCTCAAGCCTCACTTTGAGAGGTCTGAAGTGACAATGCTCCTAGCAACTTACTGACCGCCTGTCTGCTAAGGAGAAAGATGGGTCTGTGGAGGGTGTGAACTTCTCCCCCTCACTGACCCCAGCGCAACAGAGGGACCGTCGCCAGGTATTAGGACAGTTTGCTTCATTGTTTTCCTTGATCCCCTTGACCACTCATTTATGTACACATGATGTGGACACTGTGGACAGTCCACCTGTGAAACATAAAATTTACAGGGTGGCTGACAAGCTTAGGGCCAACATTTAGAGTTACTCAAATGGTAACTTGTTGCGGTCATGTTTCATTCCCCCCCAAACAAAAGATAAAAGTGGACGGCTTGTGGCCCCACATTGCTACTTCTAATGTAAACTTTGACAAGCTGAACAGACTAATGTTGCTGTTATTCCAAAAAAATGCGCCCCTGTCATCAGCCAGAGAGACATACGATCTCCAGATAGCCAAGCCATCAGCTGAGATCTAATCCCTATTTAATACCAACTTCCCAAAGTATTTTGGAGGATTAGTCAGAAGAATATTCAATGCATTAAATACTGCTGGGATTGCGCACCTTTTTAAAACTGGCAGTTCTGGATTTGTTAGCACCTTCGAGACCGTGTTTGGAGTAGTACCTGCAGACATGCACTCACTCTTTTTGAGTAGCTTTTGGCAGATTCCCTATAACTTCAGCCTCAACTGGCAGAATTCTGCTGCTGCTATTTTTGAAATGCAGTGGCTGTTCTCTATCCACAAAACAGAGTGATGGAGCTACCATCATCCTGGCTGGGTCGTGAACACATGATGCAGTATTTCAGAGCTTCCTTGCTTGGGGAACTGAAGCTACATTGGTCTTTGACATTCAGACCAGTTTTGACGTGTTTTCAATCGCATCTGGTGACTCTTCAAATGTGCAACTATGGTGTGTCTTGCTGTGCAGACTGCACCTCCTGTGGACAAGAATCTGTTGATGTTCTCGATGAGGGTTCATTCACTGACATGCCCCTTAAGACTGCGGTTGATTTGGGAGGCATCATATGAGCCACCGCTTGTGGATTTGCTGGCTCCAATGACATCGGGCACAATGGACAGTGCCACCTGGGCACTTCAATCTGCGGCGGAGGCTTCTGCACACTTCTGCTCGAATAGATCCTTCTGCCAAACCTTGATCAACTTGCCACCTGCCGAAGTGGAGTCCTACCTGGTCTCAATCTCCCTTTATGATTTTTTGCCAGAACATGACCATTGGCTTTTCTGCAAAAGTAAAATGTGACACCAAATTGCCTCTTAATTTGGCCTGTCTGTTGGCCTATTTGGCTTGTTGATTTAGACATTTGTCTATTATGTATGTTTTAGCTATGTTTTTACATTGTTTATGTTTTTATAGTATTTTTAACTTTAGGGCTTGGACTTCTGAACCCTTGTTCCAGCAATAGGTGAGGGTGAGGGTGTTGTGCCTTCATTTTAGTTAGTCGCTTGGGTACAGTGATAGCTTAGCTTAGGCTTGCTGTGTCTGCCCTTTTACCCAGTTATTATGCTCTGTATTTCTGTATTCATTTTTATTCATTTTATTTTTGCTTCTTTTGGTGCTATTGTTTTATATTCATTACCAGCGGCTATTCTGCAAAAACGTGATAATCAGCGCTATGGATGACACACTTAACATCATGTTCTTTTTCTCAGAATCATAAGAATAGACTGCAGGGCACATAGAATAATATTTTGTATGGCGGCCTCAAAACAGCATAAACAGTCCAGCGCTTAGGTACATACCTGCATCAGGCTTCTGTAGATGAACATGAACATGACCACTATAAAAGCACCTTGTAGGACAAAGGGCATTTGGGGGGTTCCAGACAGAATTTCCATCCATGCTGCATACCGGTTTTCGGTTGACCTGAGCCTTACTGTCTACTCCGATCCTGATCTGGAGACTGGCAGCCTTACCTTGCACCATGGTAACACGGTGGGGTGTGCTTGTGCTTCTCATGGACCTTGTACAGACAGATTTTGCTTACATAGTTTTTCTCTCACTCAGGGGCTAGAGGTTAGGCTTTAGGTAGGAATTGTATACACATGCTATGACAATATCTTGGGGTTATTTTTATTCAGATCTCTAATTTTCAGAATCCTAATTTTGTTATTCCTCATTATCCTAATCATTGCAGCTCATGCATTTTATCATAGATTGCAGTCCTTTCAATAAATATATTGAAAACTGTCCTGCATCTCTTTTCTTGCCTGTGTGTGTTTAAGAGACTCGTATGTGGAGAGAAAATGGTAAAACTTGTTTCACCAGACGGCATCACTGAAGCAGTTCAGGAAGGACCTGAAGATCTGGCTCTTCAATTGAGCAGCATGCCCACAAACAGCATCTTGAGAAGCTGCGGGTGATTAGCCACGCTTTTGAAATCACTGATTGATTGATTGATTTGACCACGATATTCTCGAGGGGTTGTCAGAGTTCCATGCTAGGCTGCCACAATTCATCTTCATCGTTGTGTTTTAGTGAGGTGCTGCTAGTGAGCTGGGAGGGTTGGGCTGACAGCTGCCAACTGGTGTGGGAGTGACTCAGTCGACTACAATGCAGAGGTGCTGCTGCCCTAAATCCATCAGTGTTGTCGAAGTTCGAGAGTCCATATGACAGTTTTGTGCGTAGTTTACCCATTGTAGAATGAATAGTTGCCAGGTTTATATCAGGTGTAGCCAATTGTGGAGGAGCAGGAGCAGCCCTCTCTGGGTCGGTGTTCAAGGCCAGCCTTACGAATTATATTACACGTCCGTATATATCTACTAAATTGTGATATAAGGGACATAAATCTACTACTGACATATTTTGAATATTTGGTGTGTATGGAGCCAATGCTGGCCATGTAGGTCCATCATTGCTTAGGAGACCTAAACCAACATGTTGAATTACATGTGGAAGGGTGCCTTGAAACCAATTTTGGTGTTATTGATAAGTTAGTGGTATTTTTAAGTAGTGATAAGCTCTTTATTGTACGGGTGCATCGGCCACAGTGTATGTATGAAAAGTGTTTTAATCTGCATTAGCTGCAGGAAAGGTGACCCATGAATAGAATGTTTCTGTTCTGCACGCATTGAGTGCCTGTTCCACGAATGTACCATCCCCACCTTTGGTAGTAATTCTATTAGCTATTAAATATTGTGTGCCAGGTTGTCTACAGTTTACTGGAATTACCACTTGTGGTTGTGCCACATTTAAGGAATAAATTCAGAGATAAAAACACCAAATGGGGAATTCCTTTAAGGTTCAATCTTGAACAACCTACAGATACAAACATGACGGATATCCCGTCCACCCTACTACGATTTCCATAGGATATAATGGGATCGTAATGGGGTGAACAGGATAGCCGTCACATTTGTGATGAAGTAACCCCATCCATCAAATTCTAAATCAGGCCCAAAGTTCAGTATTGTCAGGAGGAGTTTCATTACTTAGGACTATTGTCAGCTTCTGGTCCATGAGTACCTCCTGAAAGCGCAGTATCTATACATCAAACAACTGAGCCAGAAACTGTTAAGGGAATGCAAAAGTCTTGTTGCCTCTGTAGCTATGTGAGATTATGGATTTTTTATTACAGCACTTTAATAGCGCTTTTGCTAGCTTCTATTAAACAGGTGAAAGACAAATGATATGGTAACATGGACATCAGAAATGGGGGAGATTTTCCAGAAATTAAAAACTGAAACAACAAATGCCCCAATTTTGAGGACTCCTGATTACACCAAGGCGTTTTTTTCTCTTTTGTCATTTGAATGGTCAAGTGATGACAGCTGTCTTTATATAGAAATATCCCATAGGTCATAATCCTATTGCATATTTTAGAGGATGCAGTAATGAGAGGACATTAACCTTGCGAGCAAGCTCTTAGCACTGCAGCCTTTGCAGTACAGAAGAGCAGCCCCATTGTTATGGGAACACCTTTGACACTATGCAGAACATGCAGTCTTTGCCATCATTCAGAAAGCTAAGGCTACTCTAACTAAACAGGGAGTGTCAGAATATGAGGGGATACTGCCACTACCATCTTTGAAGGTTTAAAGTGTCAGACGTGAACCCAGGGACATTCGTTGCTCATCCTGTATTAAACTCTGAGGAAAATACACTTGACTGTACAACATATATCCCTAATGAATCTAGCCAAGCAACAGAGGATACTATTTCAGGTAGTACTGTTCATTTAGTTGATGGTTCCACTACTGTTGATAAGAATACTGGAGGGAGACACACAGGGGAAGCAATAGTCAGAGCACAGCAGCATGATTCTTCAGACACAATCCACACAGTAATGCAGTTACCGCTACACAGTATTCTGTACAAGCAGCAGAGTTAATAGCCTTGATAGCAGCTCTTAAACAAGGAGCAGGAAAAGCCATCACGATATATGCAGATTAAGCTTATGTAACTACCATTGTACATTCAAGCATTATGAGAAGGAGCAGGGGAGGTTTCCTCAAGTCAGATGGAAGTCCTGCTATGCATAAGAATCTTTTAGAGGCTTTAATAGAGTTGTGAAGTGTGCAGCACATACAAATGGACAGGATTTGAAGTTATGAGGCAATGCACTAGCAGATGGGGCAGCTAGAGATGCAGCTAGGTGGACACCCCTGCCTGTATCAACAGGTTCACAACATGTCCCTGTTTTGGAGCCCCAGACTTCCTCGCTGTCTGAGTCTGAATCTGACACTACCACTGAATGTCATGTCTCATTATGCTGAAACAGCTATGTTATGCCATCAAGAGTTGCAGGAAGCTGCTCCACCACATGAGAAATAGTTATGGGAGACTAGAGGAGTCTCCCATTCAGGGAATGGCTTAGTTTATAGGAAAATATATAAAGGTAAATCAGTGATGACTCAAGCTTTACTTATGATAGCTCTGGTGCATTCAAAACATACACTATATGCTTAACATGTACTCTCATAATTGTACTGTTGGTCAACAATTCTCTCCAAATCCCACACTGAAGGTGATAGATTCTACCATTCTACGACCACAAGGTCCTTTTAAAGCTCTTCATTTTGACTTTGTGGACATGCTAGAAAGGTGTAACAACTATCAGTATCTCATAGTTGTAGTTTGTCCTTTTTATTGATGGTTTGAAGCAGGGCTGTGTGTCCATTGTGGTGTTAAGTCAGCTGCTACTTTTCTGATTCATGAGGTGAATAAGATGGTTAAGATCTGACAACGACAATCTTCACACATCTCACAACAATGCTAGGGATTAAACATAAACTATCTTCTGTTTATCATCACAAGAACAATGGGATTGTTAGGTACTTACCCATATTTATACTTTTTGACGCAAGCCTGCGTTAGCGCAGGTTTGCGTCAAAAAGTACAGCGCCGGCTAGCGCCATTCCTGGATGCCAGCCGGGAATCATATTTAAGCTATGACGCTAGCCGGCTCTAAGGCCCAGTTAGCATCAAAAAAATTGCCGCTAACCAGGTAGGGGACGCGTAGTGAAAACTGGAGGTTGTGTGGGAAAGAATGGCGCTAGTCAGGTTAGAGTAAAAAAAATGACTCTAACCTCACTAGCATCATTTTTTATACGCACAACCCCCATGGACATGACTCCTGTCTTAGTAAAGAGAGGAGTCATGCCCCCAACCCAATGGCCCAATGGCAATGGACTTATGTCCCCTGGGCATGGCCATTGGTCACAATGCCATGTAGGGGGACCAAAGTTTAACCGCCCCCCCCCCCCCCCCCCCCCATGGCACTTTAGAATTTTTTTTTTTAAACTTGCCTCGACTTACCTGGGATGGGTCCCTCCATCCTTAGGTGTCCTCCAGGTGTGGGTGCGGGTGGGTGGGGGTGTCCCTGGTGGCAGGGAAGGGCACCTGTGGGCTGCTTCCATGGTCTCTGACCATAGAAATGAACCCAAAGGTCCTGTAACGCCTGCCCTGACCCAGGCGTTAAATAATGGTACTAATCAGGCTTAGAACCATTACTTAAGGCCCTCCTCCTCCCGTGGGGATTTTTGCACAGGAGGATAAATAAGGCGCTAGCTTTCATCTCATTGACGCATGGTAGTTTTCCGCAGGCTTAAGGTAGGTTTTCACTTTAGAAAAAAAATGATGCTAACTCCATAACTTTGGCGCTAGACCGGTCTAGCGCCAAAGTATAAATATGGAGTTAGATTTGGGTCGAATTAGCGTAAAAAAGAATGACGCTAATTCAACAAAACAGAGTATAAATATGGACCTTAATGGCCTGCTGAATAATAAGATCAGCAAGCAATTTGCCATGTTGCGTAAGAAATGGTTGTATTGCTTACCATTGGCAGTCTTCTCCCTTAAGAACACACCTAATTCTGATCATCACCAGTTACTCCATCAGATAGTGACAGGGAGACCTATGAATATGCAAATACCTGCCACCAGAAGGAATATACAGGGAGAAAGTATAGTTGAAATCCTGGATGAAATGAATGTGTATCTATCTGAGGTAACCAAAGTGGCAAAGTCCATTTCCAAACAGGTAACCAAGGCAAAGGAGAAGTGCTTCCCCACTGAGGTAGACACCCCAGTTGTACACATAGGCGATACAGATTTACAGTTCAGACATTTTGTCCGTAAATGGATAAAACCAAGCTTTCACCATGATGATGATTACCCCCACTGCCCTCAAGGTAGGATGCAGAAAGCCTTGGATTCATGTATCAAACATTCGATTGAACCCTGCATCATGCCAAAAACCACCAGTAACATAAATGGATCAATAAGGGGGAAGAAGATTGTGACAGTAAAAATACCCCCTCCAACTCTGCCTTTGGCAAAATTTCCGCTTTTGGACAATCTTTTGAACCAGCAAAACAAAGTTATGTATTTTTGTTTTCTTTTTCCTTTTTGTCCCTTATTACTATCACTTCTACTATTGTTCTTTTATAGTAATGTATATTCTAGCTCCACTAGTTACACCGTATAGTGGCAAAGAGAACTCTCTAAATAAGATAATGTGCCCCATAGTATTTATACCAGATTATTAGATATCATGTTGTATCAACACATGTCAGATATAGGTTCAGAAAGTAATAATCATGTTTAATTTGCTCTTTAATTCCTCATGCTATAGGATCAGGTAGGTTACATTCGACTACGGAAGTACCCCCAAGCACAACTCTCTGTCTTTTATATCTTTACCTGTGTAGTATTAAGGCCCGAATACAGCATGTTGGGGTAGTACAGGTTTTAGTTAAAGCCACAAAATATGACTCTTCAATAGAAGGTTTATACATCCTTGCAGATAGATAGGACATTATGGATGAAATAGCATGAATGAAGGAACAGGTGTTCCTAACACTGCATAATAGGTAAACATTGTATTAGATTTAGAGTTTTTAGGAGTAACATGCCCGCACACTGAGTGTAGTAGTTATTTAGTAAATCCTTTACCCCCAGATTGTGTTCATAGGCCAGGATTAAGAGTTACTGGATCATTTTATGCCCATGGTCAATGGCATCCTGATATTGAATTTTCCTTCAAGGTCATGTCTTCATGGAACGGACCTGTTATTAGTCAGGATGCAGTAAGAAAGTGTGCAAGTATTTGTGACAACAATGTTGTGTGTTACACACGGAAAGATAGGACAGTAAGTCCTCAGACAGGCATGTAATTAAGTTCTGTTTCTGTATGATTCAGAGGAAAATGCAGCATTAATGTAGGCAGGAATATAAACTGCAGTGCCACAATAGATAAATCTGATATTCAGAGGCACCTCCAGCCTCATAGACTATTATTGGAAGTGTGGAGAACTAATGTATGCTCAGCTACCACCAAACAGGAATGGCCTGTGTACCATGGTTACCTTGCACGCCCTTATTTTGGTAATCCCTGGAGTCAATTTATCAACACTTCATGAACACCCCATGAGTCATCCAACAACTTTGTTACATCATCACCAAGGGAGAAGAACTGCCGAGTATTATGATACTGTCACTTGGAATAATGTTCCCCAAGAGTACTGGTTGTTTAATGATGCACAGTTGTTGTTTGGAAATATTCTACCATTTGTTCAGGCAAAGGCAACTGCTCAATGGCTACAGATAACTTGATGGGAACTTATGAAGTCTATAAATATTATGAATTAAGGATTTAATTCCATAAAGGAAGAACTGCATGCTTTGAGAATGATGCTAATGCAGCACTCTTATGTACTTGACCTTATGATGGCCATGGAAGGAGGGGTCTGTGCAAAGATTGGGAATGCTTGCTGTACTTATGTTCCAACAACTCATGTGGACAATGGAACTTTTTCAGAGGTCATACAAACTTTGCATGATCTACAGAACAAAATGGTAGATGAAGGAGTTGCCCGAGATGACTGGCTTACTGGGTGATTTTCTTTACTACCATCCCAGATGTCAAGACTTGTGGGAGTCTTGTTGCCAGCACTTGTGGACCTGTTGTTGATTTGTTTTGATATTCAATTAATTTTAGCATATTGTAGAAGGATCAGTACAAAGGTGGGAGGGATGTTTCCAGTTAGGACACCAACACGAGTAGTAGATGCTCAGGGCAAAACATATCACCTAGTGTCAAGTGCAGACCAAGGTTCAGACCCAATAGTTAAAATATTAACTAGAGGGGGGAATGTTGGACAGGAAATGAAATATGAAGAAATTACGCTACATCAGACATCGGTAGAAAATGATTTAAAATCATATGTTGTGAAAAAGCAGTGTAGGCCCAAAATTTGTGCTGATGCCAGAGAGGTGAAGATTTCACTTCAAAATAGAATGCATGACTAGCAATGTCTAAGTTAAAGGGAAACCCCAATGTTTGCAAGCTTGAAGGACTTTACAATTCTAGCACACATGCACATATTCTGTTGTTCCAGTAAATTAAAAATATGATTAAACATTAGAAGCAGGAAATTGAATTAACCAAAGGTACATGAAAACTAATAAGAGGTCTTGGGAGTAGAGCGATAAAAGACATTAAAATACACATTCATTCAAGAGAAGTGAATTGTAAGTTTGTTAAGCATTGTTAGAACTGCAATAAAGAAGAAATAGGATGCAAAATAAGAAATAGGTTAAAGGTTTATGGACTCCAGTGATGTGATGTTTTGCAACAAACATATAAGTAATAAGTAACTTATTATTTGACCCTTTGTAACATGTATTGTTCATGTTGCTATATAGGTAGCAGAAAATTGAGACCAGCTAATTACCTATATTTAGATAGCTACTCTCCTTGCCACAACAGTAAAAACTTGTGTTTGCCTTACTGAGAAGAGTCTTGTCTTTTTTTATCTTAAGTTTCCTCGCAACATGAACAAAAAGCACTATGAGAAATTATACAGATGCAATATGAGATGAGCTACAGCAAAGGTGGAGAAAAAATACAGTAGAAGGGACTAGATTATACACTGCAATAACAAATGATAAAAACGAGCTACCTGAAAAACGCAAGAAGCCCATAAGTAAAACGATTAAAGGGGAGATAGAGACAAAAGATTAAGCAAAATCAGACACTGATACTGATTCGGGAGATTATATTTTAGATTAATTAATGGCTGCATGTCCACCTCCTTATGTGGGTCTTGTGACAAATGCTGATGAGACAGTAACTAATAATGTGACAGTAGCTACAGCCCCTATTGATCCAAATGTGTATCAGATCAAAAGGCCATTACAAGCTTCTCAACTAGTTGTTGACCAACTGTTTTACTCAGCTAATTGTAGCACAGCCTGTTATGACAGAACCTGTTGTTCAGCAAGTGATCCTAAATGGTCTAGCTCAAGTAGGGGCTGCCGACGCAACCTCATAGTGACTGTTCCAGCATTTGTTCATAGAATGACTACAGCCCAGCTAGTAGAAACATGTACACAGTTGCAGCTCACTGCACTGTGTAGGGGCAGGGGGACAGAATAAAGAAAAAATTACATTGAAATAAATAAACCTCCTGACTCCCAAGTCCCTGCAGCATTGTTGGTCTTCAGGTTGCACTGCAGGCCCAAGCTTCCAGCCTGTCCTGTGGTCAATCCTAATGCTGCTCTTATGCTGATGGCAGCATGACAGCAGCATTGAAATTGGCTGGAGCACCCTGGCTTGGCACTCCCAGGCAGACTGGGAGCCTGTGCCTGCTCTCTCTAACCCAGCAACACAGTGCTGGGTTGAAGAGAGCTCATTGCGCGTGTGTTTGGCCGTCCCCACTCCCCCTCCATGCTCATCATCTCCATGTCCCCACCGCTTTAAAAATAAAGTGATAATAAACACCTTTTATTATTTTATTTTCAAAGTTTTGCAGCTGCTGGCACGGGGGCGACACACCTCCGCTGTAGTGGAAGAGCTGCCGCTGCATGCACAACAAACACACCAAAAACTCAAATGCTCAAATCAATTGTGCCCCGAATACAGTAGCTCAAGGAGCTGCTAGATGTTCACCATTGATTGGATACATTGTGACTTTACGAAATTCACAGATTTTTGTGAGGACACCGCAACAAATGATTCAAGCAATAGGAGAAGGAAGATGATTTGTCTTCACAACATAAACAGCAAAGGAGTAAATTAACCTGTTGGAAGATGGGATTTTTCCTCCATGGCTTGAGGAAGCTGCTAGGAAGGGTAGAAAGACAGGGGACACAGAGAGACTGAGCACTAGTTTAGGCAGACAGAAAGACCATTGCATGTCTTGAGATTAAACATTTAATTAGAAAAAATAATCAGAGGGTGTTTGGATAATGTGAATCATAACCAAGAAAATGCATTGATTTATTTGTGCAAGGAGACTACAAGAAGAGCTGCAGCTGTACATGATAAATTATCTGAATTAGCAAACAAATATGAAGTCAATCTTTGCAAAAGCATCCCATTTCAGAGAAGGTTCAAGGTACAGTTGGATCATGAATCAATTGAGACAATGTGTTTGTCAAGAATGTGATTGCAAATTACTGAATTAGTAAAATGTGCCCAGAGATGGAGTGAAGTTGAGAAATTAGAAATCAAATGGGCAAAGAAACATGAAAAGAAAACAGATAGAAGCAGCTAAAGTAGAAAGAAAACCACCTTTATATCCCCCAGATGATCAGGGAGGCACAGCTTGCCCATTAGGAGAGGTACTAGGCGGAGTATGTGTTCATGGTTCTTAGAGCAGGAGGGACCTTGATCATTTACGAACACTTTTCCTAAATTGTGGGAGAACCTCATGCAGCGTTATACATAAATTGAGAGATTTGTTAAGATTTTGAAGGTGTTATGGGTTGATTTGAATACATTCTTTGATATTGTTGTTCCAAACGATTTCTGGGCTAAATGCAACATTGCTGTCCAGTGTCCAGATTGGAGCTGACAAGAGATTCTTACACAAATGCACCCTCACCTCTTGTGGTGACTAAATACTATGAGATGTTTACTTTTCTAAAAGGCAGAGTTCTTCCAAAGCATTTAGATTATGTGAGGCTGAATCTAATTCAGCAGGAAGTAAAGGTGTCAGTGCATGAGTATCATGAGAGATTATTGAAGGCGTTTCAACAGCATAGGGTCAAACACATCTAAAACCTACTTGGGATTCTTTATTTCACAGTTTGTGCTTGGTCTGAGGCCTGAGATTAGTTCCATATAGAGCAGAAAGTGATTTGTTGGCAGACTAGGGGCCTGCCGATTGCTAGACCCATGGGGAGGAGACCGCTATCGAGGTGGTGGTCTCTCCACCAACCCTATGACAAATTTTCCACTGGGCTGATGGGTGGGAACCAAGGTAGCCCTCCTGTCAGCCCAGTGGGAAAGGTGCATTAGCATTGCTGCGGCTCATAATAGAGCCAGAGGCAATGTTGCTGCACGCAGTGGGTACCAACACCCTCAAAATGCGTACTGTCTGCACGGGGGGGCTGCACTGCCCATGTCAGTAGCATGGGCAGTTCAGAGCCCCCCTTGGCCACCTGCACTTGTTCTCCGTTAGCCTTTTCATGGCAGTTGAACCACCATGAAAAGGTGAGCAGAGAACAAGATTGTAATCAGCAGGGCGGTGCTGAGTTCAGTGCCGCCCTGGCTGATTACAACCTGCACTGCCGTCATCCCATCAGGATCAGAGGTCCTGGACTGCCAGACTCGTAATAAGGTCCTAAGGGGCAGATTTAAGGAAAGTGGTGCTGCACCCAGTGCAGAGCCACTTTCCTTTCACCCCTTAGCACCCCCTACCACCACCATGTGTGCATCATGTTTAAAATATGGTGCACCATGGCTCAGGGTAGGGGGCAATAGCGTCATTTTTTTAAGCTATTGATGTACTCTGCAGGAGTAGCCACAAAATGTTGGTGCTACTTGTGCAGAGTACATGGGGGCCCATTATAAATAATGTTATGCCCCCTTTTAACGCCTGCTCTGAAAGTGCTGAAAATAATGGCTCAAGGGAATCTCTTAGATTTCTTTGCAAAAAAATTTCAGTCCCCCCTGATGGAGGAACACCCCCCTTGCATACATTATGTCTGGCACAGGCATAATGTGGAGCAAGGGTTTACAAAGTAGCGCAATGCATGCATTGCACCACTTTGTAAATATGGCACAGGGAAAAGGCCACTTTAGCACCACCATAGCATCAAAAAAATGATGCTATGATGGCGCTAAAGTGGTGATGGGGCACTTAAATATTCCCCTAAGTCTTTAGCTGAGGTCCTGAAGTATGTGAAGCATTGCAGTGACCAGCAGGAGATGATCTAAAAGAAGTTTAAAGAAAATAAAAGTTAATACTAGCATAGACAAAGCTGGCACAGAGAAGTTTTAATAATCAGTCCTTTACAGGAACTGGTGGTACAGGGGAAGGTGTTGGTGTTCATGGTGGGTATGCAAGGAATGGGATTTCAAGCCAGAGTGCAAAGTGTTCAAGAAGTGATCAAGGAGGTATGGGTATGGTTGCCTTACAAGGTAGAGGTTGAGGAGTTGAGATTGATTTAAGTACAGGTGTTTAAGCTGCTACATTGAAGAAAGTGAATCCTGTCATCTTTGTAAAAGGGTGGGCCATTGGAAGCACAAGTGTAGGCTCAATCAAAACAGAATAACCCGGCACAGGGAAGAAGTCAAATACAGGTGCAGAAAGTGCCTACACAACAGATGCAAGTACCAATGCAGAATCAACTTCAAATTATGCATGTCTCAAAAGCCACTATGACTCAACAAAATATGGGCAACCTAAGATTGAATCTAAATCAATTTCCCTGAGTAAACAGAAATGCATTGCAGGTACAACACCAAATTGCTGTTCAATACCAATTTCCTATATTCAACGGTGAGAGCTTAGACTCAGACATATCACAAAGATGGTGCCTGAGAAGAGAGGCAGATTGTGTACTTGGCACAGTCGTAGAGGTGGAAAAGAGTGGATCATTTGTAGAAGGTGAAGTAAATTGCCACCAAGTGTCATTTATGATTGACACTGTAGGTACCATTGCACTGTTAGAACAGCTGAAGTCCCAGGCCTATCCCTCTCAGGAAAGAAGATCCAAGTTGTAGGAGTTACAAATTAGCAAATTACAAATTGAATCTCAAAAGAAGTTCCTGTAAAATAGGGTAATTTGAAGAAAATCAGCAGTCTGTTGTTCGTGATTCAAGTCCTGTAAATCTGTGTGAAGGGACTTATTGTGTAAATTGAACACTACCTTATCACATGACTTCAGAAATAATAGCAGGGATAACATCAACAATTGAGGGTATGATACAAAAAAGAATCTTAAAAAAGATAATCAGAAGTTCGTGCAACTCGCAGATTATGGGATTAGAGAAACCCACTGGAAAATTTAGGATTGTACTAGATTTGAGAAAGATTAACAAAATTGTAATCCCATTTTATCCTGTGGTACCAAATCTAATCACCATACTTTACCAAGATCTTTGGCAAGCTTTCTTCTCATTTTCTTTACACTAGGATAGCCAATACCTATTCTCATTCATGTTTTGAGAGAAAGTATTATAATGGTGTTGGGTCCCACAAGGGTATACTGAGGGTTCTTCAATCTTTACTCAGATTCTTAAGAAAGCTTTGGAGACATTGATCATGCCCTGTAACTCAGTTCTCATTCAATACATTGATGACTTATTAGTGGCATCAGAAGAGAAAGAATCTTGTAAATAAGACACCATTGCTCTGCTGACTCACTTGGCTGAGAATGGACATAAATGCCCTCGTTACGAGAGGCCTGCAGTGATTACAGCCAGACTACGAGTGTAGCAGTTTGGCCTGTGCCAAACCGCTACTTTCCCGTTCCTACCGCCAGGGCGTTTGGACAGCCGGGCCAGAGATAAGGATCTCTGACCTCATGGTCCACCAAGCGCCGCTGCCGGTATTACGAGTCCCCTTCCTGCCAAGGATTTAGTGACAGTAGCACCACCACAAAATCCCTAGCAGAAAGGCTACCGGTGACCAAGTGCCCCCACCCACTTCCCTTACAACATTCCCACCCCCAAACACTCCAGTAACGCCCTAGCCCTCCGCTCCCAGTAGTAACCCCCACCCTGATTCCTGTACTAACCCCCAGCATACACGCACGCATGCACAGACACGCACACCCTAACACTCACTCACACCACCCTCACAGTAACGTGCACACACACAATACCCTTACAGTCATGCACACACACACAACACCCTTACCGTCTTACGCGCACACACACATGCATTCCTGTCACAACATTTACACATAGACACAAACACACACAAACATTCCCCCTCCCCCCATTCACGACACACATACACACACTCACACACCACACCCCCGCCCCTTGTGGAAGACACTTACCTCATCTGACAAGGTGCTCCTCCCTCAGGGGACAGGACCTGGCACTCCCACCACCAGCAGCGCCCCGCCATCAGGACACCACCAGGCTGTATTACACGTCGTAATATGGCGGGTGTAGTCCTTTTAGTGGGGCGGGGCTAGCGGTGGAACCGCCTCTGCACTGCCGATCGCCAGCACGACTACTGCCAACTTTCCACTTAAAGAATAGCTGAAAGCTGCCAGCAGTCGTAATATGGCGTTCTGCAGACCACCAGCACTGGTGGCCTAGTGGCAGCTTTGGCTTTGGCGGTCTTGCAAAAAGACCGCTAAAGTCATAGTGAGGGCCAAAGTGTCCCCGATCAAGCTTTAGCATTATTAAAAAAAATATATATATTTGGGGCATGTCATTGAAAAAGGAACCAGAAAGGAATCACGAGAAAGAGTAGAAGCCATTTTATGAATGGGTCTTCTGAAGACACAAAGAGAGGTCAGAATGTTTTTAGGAATGGTTGGCTACTACAGACGGTGCATACCCAACTCTTCCTTTTGGGCAAAGCCTTTACTGAGGCTGACACACAGAGATGTGCCTGACTCTATTCATCGGACAACAAATGCATGAAAGTTTTTCTAGAGCTGAGAGGAAGTCTATGTCGAGCCCTGACACTGGGAATACCTAATTATTCAAAGACTTTTACATTATTTTGCAGTGAGACGTAGGGCTGCACTCTCTTAGTGCTTACAGAGACACATGACGAAGCCCAAAGACTTGTGGCGTACTGCTCAGTCACTCTTGATCCTGTCACTCACGCACTGCCTTGCTGTCTTAAATCAGTGGCTTTGGTCAGCTATAGTCTGCTTTGGTCCCTCATTCTGTTGAAGTGTTGCTTACCAGAATGAAAACACAGTATATGACTTACATAAGGTTGACTAAGTATGAACAACAGATCCTCGCTGCTGAGAATCTAACTCTGAAACACTGTCAGATTTTAAATCCCAGTACCCTCATTCTCTCACTTGAAAATGATTCCTCAGATAATTTTGAGCATCACTGTCTTGATGTCATAGATTTACAAAGCTATCATCCTGCACTTGCTTGCTAACCCAGGGCATGGCTGAATCGTGGACTTGAAAACAGAAGGGTCCAGATTTCTGCTTCTGCTTCCCAGGCGTGGTTCCTGTTGAGCAGCTTGAGAAGGAACTAGAATGCCAGAGTGGGTGGAGATTGGCTCGGAGCGAGTTGCGCCTCACTGTTGAATTGAGCTACCATTTTCAGAACTACACAATAGATAGTAAAACCTGCACTTGCTCCCAGTCAACAAGAGAATCACCTTCAAACTCCTCACCCATGCTTACAAAGCAGTGCACAACACCGGACCAGAATACCTCAATAGATGACTCTGTTTCTACACCCCGACTCGGCATCTCTGCTCCGCCGACCTCGCCCTCGCAACCGTCCCACACGTCTGCAGAACTACAACCGGAGGTAGATCATTCTTGCACCTCACCACAAAAACGTGCAACACTCTTCCCACCCACCTGTGCCAGACCAAAGACCTCCTTACCTTCAGGAAGCTTCTCAAGACCTGGCTGTTCCGGCAGTAGCAGCACCCCCCACCTTCTCCCCGTCCCCTCCTCAGCGCCTTGAGACCCTCACAGGTGAGTAGTGCGCTTTACAAATCACTGATTGATTGATTGATCGATTGACATCAAAGGACAAAGGGATGAAATGTTATCTTCCTTTGTAAGTTCATGCTCAGAATACTAAGTAGGCCAAAAGAAAAGATGAACAGTCAACATAGAAGATTAACCTGTGTCAGGAGTCTGGGGTGAACCTACTCCTGACATATATTCTGGAGTATTTCAACTCTTGCAGAGCTGGTCACATCATCTTCCTGACTCTCTGCCAAAATGAGAGGAGGGAGGATTTGCTGAGGATCCTGGAGAAGAGGGTGATCTGGGATTCTGTTAGCCTAGTCCTGCTGTGGTGTCCCAGGAATGGGCACTGTGGAAATTTGTTGATGCAAGTGTTGGAAGGCCTGGGTAGTTTGACTGTGCAGGCAAGAAACTCTGTCTGCAGTGGAGGCCCTAGGATAGTGCTAATGGAGAAGACTCTGCTTCACCATGAAATCCTTAAGTCTAGAGAGGAGAGTAAGTCCAGGGCCCATGCAGCCAAACTGTACCTTCACTTTTTTCTGTACTTTATTGTAATGCCCTAGGTCTGATGGGTATGCCCAGACTGGAACCAAGCTGCACCTGACTGAAGAGGCCTGAATAGGCTAAAACCTGTCTTGGGTTGCTTGTGTTTTGGTTCAGAGTGCACCCGGTTGGCTGTCTGGGCCGAACAGTTCCTACTGGAGCAGGACCAAGGCTGATATACATATGGCCGGATCTTATTTAAGGTTGCATGATTGGCAAATCAAAATAACTGAGATGCATCCATGAGTTCTTACTAGTGGCTGAGATTAACTTAAGGATTCCATCTTTCGCCAACCTGCTGTTTTCTGATTTGAGGAGGCAACAGTGTCAGAATCAGTAAGTGTGCTGGAAAATTCCTGAAGAAATTCTTAGGTCAGAAGGTCCCTCGACCCCAAGTAAAAGATAGTAACAGGCCAGAAATATCTGTTTGGATTTTGCTTGAGCGCAGTCTGAGGAAAGCCAGAGTGCCACCTGGGGGAACAGGGTACCCACCAACATTGAGAAATTGTGATTTATTTAGGAAAGTGCTTGGACAAGTAAGGGCTCACTCGATGGACCAGTTCACTCTTTTTTGTCCTTTCCAAGCGTGGGCATCCCACTTTAGAGGTGGATAATTCAAAAGGTAACTTACCCACATATCCTATACCTCATAGGGACACATTGATATACCATCAACCCTAGGAGTGCCCCTAATCCTCAGCACAGAAGCGATGCCAAAGGATGCAGTGCACTAGAAATGTAAATCACTGCTACAGGGGAGACTGCATGGCAAAACCAGCCCCCAGGAGACATAAGCGCAGGAAAGAGAAGCCTGCCTGATCACCAGACTCAACAGCTTCACCATCATCCTTTGCCTGTCTACCTTCTCTTGCCAGTTCTACTAGTTCTTGACAGGGCAGGTGGGTAAGAAACACAGGGGCCATGTACCTGAAAGGCCTCAATGACAGATACTCTAAGAAGGTGCATGTGTTGCCGCACCAAAAACTATATGCCCACCGGGAAGCCCGCTAACCTACTGCCATCTCTGCCAGGATCGGAGATCCCGATGGGCAAATGGTGGGTGCAGGTTGCAATCAGCCAGGGTGGTGCTGAGCCTAGCACAGCCTTGCTGATTACAACCTGGTTCTCCACCAGCCTTTTCATGGCGGTTTCACAAAAATGTATGAAAAGGCTGGCATAGAACAGGTGCAGATGGCCACGGGGGCCCCTGCACAGACCATCCCCTGCCAGCATCCTCGTAATGTGCACTGTCTGCTGTGTTCCCATTTGCCAAAGTCACAATCGGGCCCTAAGCCTACATGAACAGGAAATGTGAGTACCCAGAAAGGACCAGCTAGGCCTGAGTTTCAAATGCACTGGGGAGGTTTACCTCTTGGGGTGGGGTCAGGAGTTCTGGCATAGGCAACCTGTAAACAAAGTAAAAGGTAAATGTTATAAGCTGTAGGACTTGGATTGTGTATGATGAAAGGCTTATGCTTACATGACAGCACTCATTTTCAGGTTCTGTAATGGAATGACATCCTTCTTCAAAAAGTTCTCATCTTCCCCCAGCCCTTGGCTTTGATCACTATAAGTTATCCACATAGCGGTCTGTAAACAATCATTGGGTGTTCTCCCACCATCCCATCAAAGCTGATCCCATGCACCCTTAGAAACCGGACTAGCGCCACTCTCATGCAATCCTCCGGATCTCCTCTTCCCTCAGCCTTCAGCCTAGGCTTTGTCCTTCTGGTAACAGGCCCAACTCTAATAGAAAGGCTTCCATACTCTGGTTGACCAAACCAAAACCACTCAAATCTTTTTGTCAGAGTACCCAGAACTTGGTTTCTAGTTGCTCAGGGCCATCCTCAATGCAAAGACTTGTTTCCCTTGAATGCAAGCAACTGCTGCATTGCCAGCGGCATAAATGTCTTACTTTACCTAAAGTGCAGAGAGAAAACTATTGCTCTTTGTCCCTGCGTTGCCCTGGCCAAACACACATTTATCTTTCTTTTGCCGGTGCGGGGCACCAGCACTTATTTTTGAGCGCAGGCACTTATTTTTCTGCCTCAAACATTTACTGCGAGCAAGAGACACATATGGAAAAGACGAGGAAGTGAAAGACAGAAAACCATTAGAAAGGGAGAAAGCAGAAAGCTGCAAGAATGAGCTCAAGCGGCAGGGGGCGGCTGTAAATGGATTAAAGGGGCCTGAGATGGCTTCAGATCACTCTGCCTCAGTCTTCTGTGCTCGCACATTTAATTGCAGCAGTCGTGTGTTTCAGAGGAGAGCTTTGGGCACCAGTACTTTTTTATTGACAAATTAAGCACTGGGGAGGCACACTTAACTGAGCTAAGTTTTCATATTCCTTCTTTAACAGAATGCGCATCTTCCAGTCCTAACATATTCAGACCAAGTCACTGGGTTTCTTTTGTTTTTGACACCGGAATCCAACTGTTACTGAATACTGTGGAAGCAGAGAATTTACTGATAAAATTGTGAGTCTTTACATAATTATACTTACAGATTAATATGTGAATTAATTAGATAATAATATTATGTTTATGAAAATGTGACTAATTGAATGGCCACCATCATGAGTAAGGCCTATATTTTGTCCATGATAACTTAAGCCGAAAAAATTATTTTGTCTTTACAAGAGAGTGTGTTTCTTAACCTAAACAAAAGCTAGAAATAAATGTGTATTTAATGACCTCCGCTGGACCTCGGTAGAAGCAGATGCAAGGTCATTGTGTAATGCAATCTGTATAAAACATTTCTAGTGTGTTCCGTAGTTTGACTGACTTTATTGTTTGATGATGTGTTTCTAATTTGTATGTTTTTCCTCGAGGATAAAGAAAAGGGTGAGATAACGTATTTTGTAATCGTTTTCCTGTGACTCCATATTTCGGTGGAGTGGAAACAAAGGATCCACTAATGAGGTGGAAGAAGAGGAAGTCTAGAATATCAAATGTATTAGTTTAGATTTCGTCAATGGAATAACAGCAAATAGAAAAGCTTGGAGTAAACTAATTGTATAATTTTGATATCTGTTATTGTTCTGATTGGTGATAACTTTCTCACCTCATGCTTTATCTAATCATTTTCATTTAACAAGTTTAATTTAATGTTCAGTCACCATGAGTTAGTGGGAAGTTGCTCTTTGTCCATGATCTGTCACTTCGACATTTCCTGTTTTCCAGATAGTCTATTGACATTCTGGTACTTTATAAGTTTATGTCAGTTCAAATATATATATTTTTTTTAACCAAATTTTATTGATTTTATACATTATTCAAAACGGTTTACATTGTATTTTCTTCTTCTCCATCTTTCTGTATAACACATTAGATTTATTTATTTGCGCGCTTAAACTGGTAGAGATTCAATTTTAATAAACATTATTTATTTGGTATTATCGAAATCCAACTCCCCCCCTCCCTCTTCCCACCCTAACCCCTCGGTCCGGATGCTTATTCAATGATAGTACATCTGCAATAGGAAAGTTGGAGACTTTCAATTAACTTAATTGTGTCTCTGGGGGTAGTTTGCATGTGTAGGGGTCTGCTGAATTTGTCTGTATGAAAGCTATATTTTGTTTTTGATGGCTGAATGCTCTGGTGTATTTGTATAGGCAACTTGGGTGTTGTTATGGAGTGTTGGGGGGGTGCTGAATGGTTAGTTCAGTTTTTAGTGAATCCATTGTTAGTTCCCAGTTATTGAATACTTCAGGAGGTCTGATCCCGGTTCTGGCTTCTTTTTGTAGCAGAGTGCCTTCAGCAGCAGCCCACCTAAGTAGTTCATTGTTCCAGCTTGTTAGTTTAGGGCCCACCGGATTTTTCCAGTTGATGGCTATTTCTCTTTTCGCCAGGGTTAGAGCTAGGTCTAGGAATCTGTCTGAGGCTTTATGTTTAGTAGAATGTGTAAATGTGTGCAAGAGGCAGGTGTCAATTGAACATGACACAGTCCTACCTAGTATCTGGGATAATTTTTGGCAAATCTCAGACCAATAAGATGTCAGTGTCTGGCATTCCCAAAACATGTGGTTGAATTCTGCATCTATTGTCTTACATCTTGGACAGCACTCTGCGGTTTTGTTGAAGTATTTGTTAATACGGGCGGGTGTAAGGTAGGCTTGATGTAAGACATAAAAATTGATCAGTTTAAATCTGGAATTCCGCGATGCTTTAGGTAAGTTCTGTAGTGTACGTTCCCATTCTGTTTCAGAGATATCTCTGTTAAAGGTTTTTTCCCATTGTTGTTTCAGGTATGGAAGTGGGACTGTATTATCTGTTCTAATCAATGCATATAAATTAGAAATAACCCTAGTCTTGGGAGTTGAGGATGCCTAATACGTGCACATACCCTGCGCTGATGGTTCAGAATTTTTTGTTCGCCAGTGGTTGCCTATGCTAGCCCTTATAGTCCCGTAAGTTAAAAAGTGTTTCACCGGTATGTCATATTGTGCTCTAAGGGTCTCAAACGATTTCAACTTATTGTTCTCGAATAGTGTGCCTACCGTATTAACCCCGGCCTCCAGCCAGTCTCTAAGTTCAAGTTCAGCCCTTTTCTGAGTTATTGCTTGCAGCGCACTGAGAGGAAGTTCTGCTGAGTAGGGAGTTTTAGTTTTAGTTTTGTGCAAGTATGATTTCCAGCATTTAGCTATTATTTTCACTTCTGGGCTGTCCTGCTTTTCTTCTTTTGTGGGACCCAGCAGTATTTCAAACAGTCTTGTTTTCTGTGGCACAGAGGACTCTATGTCAGTTGAAATATTGAACTTATGATTAGATGGTTTTGGATAGTCCAAAATTCTAAACCATTACTGCTATGCTTACTTCTGTTCCTGTTCTGATGTGGGTACCTGAGGTTAATGTCCCACTGACTAAGTAGACTTTGTTGCTGATTACTGTAGTAATTTGGTAATGTATAGAATGTGAATTGTTATTTGTCTTTTGTTTTTCAGGTAACAGCTGTAAAGGTTTATATACTGCTGCTTATTCACATTTTTTGATAGCGCCATAGCTCGATGTTTTCTAAATTTGTGTTACTAAAACTTTTCACATGAAGCCCAACAAGTTGATGCTAATTAGAGATTAGAAAGGCATTACTCACATGTAATTGAATTGTCTTTAATATTTTGTCTTATCATTATCAGATGTATTCTATTTCTCTGGCTCAGGTATTGTTGCTATGGTTTTGTGTTATAACTATTGAGATAATTTGTCTTTTTGTGTTGCTTAAACTTAGATATATTCAGCATATGAATCAGCCTTTGTTGTTTCTCTATATGTATCATTTATGTTTGAGAATTATTTTCGTGACATTAGCATTGTTAATCTAGGGAAATAAATTGTTAACTTTTAATAAACTGGTTGGTTATTGAGGTTGAACTGATTTTTCATTTGATGTTTATGAGATATTGCAAATGACATTTTCTCAAAACAAATTCGGTTCGGTTCATCGACCTAGTGTGTGAAATCCACTATTTGGTCTAAAATATAGCTAGGATTTCTCTGCCTTAACAACACCGTCCTGCATGTGACACATCTATTCAAATACTCATAATGACGAATTTATTCAAATACTCACACGCCATTGTGCAAAAGCGCCACCAAATCTACTACAACATGCTCCTCTGCATTTAACATGTTCAGCACCAACCCATTCGCTTCCTGCGACACTAGGAGCTATAAAACTTCAGGGTCTACAGTTTAACATTGGAGAAGGCCTTTTTTCTTTCATGGCTAGTAGAGATACCCTCAACGAATGAAGAACCGTTGTTTTAATGCAGTGGCTGTACATGTAGGGACGGCGCTCGCTTTGCCTTTTATGTCTATGTCACCCCTGCAATCATTTTATGTAAAGATGCGTAATTCAATAATAACCGAGGAAAGAGCACCCATATTAATAATTATGTTAGCATTCCACACTAGGCAGTGCTTTAAATGGAAAAATATAAGTGCAGGTACTCTGTAATAGAGTACCTGCTTGTTTCTGAGAAGTGCCGGTACTCTCCAATTAAAAGTATTACGTTTTTCTTGAGATATGCCGGTACTCTCCCTCTCAAAATAAAAAAGTGCCGGTACTCAGTACCGGAGAGTACCGGCCCATTTAAAGCACTGACACTAGGCATGTGTTTTTTAAAAGGGCTTTCATTATATGAAGATAATCCCTTTTGACAAGAATATTGACTGATTAACTACACAATCAATAGAGGATTCAGCAATGGTTCCTTGAAGGCAGCATGCTGTGCCATGGGCACAATGAAGTCCAGTGGAATCACGGCCCCCGGTAACACTCCAGTGTGACTCACGCAAAAACACTTTTCCCAAATGGTAATAAATCACAGCATGCAAAGAATGCATTATTTTAGGAAGGCTTGACCTCGGAGTGAACCTGTACCATTCTGGAACAGAGTCTGCATTCCACACTCCTTCAGCAAGTGCATATTTTACAAGTGTGTGTAAATGACAGTTTGCTTTGCCTGTTTGCTTATGCAAAGGCAGTCAGGGCTGCTTTTAGAAGGACTTTTACAAGAAGAGAAAAGAGAAGACAAGGCAATAGCAATGTTTGCTAAAACTCTAGTGCTGTTTTACGGAAAAGCTTGCATAATTTATTTTCATTGTAAGTTGTAATACAGTGAAGTACTCAATGGAGTTGCTTTTTCTAACACAACTTCCCAAAAGGCAGTACGAACGGTCTGTTTCTTTAACTATGTATTACCATATAAGGCACTTTACAGTCTTGCTTGGAACCTCTCATCCCTTTTGAAGGATTTCCAGAGTATGTCATATTCATTTAAACGCCTGGACTAATTCCAGAAACATGTAGCTCTATCAGATATATAGTCTCTTTTAAGGTTGTGCACGAATGCCAGTATCAAAAATAAATAATAGCATGCATAAAAAGTTGGATTGGTGCGCATTCAATAAGTTCATTCTAGTGTACACGGTGGTCTATAAATGCTGTTTTAGGATTGACATTTCAAAGGAGTAACATTTGAAAACCCACTATACAAGTTTCAGTTTACAGAAGAGAAATCCTCCTCTGTAGAAACCAGTGCTGAAATAGTGGTGTAAAAAAATCATGAAAACTCCCTTAATATGTTAAATGCTTATGTTATTTCTGTACGAAGTGAGAGAGTAGTATTTCCTGTTAATATCTTTGTGTTTACGCATCATTGCATGCTACAACTTTTTAATATTCTTTCACTTACCCATCATTCATATGCTTTTATTTGTGGGACCCACCCTTTTTAGTACTGGACACAGGGCCGGTATTAGCGCTGGTGGTGCCTGGTGCGAGAATGTTTTTTACCCCACCCCCAAAAATTACCTCCTCCAAGGATGTCCCTTGCTACCACCCGGCAAAAGTGCCCCTCATCTCTGCATAGCCCCACTCTCACATACATTTAATTTGTTTTAAAGGTTTGGTAAAGGCTGGCTTCACTAATCCACACAGCAATCCATATAAAATACATATTTGTTCTTTGCAGCAGGTATATTAACCCTCTGTGCTACTTTATTGGGACTGAAAACTGCCATTAGACAAAACATTGATCTCTCTCTCTAGCAGGAACATTAATCACAAGAGTTATCTTGACATTTTTATTGCTGCCTGAAAGCTGGATGTCCAAGGAACTCTGCAGCAGGTGATCTTGAATCATAAGTTATTGCTATACAAGCAGGCCCACTGAGGTCAGTGCCTTGCCCCACCCCCTCAAGGTCAGGGTACAATGTGGCCGCAACGGTCCTGATTGCACAGCTCTAAAGCCGGCCCTGCCTGGATATCTTTACATGTTCCTCCCTTTTCACAATGGCTTTTTTTTTATAAGGCAGAGTTTATTTTGTTCCACCTTGAGGGCAACATACTGATTTGTCCTTGCTCTTTGTTTGGCTCTCACTCTATCACCTCACAATATAGAGCCTCAATCACTGCTCTTTACTTCCTATTTCCAGGATATCTGTGCCCTTGCTTCCACCTGTTGTATCTATGTCAATATGTACCCACTCATTACGTTTTGCAAAGTTACATTTAATACATCTCACCATTACTTCATCTGAGCTGGTTTACTAATGTAACATTAGTGCATGTCATATTTGGGAAAGAGCCTTGTTAAAATAAAGGTGTTGATGTTGAACTAATGATTGGGTGAAGTAAATACGCAAAGTCATGATGTTGAAAATAATATGGCAAACTATTGGAGAGTACCCAGAGCATATTCCTCAGTCTCTGTAGTGTGAAGGTGATGACACTCTTATTGGTGTAACATTTTTCACCAGCAGCACTGCAGTGTTCAATTGAATAGTCACACTGATAATTCTGAAGAGGTCACTATGTGGCCTCATCTCTACAAAGCATATACAACATTTCAGACAGTGATGTTTTAGAGTTGTGTAAATGTAAAACTCTACAGATCTGTGAGGTTGTAAGCTTTGTAAGTTTTTCACCTCTTAACCGAAAGGCATTATGTCCCATACATGTTTTTGTGGAGGATGTTTCTTAAATAAGTGTTTTTTAAATAATTTTCCCTCAAAGTCAAGTTTTAGCAATTTTGTATTCTACAAAATCTTTGCATAATTTTTTATGTTTTTTTCTGAGTTCATTGACATGCTGAATTTCCAAAAGATTGCAAATTAAAAAAAAACACATCTAACAATGGTAAAAGCAAATGTTAGCATCTTGGCACTCTGGGAAATAATGACAAATTCAGGCAACTTTACTATGCCACTAGAATGAAGCAAGGGCAATAGATGTAATAAGACACAAAGACCACAAATTAGCTTCTTGAAATTTCCAACTATTATCCTTCAATGTACAATAAAAATGTCACTTGGACAAGCTTGCCCACAAGAGACTAAGGGCGTGATTTAGAGTTTGGCAGACAGGGTGGATTTCCCGTCAACTGTATTATGATTCCCATAGGATATAATGGAATCATAATACGGCGGACGGGATGTCTGTCACATTTGTGGCAGAGTAACCCCAGCCGCAAAACTCTAAATTAGGCCTATATTCTTGATCCTATATTACAACATGAAAAATAATTCATATTGAAATATCATTTTGCTTACTATATTTAGCCTAAAATGTATTTCGATCCAATCCACATGTTAATTATTTGGAAAACAACCCATACTCATTCAATGTACAATGAGCAGGAACATTTGAGGATAAGTTATTTTCCATGAATTTAACAAAAATAGGCAAGCCCACTCATGACATTGGTCGCTGACAACTTTAAATTGAATATTGTGTTATACGAATGATTTGAATGATGTCTTACCAATGAACCACAGTCTATGTTTTTGATATTTATTAGTGCCTTCAAGACCCCATGGCACAAAGTGTTTTATGGTGATCCAACTGCATTATTTATAAAATGCTTCACCTGCCAAAACACTCTGTTATGCATTAGGCTCCTGGTAAGCCTTTGAAGTGCATAATTGAAAGGGTGTTTTTTATTAGTTTGACTTACATAGGATATGTTGGATGAGGTGTCTGAAGTATGTATGACTTACTGGGAGCACAGTGATCCTATTGTCACTGTGCAGAAATATGAAGTGAAACAATGAAGGTGAGAATAAACACTGTCACACATCCAGGTACTTACCAACTTAAAGGTGTACATTATCAAAGGTAGAACCTGGTGCTAATGTGCCTCTCTTGGGGCCACTAAAGTATATAGAGTCCAATCAGTGGCATCAGAAAACCCAACTTACTGGAGGCACTATTCAGCCACAGCAGGAAGTTCAGTATGACATCTACCTAGGAGCAATAGAGGACACATCTATTAGAGGTGCTGTTAAACCACTAAGGGAGAGCTATATGAACTCCACTCAGGTGGTGACATTTGGCTCATAACCACAAGAGGCACCTAGGGGTGAGTGGGTGAGAGGAGAAAGGTAGATATTCTGCCACAAAGTCCTTTCTAGGCCCACATAGGAAGGCTACCAAAGAAAGAAAAAACACTTTTTACAGGAACGTTAGGCTGAGGAGAGTTTAAGAAGAAGTGTGAAGCAGAGGAAGAAGGAAGAAAATGAGGAAGGTGGGTGGGCCCATTGAAGGAAATCTGTGTCCCAGGACCTGCAGGTAATATTGCAGAGGGATGATTTGTCATGGACATAGACCAGCCAGAAACTGCAATAGAAAGTGAAAAAAGGGGCTGAAGCTCACTAAACACTCCAAGAAGTGCCTGAAAATGATTCACAGAGAAAACATAATCCACCAGCTATACATCTTAGATGCATACCTACCAATTGCAAGTACTTTTCAATTTCTTTTTGCTGTTCCTTCTTTTTAACATCTGTTTCAAAACAGTTAGTGTACAGGGTGGGGCACAGAAGAGATTTTACCGGATGCTGTTCTTGGTGCAGAGCCTTATCTCCTATTACTGTAGGTGTTGATCAAAGTGCAGCATGGCAGACTCATTGTGCTCATTGTTGTGGTGGACCATACAGAATTGACCAATCCACAACATGGTCAGAATGACCTCCATGCCTCCAGTGTCATTACTGTGCCATGGACTCCCACAATGCACCAGGAGTATGTTAGGATGAGCATTATGCAAGGACAGGACATCATTTTGCATTGGATGCTCACAATATACAACATTTTATCACCATACTGCCAAGCTCCAATTGTGCCATAGGTGAGCACCACTATGTCAAGGATTCACCCAGTATGCCAAGAATTATCAGCATTCTATCAGGACCAGCAGTACTGCAGAGCTAGGCCCCACCATACCATCAATACCCACAATAGGTCACAAATTTCCACCTTTGTGTAAGGGCCATCATTTTGACAGAGGGAGGGAACATGCCACAGATGCATACACAATAACAAAAATATCCATCATTGTGTCAGGGCCAGCATTTTACCAGTGGTGGGATTAATAACATGGATACCCACATGTTGCCAAGAAACAGTACCATTATGTGGGGAATCAGTATTTTACCAGGGGTGGGTAATAGGTGTCATCCCATGGATGCTTAGAATAGCCAAATACAGGAACTTTTTTACCAGTACCTTTTATCAGGTTGAGCAATGAGCATCATCCCCTGGATGCCAGCTAATTGTCAAGAACCACCAATATTGTGCGAGGGATAGCGTTTCTTCAGTGTGTACAGGAATCACCACAACAGACCTCAAGCATGCATAGAAACAGATTTACAGACATGCTTACATACACTCACGCATATTTAGCCACACCCACTGAAATACACACACTCACCCACGCATACACACTATCAACTTTGTTTTTAAATTTACCTGCAGCTGCTGCCTCCACTGATGCTACTGTGCTCCATCTTCTCTCCCACTGATGAATGCAATTATGCAAATTGCACCAATTTAGTAAAAAAGGACAGATGAAAGCACCTCAGGTGGCAAAAGGGAAAAGGTGGAGTTTTTGGGGGACAATCAAGAGTGTCTGGGGAAAAGGACAGGCAAACAGCAAGTTGGTGTGCCAGGAGAAAGGGGCTGTTAAAGAAGCAGACGTGTCTGTGTGGATGAAGCAAAAAGAGGTACTTTAGGGCAGTGGGGGGGGGAAGAAAGCCTAAGTGCAGGGGGGCAATGAAGAAAAAAGGAGTGTGTGGGAGGGGTAAAAAGAGGAACGAGGAGTGCCTGGAGGGGTAAGTGGGAGAGACATGAGCAACCCAACAACCTCCTCCAGAGTCCCCCTCCAGTTGAGGGACTTGTATTTTTCTCTTGCTGGAAAGGCCAGCAGGTGGAACTTTTCTTTGGCTTTTGTAATGCAAATGGATAATTACTTCTACCTGCATGGTGATAAGGTATTGGGTTTCTCTTGAAAATATAGCAGACACCCTTTTGGGAAAAAAAACAATAGCTCTACCTCAAGCCTCCACTAGGTAACGCTAAAGGGGCAAATTGTAAAAACCAAAGTAAAAATGTTTGCAGTGAGATAAACTCTCAGTCCAGATAGTTCCTTAATTAAACTAATTTAAAATACAATTTAGATAATATTATTTGAACTTTCATTTAAATCTATCAAAAAGGATCTGTATGGGGGGCATGGTCTGGGTGTCACGCTGGAGGGAGGCTCTTCCCTGATCTCTGTCGAGCCTCCACGGTGCTGAGCCATTGAAGAGTATGATGCCTCCTGAAATTTAATGTGGATAGTTTGGGTTATATCTGTGGAGACTGGTGAGGTGCTGCTGTGAACCAGGGACCCCGGATTTATTGCCTTCAACAATCGTCTTTGGATCGGGAGGCTCCCAAGAGGGAACCAGCGGTACTCACCCTTTGTTTGTGTTCTCATTGTGGGAGTCCCCACTACCTGTGGGAGTCCCCACTACCTGAGGGAGTCAGTGTGAGCTGCCTGGTATTTCTCCTGATTTTTATGGAGTCGTTCCATCGCTAGTTTCATTGAGCGACCTGATCATTTAGTCCCAATGATTACAAGATTTGCATTCATAATATGCTGGTGTCTATACCATAACACATGAGCTCTTGTCTTTGCCCAACATGCCTACCTTCTATAAAATGGCTCAATATTGAATAATGATATCAGTAGTAGTTCGCCATTCTGACAATACGCTGAGCAATGATGAATTTTACCACAAATGTTACTTGAATGTAAGCTGTTCTGATTACCCCCAATTTACCTGCTGTATGGAAGGTTTGGTTAATTATGTAAGTCTGTGACTATCAATCAGCAGAGCCTTCCTTTTTTGCATTTTATATTTGTATAGCATCACAGTGCTTTGTTATACTATGCTGCTTCTATACGCTCTTGTCATCGAACTGTTGTTTACCAGTATAGCTGATCTTAGAGACTCTAAAGAAAAATACATTAAAGGGAACTTAAAATGTGCAAAGCAAGATCCTCCAATTCGAGACTCCTCTATCAAGAGCAAATCTGGAGACTCTGTAACAATGGAGGCTATAGTGTTATGTTTTCCTTTTAGTGCTTAGATTGGGCTCCTTTATTTGAGCTTTGGGCATTCGGCCTGTACCCTTTTACGTATATCCACATTTTATTGTTTATCCATTTTATTTTATTTCAGCATATCTTGCATTTCAGCAAGGTTGTTTCTATATTCTAATCAGCTGCCTTTCTGCAAAAGCATTTTGTCAGTTCCTTTGCATGACATTTCACTTTGTGCACTGCTCAAGGCTGTACATGATAGTTTACTGGGTATTGCGGATCCAAGAGTTACGGAGTCAACCATCTAACCACAGACATATTATCATATCAGGCCTGTTCTCAGAACACAAGTTTTGTTATATAAACACCACACAGGCCAAAGAGTGGTAAAGGGGAGATTCCAGCCAGCCAACATATACTGTGCCCACTTCGTCAACAGCTTCGCTGTTTTTGGCCTTGTCTTTCCAGCCAACAGGGAGAACTGCAAGCACAACAACAAGCAGACCCTTGCCTTTTCCTAGGTATGGGGTCTGAGGCTCCCTCCATAGATAAGTATGGGCAGAAAGGCTAACGGTGCTATGCTCTTATGTTTGATGGTAGAGTGTAGGTAGGAATTATTTTCTTAGATCTATGATTATGTCAGGATGTTGGGACTGTTTATATGTTTTACTCTAATGGTCACAATCATCACTGTGTTATGCTTCATCTTCTTGATAATCGCAGCTCATGCCTTTTATCATAGAATGCACTTGCTTCAATAAATGCATTAAAAACTAGCCGGCATTTCATTGTCTGGCTTCACATGTGTGAGACTTTGTGCGACTGAGAGAAAGGGGTAAGATCTGTTCCACCACAATATCCCTGAGGAGTCAGAGGCCCAGATTTACAGACAATGCACGGAATGCAGCACAGCAGCAAAAAAGACTGCGCTGTGTTGCGTGATAGGGAGGGAGCAGGAGAGTGCCATATCTACAAATATATGGCACTCTCATCCCCTCTCTCTAGCGCCAGCAATGATTTCAGCTACTGTGCACCACACGCACACACCTTTGTGCCGTAGTGCAAGGGAGTGTGTGTTTGAGTCCAGCATAGGTTTTATACTGGAAGAGTACCCTTCCAGTACAAAATACTATGCATAGACACACATTAAAACTTTTCCTACTTTGTATGAGTGCTGAACAGTGCAGCAGGCATGCAAATTTGAAAAAGGTAGGAGAAATGAAGACATTTCTCCTTTTAATGCCTACTTTCAAATGGTGGTAACCTTTGGTGCAAAACCCTGTCTTCTATTGTTTGTAGATACAGTTTTGCGTCAAAAGGCATTGGTGGTGTATGGCAACTCCCATGTTTCTCCCATGTAATGTCCCTTTGGTGCTATGTAACGCAAAGCAGTGCTTTGCTTTGCATTACTTTTAGGGTACTTTCCAGCGCAAAACAAGTTTTGCACTGGAAAGTAAATGAGGAAAAAAACATTTTGTGCTGGTTAGCGTCACTTTTGTGATGCTAACCCTTAGCAAAATGTTTGTAAATCACCCCCTTCGTGTCCTTTTTTTAGGCTGCCACAAATCACCTTTACCTTCTATGTTTAGGTGAGGTGCTGCCAGCTAGCCAATCAGATCAGGCCGACAGCTTCCAGTTGGTTTGGCACTAACTCAGTCTTCCACACGCGGTGGTGCTACTGCCCGAAACCAAGCAGTCTTACCCCCATTGTAAGAGTCCCTTGACATGGCACCACCAACATTGCTCAGGAACTAGCTTAACGGATCTCCTGAGTATCTCTCTCTCTCACATGCTGAAGGCATCCAAATTACTTTACATGGAGACATCTGTGGTATCAGGGCAATATCCTCCTCAGCTAAATAGGTAGTACCTATCATAGGCTGTAGGTTGTTTAAGCTTGAACCTTAAAAGGATTCCCCAAATTGGTGTTTCTATCTCTGAACTTAACATTCTAAAATATGGCAGGCCCTCAATGTGTAGCAATTCCAGTAAATATGAGACAACCTCTCACACAATATCTATTATCTCATGGACTCACTGATGAAGGTGAGGATGTTTCATTCGTGGTAGAGGCACACAATGTATAAAGAACTGCATTTTCTATTTATTGTTACCTTTCTAGCAGCAGATGAAAATACACACTTTTTCCACAGTTACACAATAGCAAACACAGCTGCACAATAAAGAGCCTATGACTATTTAGAAATACAACTTTCTTATCAATAACACCAAAATTGGTATACATGTTATACAAAATGTTAATTAGGTCCCCTAAGTAATGAAGGACATACATGGCCGGAATTAGTCGCATATACACCACATCCTGATGTAGTAAATATGCCAGTAGCAGATTTATACAATAATTTTTCCAAACACAAAATGCAGCACTCTCTGAGGCTTATTTAGTAGATTCCATTTATTCACAGAGCAGCATATCAAATACCACGACGCGTTTCAACATTCCGTCTTCCTCAAGTGGTTCCAGTTTGTAGGCACACATTGTTTTCATTAAAATGCCTTTTACTGTCTCTGAGGCATACTAGGAATTATAGTGCAAGGTGCCTCCTTTCAGAGTCCAACTTCTGCTGTCACCAATTAACCATATCTCCAAATGTCTCCCTTCTGGTGAATTAACTGACTTTCAAACCTTCATGGGTGATTACATAATCTCCATCACCTTTGCTTAGTGCAGTTAAGCTAGTGTTTATATTTATGAAAACAACACTCTCATAAAGTTGATTTATCAGCAGGACATGTGTGTTTTCAGTTAAGCTTTCTTAGCAGACACGCATTTCAGATTAAATCTTCCCAGTCCTCTTTAGCCCTGTTTGCGTAACAATAAAACTTTGCTGCATTGCCTCCGGGCCCTTCCCCCTGAATTAATATTCAGTTCAGGCCTCCATCGGTATTGTGACCATATCATTACAAGACATATACCCACCAAACTTCTTGCTAAGGATGCCCCACTCATTACAGGATGGCGCAAGGAACATTTGAAGTTCATATTTTTATATTTATCTATATATATATATATATATATATATATATATATAGATATATATATATATAAATATATATATACATATATACATTTAATGCACACTTTAGAACATTACTGAAAAACAGGATGTTGGCAGTGACTCTGCTAGACAGCACAGCAGAGGTAGCAAATGTTTTCCAGAATTTTCTAGAACTTCTGAATGTGACACCAACTAACAACTTTCTTTAAGTCGAAACAGAGGACAGGTGGGTCTCCCACCTGACAGGGTCTACAAATTAAAAATTCAAATAGAGGGGGACATTGAGCACACCATCAAACTGATCTTTTGGGGAAGATTAACACTGAGTTAGGATTTACTACTGGCAGAAAAAGGCTGACCACCTGAAGTTGTCTATACGTTACCACAAAGGAAAGATGTCATTTGCCTTCTCACTCAGTCCTTGTTCCAGACACAGTAAAAGAAGCCTGTGCTGCAGATTGGGTATTGCCACAAGCCCCAGCGCTGTACCACAACCATGTTGGGTGGGATAGGGATTCCCCTTACCAGGAAAAGGATGCATTGCACATATACAACCACAATATCCCATTAAACATGAGGCTAAAGCATCAGTGAGAGAAATTCTCTCACAACTTGAGTACAAGGGAGTATTTGAACCCTGTGTATCCTCAATGAATAACCCTTTTTTTCCCGTAGCTAAGCTGAACCATTCTTACAGATTAGCCTTAGATAGATAACAAAAGTTTAAAAAGTCACACACGCACATTTGTAATACAAAATTCACATATAACAGCACTTATCTACAACACAGTGCACAAAAAATGCAAAACAACCTTGGGTATTTCCAATTTTTTTTTCCTGCCAAAATCTAGTGCCTAAAAGCAAGGACTAAAGCGCCTTTTTAATGCTCGCCTCTCAAAAAAGATTTTGTAGACTCCCTCAAGGATATAGGAACAGTCCAGGATTGTTCTCAGCCTGTGTAACAACAATATTGCATGATATTGATCCAGAGGCGTTGTCTTATGTCAATTACATCTGTCTGACAGATGACAATCTCAACACACAGTTAGCTAGGGTGGATCTCTTTGTTTTGGGATTCAGCGCACAGGGCTACAAATTCTACTTCAAGAAAACCAAAATTCCTTTACTAAGTGTACCATTCTTAGGATACAAACTATCAAGTGAGGGAAAACGTCTGGTATCACAATTCCTAGAGAAATGTGCACAATTACAACCACTTAGTACCACAAAGAAACTACAGTCATTGCAGGGTTTCTTCAACTTTGGCAGAACTTACATTACAGAATACGCACAATGCATAAAGCCATTCTTTGATTGAATTTGCTCAGATTTCACACGCAAACATTCGACACCTGAACGCACACACATTTTCAGAATTGCTTGAAGGAAATCACTTGCACCCACATGACAACAAGACAAATTTGTTAATCTGGATCATTCCTGGTGCCATTGGGTTCACCTATGTCACATTCAATAAAGATGACACTGCACCCATAGCATATGAATCACACTTGCACTCCAATGAAGAACAGCGTATTGCACCTACAGAAAAAATCCTGACCACTGTACAAATGGCTGTCATAAAGGAAAGCGCACTAGTCCAAGGAAAATGCATTTTTATTGTTAGCCCTTGAGGCTGTCACCAAAGCAAGTGTCCTGAAAGCAAAAGCATTACATCAACATTGGGTTCAAAGGGCGACCTCCCTGAGTGCCACTGATGTTGATTATGTTTTTGATCCAAAACTCCAGACCCAAGAATTCCTTCACTATGAACTTGAATACCCCATGTCCACCAACATTTTGCCTCTTGAACAATATTGAATCATCATTTACACTGATGGTTCAGCTCAACCAGCTATAGGTACAAAACATCAAATACTTCGGCACTTGCGCAGCTGTTTGCGGGGTAATGATGTATGGTCAATCCCAGCCTCAACAAAAATACACACAGACCCTAGGGGACTGCACAGCACAACTTGCAGAGCTTAAGGCTCTAATCTTGGCACTGGAAAACATGGATCCTGAACTTTCTACTTTGATTGTGTGTGATTTGTATTAGTGTCCAGTCCTTTAATGAATACTTACACTACTGGCACCTTAGTGGGTTCCGAGACTCCAAGGGAAACACCACAAAGCACTCATTCTTGTGAGGCAAGGTAGTAGATCTCAAAGACAAGCTGCCACTGGCCCATGTAGTACAAATATTGGTTCATCAGCGTGCTGGAATACACTTTGTAGGAAACACTGCAGTAGCTATTGCTTATTTTGCTTTGATAACTCGTTCTCATACAAGGCTGTATGATGAAACAATGGCTGCTGTGAAAGCTTTGTCTGATGGCAAGTCCTTACCAAATGCATATTCTGCAAAACATTCCTACCATTTATGTACCCAAAACATTGCCTTTGCAACAATATCAGGGGTGGGTGATTGCATGGTCCCCAACCAAGACCAAAGATTAGATCTTATCAAAGCAGCTCATGAAGGGATTGCTTCTGCCCATTCTAGGGTAGCGGCTACCATGTCACTTCTGCAGAAAAGCTATTGGTGGCCTGGTATATACAAACAGACTAAGCAGTCCGTCCTTAGTGACATTTGACAAAAAAATAAAGGATCCACTATCAAAATGCCCGCCGCACACACCCCTCTTAGTTTCCAGCAAACCATTGCAATGTGTGTACCTGGATCATTGAGGTCCCTTACAACCAGATGGTGAATAAAAAATATATTCTTGTTGCTGTTGATTCCTGCTCCAGATTCTATGGGTGTGGCTAATGATCAGCTGATGCTCAAACTGTGATTAAAGATCTGCAAGTCTTCACTGGGACATATGCAGTTGCAGAATTCCATTCAGACCAAAGCCCTGATTTTGCCTCCAGGGCATTCAAGGACACCATGGCAAAGATGGGTGTTGAATTGTATTTCTCTTCTCCAGATCATCCCGAGGGACATTCAATTGTTGTAGGAAAGTACCATCTTGCCTGGCATGTTATGCTCTCTCTGCCTTTAAATTTGTCACTATAGGCTTGTGACCACTTTTACCCATTTCAATTGGCACACTGGAACACCCTTATAATTCCCTAGTATATGCTACCTAGGTACCCAGGGTATTGGGGTTCCAGGGGATCCCTATGGGTTGCAGCATTTCTTTTGCCACCCATAGGGAGCTCAAACAAACCTGTACACAAGACTGCCACTGCTGCCTGAGTGAAATAAAGCACACGTTATTTCACAGCCATTTTCACTGCACTGAAGTAACTTATAAGTCACCTATATGTCTAACCTTCACTTGCTGAAGGTTAGGTGCAAAGTTAATAAGTGTGAGGGCACCCTTGCACTAGCGAACTTGCCCCCACATAGTTCAGGGCCATTTCCCCGGACTTTGTGAGTGCGGGGACACTATTACATGCGTGCACTACATATAGGTCAATACCTATATGTAGCTTTACAATGGTAACTCCGAATATGGCCATGTAACATGCCTAAGATCATGGGATTGTCCCCCCATGCCAACTCTGGACTTGGGGTGCCAATTCCATGCATCCCCAGGGCTCCACTATGGACCCCGGGTACTGCCAAACCAGCTCTCTTGGATTTTCTCTGCATCTACCACTGCTGCCATCTAACAGACAGGGTTCTGCCCTCCTGGGGTCTGGGCAGCCCAGTCCCAGGAAGGCAGAACAAAGAATTTCCTCTGAAAGAGGGTGTTACACCCTCTCCCTTTGGAAATAGGTGTTAAAGGCTGGGGAGGATTAGCCTCTCCCAGCTTCTGGAAATGCTTTGAAGGGCACAGATGGTGCCCTCCTTGCATCAGCCAGTCTACACCGGTTTAGGGAACCCCCAGTCCCTGCTCCGGCGTGAAACTGGACAAAGGAAAGGGGAGTGACCACTCCCCTGTCCATCACCACCCCAGGGGTGGTGCCCAGAGCTCCTCCAGTGTGTCCCAGACCTCTGCCATCTTGGATCCAGAGGTGTGACAGCACTCTGGAGGCCTCTGAGTGGCCAGTGCAAGCAGGTGACGTCAGAGACCCCTCATGATATGTGCTTACCTGACTAGGTGGCCAATCCTCCTCTGAGGGCTATTTAGGGTCTCTCCAGTGGGCTTTTCCTCAGATAGCGACTTGCAAGAATTCACCAGAATTCCTCTGCACCTCTCTCTTTGACTTCTGCCAAGGATCGACCACTGACTGCTCCGGGATGCCTGCAAAACTGCAACAAAGTAGCAAGAAGACCACCAGCGACATTGTAGTGCCTAATCCTGCCAGCTTTCTTGACTGTTTCCTGGTGGTTCATGCTTTGGGGGCTGCCTGCCTTTATCTTGCACTGGAAGACACGAAGAAATCTCCCGTGGGTCAACGGAATCTTCCCCCTGCTTCAGCAGGCACCAAACTTCAGCGTCACCGGTACTCTGGGACCCCTCTCATCCTGACGAGCGTTGCCCCTGGAACACAGGTGGTGGACCAAAGTGACCCAGATTGTCTAGTGGTCCAAATGTCAAAATTTGGAGGAGGTAAGTCCTTGCCTCCCCACTCCAGACAGTAATCCTGTGCACTGCATGAACTGCAGCTGCTAGGGTTTCTGTGCACATTTCCACAAAATTCTTCATGCACAGTCAAGCCTAGGTCCTCAGTCCTGCGATGCTCAGCTCCGTGAGTTGATGTCCGGCTTCGTGGGACCCTCTTTTGCAGTGTTGAGATGACTGCTGTGTTCAAACTTCTTGAACCTATGTTCAAGTACTTCTGCGGGTGCTACTTTCTTGTGCATGGGCTCGCTACGTTGCTGAGGGCCCCCTCTGTCTCCTATCCCAAGTGGCGACATTCTGGTCTTTCCTGGGCCCGGGCAGCACCCCTTTTCTTCAAACACGACTCTTGCAGCTAGCAAGGCTTGTTTGCGGTCTTTTGCCAAAGAAACAACTCTGCATCCTCCAGCACTCCGTGAGACATCTTCTGCATGAAGAAGAAGTTCCTAACACCTTTTGTTGTTGTAGAATCTTCAGCTTCTTCCATCCAGAGGCAATCATTTTGCACCTTCATCTAGGGTTTAGTGGGCTCCTGCCCCCCGGACACTTTTGCGACTCTTGGACTTGGTCCCCTTCCTTTGCAGGTCCTCAGGTCCAGGAATCCATCTTCAGTGCTTTGCAGTCTGTGGTAGTCTTTGCAAAATCCTTTATCATGACTTTAGTGTGTTTCTGGGGAAATAGTAGTACTTTACTCCTACTTTATAGGGTCTTGGGTTGGGGTATCTTGGACACCCTTAGGCCCATATTTATACTTTTTAGCTCTGCATTTGCGACGCTTTTTGATGCAAAAACAGCAACAACTTAAAAAATACAATTGCATTTTGTAAGTTTGTGCCGCTTTTGCTTCAAAAAGCGGCACAAATGCGGTGCTGAAAAAGTATAAATATGGGCCTTAGTGTTTTCTTACACTCCCAGCGACCCACTACACACTACACTAGCCTAGGGGTCCATTTGTGGTTCGCATTCCACTTTCTTAGTAAATGGTTTGTGTTGCCCCTAGGCCCATTGCATCCTATAGTATTCTACAGTGCTTGCACTACTTTCTGACTGTTTTACCTACCTGATTTTGGTTTGTGTGTATACTTTGTGTATTTTATTTACCTCCTGTGGGAGTATATCCTCTGAGATATTTTTGGCACATTGTCACGAAAGTACCTTTATTTTAGTAACTCTGAGTATTGTCTTTCTTATGATATAGTACCTATATAAGTGGTATAATAGGAGCTTTGCATGTCTCCTAGTTCAGCCTAAGCTGCTCTGCTATAGCTACCTCTATCAGCCTAAGCTGTTAGAACACTACCAATCTACTAATAAGGGATAACTGGACCTGAGGTGTAAGTACCATCAGGTACCCACTATAAGCCAGGCCGGCCTCCTACAATTGAGTAGCAGAAAAACAGAGACTTACAGCAATCCTCAGCAGATATAGGCGGTCATTCTGACCGCGGCGGTCGGCGGTCGCCGCCCGCCAAGCGGTTCCCGCCGAAAGACCGCTCCGCGGTCAAATGACCGCGGCGGCCACTCTGGCTTTCCCGCTGGCCCAGCGGGAAAGCCCCTTCAACAATGAAGCCGGCTCGGAATGGAGCCAGCGGAGTTGCAGGGGTGCGACTGGTGCAGTGGCACCCGTCGCGATTTTCACTGTCTGCAAGGCAGACAGTGAAAATCTTTGTGGGGCCCTATTAGGGGGCCCCTGCACTGCCCATGCCAGTGGCATGGGCGGTGCAGGGGCCCCCAGGGGCCCCACGGCACCCGTTCCCGCCATCCTGGTTCTGGCGGTGGACACCGCCAGAAACAGGCTGGCAGGAAGGCAGTCGGAATCCCCATGGCGGTGCTGCAAGCAGCGCCGCCATGGCAGATACCCTGGGCCAGCGGGAAACCGGCAGGAAACCGCCGGCTCCCCTTTTCTGACCGCGGCTTTACCGCCACGGTCAGAATCGCCCAGGAAGCACCGCCAGCCTGTTGGCGGTGCTTCTGCCGCCCTCCGCCATGCCGGTCATGGACCGCCAGGGTCAGAATGACCCCCATAGTATTAGGTTCAAGTCGCAGTTGGCTACATCACCTGTATGGAGTCCAGAGAGCACTAAATAATCGTCCCTGCAGGCTTTGGGAAGACGTACCCCCTATGAAGTCCTGTTTGGTATACATATGTATGTCAAATATCTTGATGGCCATGGTGCGGTGGAGGCAGAAACACCTTTTGACTTAAATGAACGAATCACTTTCTTGCAGGAATTACAACAGTGCTGTGATGGAAATTCATCAGACCCTGCGGCCACCTTGGGAATGAGGGATTTGCTACCAACGACAGGCTGGATTCCTAAAGTTGGGATCTAGTGTGTGAAAAGATACCTGTGAAGTAGGAGTTTGGCCCATCCTACAGAGCGCTGGTTCCAGACGTGGGAATACACAGTACTAGAACTGTCACGCTACACCACAGCTTGGTTTCAAAGAAAGCCACTTTATTGCAATTGACAATGTGAAAATGCATCATGTGACTGACCCTGCACAGTAGACTACGAGGACTCCTGGGTAGTTCCCACACCCTTATTACTACCATTCAGGATGTACCTCTACAAGCACTCAACAATGCTGAAATTATTTCCTTGAGCTTGAGGTGGGCGGAGAATGAACTTTGGTTAACTCCTGTCACCACTTCATTGACAAGAAATGACAAGAATCTAGATTTGCACTCTTCAAATGCAACACACACAGATGGAATCATTTATTCAGACCACCAATGGATACATTTACCAATTCCCTTTCACCTGCACCGGCTCCAGTTTTTGCATAGACTGCTTCTGGTTACTTTGCCGACATTGACGACTTTTCTTCAAATTCTTCAGCATCATCAACAGTACCTGTAGCAAAAGCACAGGGCCCTTGGCAGATGGACAACAATGTTATCACAGCTTATCCTGACTACACCATTGAGGTGTAATGCAAGCGTGCGTCCTTCATGATGGTTAAACAACTTTTGCGCAACAGCAGCCTCACCTACTCTTTACTATTCCCGGCACGTCTCCGGTTGATAGACGGGGAGAGAACCCACATTTTCCCATCCCTGGAGGACGCATGGACTTGGTTACAAGTCAAGGGGCTGGGTAGACCAAACAGTGATGAATCCAAGCAGGGTGCATGGATCACTCCTCAACCTCGACGTTGGAAGAAACCCGGTATCGGGACGTGCCCCTCCAGATCGCAGGCAGCCAAGAGCCAAGCGCAGGCCTTAAAAGATGCTAATCTGTTCACATCAGCGTAGTACTCTACCCACCGTGAGGACAAGACCATGGACTAAAAAACTCACCGCAGGGCCACTCCAGTGCCTCCACCTCCCCCTCCTTATTCAGCCCAGAACTCACTCCGTACACACCAGATGACATTTAAACCTCGCTTTACACCACTGGCTCTTGGCAAACTGCCCTGTCCCCCAGGATCTGATATGTGACACAGTAGACCACACAGAAGGGATGGTGCCTCGCTTAGCGGTGGGTGGCAGCACTACAAGATCCATTGCTCCTGCATTGCAGTCTTTACCCATTGACCTGCCCAGTCACCCCCCCCTGGCGGCGGGATCCAATTTCATCGATGAAGTGGACGGTAGGGTGTCCGGGACGGAATGGGCGTGAAGATTATCCGGATCGGGCTGTGGCCCATGGAATTCTTGCTTCTCGCAACTACGCCTCCTCATACCCATATGGGTCACCAAAGGGACCATGTTTGGACAGTTGTTATCTGTGGCACCCGTTGTGCAAACGAGTTACTTCTTTGTTCACAGTTGCTTCTCTAGCACACTTATCTTTGTACCTATGAGACAGTGAGAGATAGGGATGGATGACTATAGAGAAGGGGGCGACTGGCTGGTAATGGTGTTCTCCACATTATCTATACGCTGACATTGAGCACTGCCAGCACCTACACCACTACATGTCCTCGTATCCACAGGGGCACTGACTTTTACAACATATTAACGTGGAACGTGAGAGGCATGCCCAATACCACTAAACCCTGCAGGGTATGTGCGTACCTCAAAAGAACCAAAATTCACATAGCTATACTGCAGGAAACGCACCTAACAACAGAGGATCTAAGCAGCCTCAAAAGTAAATGGCCGGGTCAAGCTTATGGCACCATGACGTCAGCATTTGCCAAGGGAGTGCTGGTGTAGATCGCCCCAGAGGTTACCTACACAGTAGAGCACCACAAGACTGATGTAGTTGGTCGATATGTCCAATTGGAGGGGTCATTAGACGGTAACCCACTAATTATAGTAGGACTATACGCTCCCAATTCGAAACAAGGGGACTTTCTATTGTCGGTCACTCCCCAACTCCTCCAAGACCCTACGTCAAATAGCATATGGGGCGGTGACCTAAACTGTGTACAGGACATAGATATGGACAGATCCCACCCCCCACTGGACGGGGCCCTCAGCAGGAAAATGTCCCAGGTGTTGCAGACGTGGATGTTGGAGAGGAGACTAAATGATGTGTGGCGTCTCCTACACCCTCTAGACAGAGAATACTCCTTTAACTTCCCGGTTCATCGCCTCCACACCCACATAGACTTGTTTCTCAGCTCTACTGGGCTGACCAACAACTTCACTGGAGCATCATATTTGGCTAAGACGATATCGGATCATTGTCCACTGATGGCCTCCATTCAATGGGTTAGAGCACTCGCTCGCATTCCCACTTGGCGCTTACAGCCACACCTGCTACTTGATCCTCCATTCCGCCAAGAGTTGGCGGTATGCATCTCCACTTATTTGGAAAATAATTGGGGGGGGACGTCGACGCGAGCGGTAGAATGGGATACCCATAAAGTGGTGGTGAAGGGCCTGTGTTTGTCAGCGCCGGGTGGAGTGTGGCGCACGTTGTCCTGTGAACTGCTACAGATAGAAACAGAGCTGCGGGAAGGGGAGCGAGGGGTGGCGCTGGGCACTACAGCCCCGGAGGCCCTACGTGAACCACGTACACGCAGAAACGAGGTTGACTCGTGCCTGTAAAAGTTTTATTACCATCATTATGTCGCCAGGACACACTCAGAGGGTGACCGCTCTAGTAGGTTACTGACATGGTTGATACACGGTGAGCAACAGCACACTGCCATAAGACTGGATTCCGGTGCAGTGGTTAACACACAAGCGGATATAAATGATACATTTAAGCAATACTACAGTACACTGTATGCGGCGAGGCCCCCCCATCAGCAGCGCAGCTGGCAGACTTTTTTCATATACTCCCCCTAGCTTGCCTCTCTATAACTCAACAGATAGAACTAGAGAAACCCATAGACTCTGATGAGATTCAGCTGGCTCTGCGACAACTGCCCCGTAATAAAGCACCAGGCAGCGATTGTCTTCCAGCGGAATACTAACATACATTCTCAGCGCAGATAATCAAACCAGATATGGAAATGTTGCATGAAGCACTAACGAAAGTGCAGCTTCCGGATTCCCAGCACGAGGCAGTAATAGTGGTCCTCCCCAAGCCAGGTCGTGATCCATTAGATGTCCGGTCCTATCGCCCCTCTCTCATTGTTAAATCTGGATTGTAAGCTACTGGGTAAGGTCCTTGCGAACCGCCTGCTCCTGTTGATGCCGTCTCTGATTCACGAAGACCAGTCAGGATTCATTCCCGGTTGGAATACTGTCATAAATATTAGATGTCTGTTAAGGCTCATGTTAGACGCCCCAGAGTTAGAATATGAGCTGGTCGCGGTATCTCTTGATATAGAGAAGGTGTTCGATACCCTAGGCTCGACCTTCCTAAGGGAGGCACTGAGGAACATGGGGTTCAGGAAGGTATTTATAAGGTGGATCACCATCTTGTATTGTGGCCCTACTGCCTGGGTTAAGACAGGCGGGATTATATCAGAAAGTTTCCATATTGGGAGGGGCACGAGACAGGGTTGCCCATTATCGCCGCTATTATTAACGTTGGCAATTTAACCACTGGTGGCACAGCTAAGACAAAGGGCACAAATGTGTGGCATACCTGATTGTGATAAACGCCAGATCATTTCCCTCTATGCGGATGACGCATTGATATATCTGCGCAATTGCACAGCGTCGCTTCCGGACCTACTGCAGCTATTGGACCTATTTGGGGACCAATCAGGCCTGCATGTGAACTGGTCAAAGTCCTGCCTGTTCTCATTGACACCGGTTCCAGAGGGTCTCTTTTCCACTATCACCACACATGAACTACTGTGGTGTTATACCACATTTAAATACCTAGGTATTCAAAGATATCACAATGCAGTCAACCTTAGAGAAGGAAATTTGGGACGCATGATCAGATCGGTTAGGGGCTCCTTGCCATTTTGGTGCTTGCTCCCGCTATCCCCAATGGGGAGGGTGGCAATTGCGAAGATGATAATACTTCCAAGATTGTTATACCACCTCTCCGCACTACCAACAGTAATCCCCTGTGTCTTCTTCACATCTCTAAACAGTCTGATGACTGACTTGGTGTGGGGCAGCGGACAACAGTGAGTAACACTTGCTTACACACATCTACCACTCGCACAGGGGGGCCTAGGCACACTGCACTATGAGCTGGATGCAGGACCCCCCGAACACAGAGACAAAGTTGGTACATGTCAGCTTGGGCCACACCAACATGCTTCAATGGCTATTAGACCACAACAGCCCACCATATCAACATAACATTCTTTTGGAAGTAGCACGCAAGTGCTGGCGACACTACATACTGGATGGGCGCCAAGATCCACCATAGTCACCCAGGATCTCACTGCTGGCCATTCCCGGGGTGTGGAAACTGGCTGGACAACACAGGCTGACTTCATGGCCTGAAAAGGGCATACAGACAATTGGTGACATATTCAAGGAGGGCCACATCTTGTCCTACACTGAGCTCACGCTAACACACAACATGGGGCCGGGACGGTTCATAACGTACTGTGCGCTACAACAGCTCATACACAGAACATGGCGTGGTGGGGACAACGAACCCCTGACTTCCCCTCTCTTACACAACTTATTAGCCGGCCTGGGGACTCACTGCAGCATTTCGCAGCCGTATGGTGTTCTTCTTGGGAGCCCAGGCGTGTCTCAAGCAAGAGCGAAGGCTAGATGGGACCGGGTTCTTCCTCCTGAGCTATCACAAAAGGCATGGCGTTCTGCACTCAGTCGGACAAGAGAAGTATTGCGTAACCCAAGATTGCGTTACAGAAAATTCAATTATTTGCATCAAACCTATCAATCCCTGCATCAGCTCTGGCGTATGTTCCCCCAGGTTAGTCAGGAATGCCCACAATGCGGCGATTCAGATGCCACCTTTTACCACATGACGTGGGACTGCCCACCGGTCCTGCGGTCTTGGCACGCGATAACCTCATTAACTGCTGAACTATTGGAACACCCACTGTCCCCCATGCCTGAATCCTGTCTGTTAGGTATCCGCCCGAGGCCCAAGGGGGGGAAACAGGTGCACAGATGCATCGAACTGTCATTCGTGCCGTTCAAACACCTTCTGGCAATTAAATTGAAAGCACCGAATACGCCAGATACACTCCGCTAGATGGTTGACCTGTTGAAATGGGCAAAGGCAGAGGCACAGGTACTACTCTAACTCCGAGAGAGAGGGTTGGTGATCAAGGGACTGGACACATGGGATACCTTCATCATCGCACTCAAGAATAAAGACGACACTCGCCCCCCATGAAGCCACTAGCGGTACTACCTGACAAGTATATCTTGCACGTCAGTAGCATAGCTTAAGTGAGATGGCAATAGGGCACGCATATGGGAAGATGACCCGGTACAACGCTTCATATTTCATACATTGAGGTTTCATATAGCTAGCTAGAGTGTCTCGAGGTACACAACCTGGGCCCAGCACAATTGTTACCTGTATCCACACCATTAAGTGCACACGTAGTGGATTAGGAAACACCACGCGTCCGCTGTGGCGTCTATCATCTGGATCAATGACACTCACAGAATAATACAGGGAGCGCTACTACCTGCTGTGACAACATTGATAAGCCATCTGTAGTTGCCTGCCTTCAACTGTCAATTGTTTACGTCAGTGATTGAATCATTTAACTCGTCAAAGTATTACATCGCAAGGGGTATACCCCCCTTCCTCCTCCACCCAAGCCGTCACTATCTTACCTCCTTCTTCTTGTTTCTATACTTTCTTATCTTTCTTGATCTCTCTACACTGTTTCCTCCTCTCTATTGTTGATTTACATGCTGGTACTGCAGTAAGGATAGCTCTTTGGCGCTCGATTGTACATGATGTTGTGTATTAAATAACAATAAAGAGATTTTTTTAAAAGAGTGTGTGGGGGACAAAAGATTAGCAAATACAGGGTAGGGAGGCTTTATTCCGTTACAAATTACAATTCTCAATGGCACCATACAGCACCATACAGCAAGTATGGCAAAAGATTTTAAATGTCACTGAGGACTTACAAGATTTCAAGTTAGGTCCCTGAAAAGCACAATCAGAATGTTTTCTTATATGAAATATATAATGAATTATGGAAGCTTTCACAAATGGAAGATGTTGCCCGTTTAAGGCAAATTGAGAAGGAGAATTTAGAAAAAGCTCTAGCCATTGTCGATAATGCTATGAACACATTGTCCAACCACATGTACACAATAAATAACATTGCGTCTTCTTCAGTTGACATCATTCAAAATGACATGTCATTTTTACATCATGGACCAGGTCGCTTTAGGTCCATTATGCAGTTGAGTTGGATATTACAAGTTCTAAAAAATGGCCACATGCCTTGGAAGCATGTTAACTCTAAGGAGTTATTTGCCACATTTAATTTGACATGGAAACAGCATATAATGGCTAATATTGAAGCTAGTTACATCATGCTTAACACTGAAAAATTATAAATGTTGCCTTTTACTGTGGCCAAAATACCATAATCAGTGTGGTTAGTACATGGAGTGATTAATCTGCCCAGTCCCACCTTTCAATTCACTTTGTGTTTAAAACATTTGCAGATTTGAACAGCTAGGAGACAGTTACATTCATGAGGAGTGGGAGCTACCTTATATTTACAAATGCTTTAATGGTGAGAAAGAGGTCTTTCTTAGCAGTAGTAAATTCAAGTCTTTAAGCCATTCTAAGATTTGGAAGCAAGTGTCCTTGCACGAATGTTAGGAAACTATTCTTCAACCCTCCTCAGAGTGACGCAAAGAAAACACAAACACCAGGCAAGGCTCCGGAACAGATGAAATGCTTTTATGAGGTACCAAGGTTTATTGGCAGGCCAAGGCAGAAGGCAGACGCACATCCCAGTGTAACGTCTTACAAGCTGGCATCTTCTGCCCTGAAGCATATAAGTCAGGCATTTATATATATTGATAAGTGCTGTCACTGCACAACCCAAAAAGGGGACACAGTCCAAACATGGGCACGCACATACAAAAGAAATGCTGCACATACAAAACTAGAAGTCCATAGTGTAAAAATATACAGAATGCAGTGTGAGCATGAGCACGTGAACAGACAACAGGTGGTCCCTAAAGAAATGGGGGCTGGGTTGCTGGCTGAACTTAAAGTGTGAGACCGAGCTAAACTTAACACAGTGGCTTGGAGAGGTTTGTTTGTACAACTGGCATAGGTGTCAGAGAGGTCAGTAGGGAAGTCTTACTGGGATTCAGATAAGGGTAAAGAGAGTTGGAACTAAAGTATAATATCTATAGGTACATACATGTGAATATATATATTTTTCCCAACAATATCTCCTTTTTGATAGTAATATCATACTGGATTGCAAAAATATATATATACATTGCAGAAATATAGTAATAACGTATCAAAAATACATATCTTTGGATGGCATTACACATTTTGTTCAGATGGAACACATATATTGTCATCTAGATATACATCTATGAGGTATTCATTATTTAAACATAGACTAAATGATATGCTAGTATTTAATCTAAAGCATGTGTTATGGGTCTATAGCCATTAAATCAAACATTTCTTTGTGTGCTTCCTCTACATCTTGTTGTATTGTAAGATATCTGAGGGCTATCTCCTGCTCTGTAGGATGTAGGACTTTAACAGCAGAAAATGAATAGATGTTCTTACTACAGAACTGCTGGAGCATGGAGCAACAGCACTGGAGGCAACACAAAAGTACCACTATTGTTATAAAGATACCTAATAGCGCTAGAACTAAGCTCTTCAGCCATCCTGTTGGTAACCATGACCAAAGCCAGGACCAATCATCAGAATCAGACATTTTCTCTGCTCCATGAAATATTCTAACTGCTTTTTTAATTTGGGTGACATCCCTTGCTATGTTTCCACTTTTATTTAAAAAATAACAGCAAGAGGAATTCAACAAAACGCACAGTCCTCGTTGTTGTAGTGTCAGGAGGTCAAGGGCAATTCTATGTTGGATAGTCATGGCAGCCACTGAATTAATTTTCACCTGCAACTCTTGAAGTGCATCTCTTGTTGCATTGAATGCTATGGCTAGCTCAGCAGACATGCTAACAAGGGCCAATTCCAAATCATATACGCCATATCCAGGGATTAATATACGCATTAGCTCAAAAAATAGACCTTGTCTAGCCTCCAGAATAGGTGTATGTATATCTCTTTGATACCTATGAGCAAAACTCCCCAAGTTTAATGGCTCATGCGCTGCAATATGCGGTACAACTGAAATGTTTGGTGTTAGATAAGAAATAGCACACATGCCTTCCCAATGCCGCGGAAGCACCTTGTAAGCCTTAGTTCCACAAATGAAATACATACTGCCCTGTAACTGTGTGTCCAATGTGTGATATTTACTGAGAGGAAGGCCTACCCCCTCAGGGAAAGTGTTCTGAAATTGGTCACACCATTTATAATCAATCCATGCAGAGTTTATAAAAGTAACATTTGCCCACGGCGCCATGTAAGAGCAGCGAGCTGACCATAAAGGATATTCTAATATTTTAGAAATCACACTTGGTGCCCTAGTATAATAATTTTCTTGTTCAATTAGTGGATCATATAGAAGACCATCAGGTGTTATCAACAGTGTTTCTCCAAGAATAGTGATGTTCCAGTAATGTAAAGTGTAGGTAACTTTCTTTCCTTGCCTCTTAGTTGTCCAGATCCTACTTATTAACTGTCTGTCCTTTAAATTCCAATTACCCGTGGTATCATCAAATTCTAATATGTTAGGACACTTGCTACTTGCGAGGTATCCTAAGTATCGGGAATCTGGGTTACATCCTGAAACTTGATGCTTTATACATACAGGAAAAGCACTGTCCTCTGCATTGTTCTCTCTCATAGGTGACACTGGGTATTCAGCTTGAATATTGGGCAGTATGGTACAACGTGGGTACCATCCAATCCTTCCTTCTCCACAGTCCCAAGTTACATTTGGTATAAGGCATCCTTTTCCTTGTGCATAATTCTGTACAGGCACAGGTGTCCCATGTAAGCCAATGGGGTCATTGGGGTTTCTGGATAATTCTCTACACATCCAGCAGTTTTCAAGACCTAAGACTTGGGCTACTTTCTCATGTACCGCAATGAGGGGATGGTCAGCTGTTTGTCTAAATACTGTTAGTACATACAAAATTAAGGTACTAAAAAATATTATTTGTACTATGCAATGCATTTTTTTTTTTTTGTTTTTTTTTTTTTTTTCAAAAGTTATAGAAATAGATATGAAGTCTGTTCAGTAAGGCAATGGCACGCAGTGTGCTGTCCTCGTTTTCCCCTACTAGTCTGCAGTAGTCTTGTTCAAGGGCGGTTTCACGGACCTGCCCTTCAGTGTCCTCTTCAGTCTATTTTTCTGCAGGTGTGACTATCACCTTTCTTCGAGACTACGTTGTGTGCTTCACTCAACTCCTTCAGTTGGTGTCACCTGACACTTGATGACGGACCCTCATCGTGGCTCTTGGGAATGGTCTGGTCTGTCTCCCCTTTTTCTGGTAAGCTGTGCTGCTCCACGGGTTGCATGTGCTCATCCGTTGTAGGCACGTCGGTCTTTGTTGTTGATGGTGCGAATCTGCACCTAGTGCCGTGAATCCACTCAGGACGTCCCTGTACCTTCACCGCCGTCCGCGTCACCAGTAGCACAAGGTGTGGTCCAGTCCACCTAGAACTAAGAGAAACATCTTTTATTTTTCTCACCATGACTATGTCTCCAACTTTAAAAGGATGTGTGGGCTCTGAGGACGGATGGGGCAAGGCTTCCTTCACCTGGAGATGGTGATGCCTCAAGACTGATGACAATTTTATAGCATAATCAGAAATGTTTTCATCTGTCCACAGCAATGCTGCTTGAGATGCTTGTAGAGGCAACCTCAACCCCACAGACATAGGCCGCCCCATCAGTACCTCATGGGGGGACAAAAGGGTTGTCCTAGATGGAGTTGCCCTTATGGCATGCAGCACTAACGGTAGAGCATCAGGCCATTTCAGGCCTGTTGCATCAGTTGTTTTTGCTAATCTATTTTTTATAGTAGAGTTCATCCTCTCCACCTGTCCTGAACTTTGGGGGTGGTAAGGGGCATGCAGTTTCCACTCTATTCCCAAACATTCACACATCTTTTGCACCACTGCAGCCACAAATTCACCCCCTCTGTCGCTATTAATGCCTTGGGGGACCCCAAATCGGGGTATGATATCTTTCATCAAGCATCACACCACAGTTGCCGCATCATTCTTCCTTGTGGGAAACGCCTCCACCCATTTTGAAAATTGATCCACACACACCAGCAAATATTTGAATCCATTCACTGGGGGCATATAGGCAAAGTCTATTTGGACATTGGTAAACGGCCCCTGTGGTACTGGTAAGTGATCATGTGTAGCAGGGGACCGGCCTTTAGTATGCTGGGCACAGACAAGACATTGGGAGCAGAATTGTGCAGTGAAGGCTGTTATCCCTGGTGCAAACCATTCCTGTCTAATTAGCTCATTCATCCCCCCTTGTGCCATGTGAGTGGGTCCATGAGCAAGCCTTGCAAGGGGAAGGAACATACTACGTGGAGCCACAGGTCTCCCATCCTGGTGGACCCACAATCCCTCATCATTTTGCAAACACCCAGCATCAGTCCACACTCTTTCCTCAGCTAGTGCTGCAGACCATTGTGCTTCCTTTACATCAGCTAGTAACAACTGTCTCTGAATAAGCTGAATTTTAGGAATGCTTTTTGCCATTAGGGGCACCATTTGTATTGGCTGTAACATGCTTTCTCTTGCTGCTGTGTCAGCCTTGGCGTTTCCTCTGGCTATCTTGGTGTTAGCCCCTGTATGTGCCTCGCATTTTATTACTGCTATGCTGTTGGGTAGTAGTATTGCTTTTAACAAGTTGTTTACTAAAAGGCCATTTTGGATGGGGCGCCCTGCTGCTGTTATGAAACCACGATACTGCCACAGCTGGCCAAAATCGTGGACAACTCCAAAGGCATAACGTGAGTCAGTATAAATGTTAACACTTTTCCCATCGGCTAGGATGCATGCTCTTGTTACAGCATACAGCTCAGCTTGCTGGGCAGATGTGCCAGGGGGCAGAGCTGCACTTTCAATTATGGTGTCTACTGTTGTTATCACATACCCTGCTCTGTAATCGGTGTTTGTTAGTCTACTGGAGGAACCATCAGTGTACCACTCATAGTCTACCTTTTCTAAAGGTGTCTGTTGTAAATCTGGTCTGGGTGTGGTGCATGTTTCTACAACCTCAACACAATCATGGTCAGGGGTCTCATCAGAATCACCTATGGCAGGTAATAATGTTGCCAAATTAACAGGGGGGCATTTTTTAAGGGTAATATTAGTGTTAGACAACAATGTGACCTCATAACCCGTGCGCCTGGCTGCCGAAAAATGCTGTGTTGCTGCTGATGACAACAACAACTGTACCGAATGTGGCACATAAGCAATACAAGGGTAGTCCATCACAATGGGAGCCGACCTCTCTACCATCACAGCGGCTGCCGCCACTGCTCTCAAACAGGCTGGATGCCCAGTCACTGCCGAAGGCAAAGTCACAGAGTAATACGCCACAGGTCTTTTTCCAGAGCCATGCTGCTGTGTCAGTACACCATTTGCAATGCCGTCTTGCTCTGACACATAGAGATGGAAGGGTAGTTTGTAATCAGGGAGCCCCAATGCTGGCGCAGTACACAATGTCCCTTTCAGTTTCTTGAAACATTCTGCAAGTTCATTAGTCCATACAATGTTGTTGGGTGCCTCCTGTAGTGTGCATTTCCTCAAGAATGCATTATAGGATCTGTACTCAGGGATCCACTGGCGGCAGTAGTTCATTATCCCCAGGAAGGACATCATTCCTTTCTTGGTGGACGGTGGCTGCATGCTTTGAATCATTTTTATTCTGTCAGGTGATATGCAGCGCATACCTTTGGATACCACATAACCAAGGTAAGTCACCTCTTTTTGGCAGCACTGAAATTTTGACAATGAGGCTTTGTGTCCTCTCTTCTGGAGGTGGTTCAGCAGAGCTACAGTGTCTTTTTCACAAGCCTCTAGTGATGGGGATGCCACAAGCAGATCATCAGCGTACTGCAAGATGACACTGTTGCCTTCCAGGTGTAGGCTGTCCAGGTCTCTCTTTACTGCCTGTGCATAGACCGTGGGACTCTCTGTGAAGCCTTGGGCCAGTCTTGTGAAAGTGTACTGGGTATCTTTTATTGTGAAGGCAAAGAGGTACTCACTCTCTGGATGGACTCTAATACTAAAAAACGCACTTGAGAGATCTATAACTGAGAAGAACTCTGCTTCAGCAGGTATAGAAGATAATATAGTATTGGTGTCAGGCACAACAGGTGCTAAGGGAACCACAATGTTGTTTATCTGGCGTAAATCCTGTATGAATCTATACTGCCCAGTGTTGCCCTTGGGCAACGGAATTATTGGACTGTTACAGGGGCTAGTGGTCTTTTTAATGATACCCTGTTGTAAAAGAGACTCAATCACAGGTTTTATTCCCTCCTCTGCCTGAGGTGACAGTCTGTACTGACGCACATAAGGTAGTTCTGCATTCTCCTTAAGCTTCACTTTATGGGGAGGGCATGTTTTTAACAATCCTGCCTCATTTTTGTGTTTTGCCCAAACCTCTGAGTTCACTTGTTCTAGGACCTTGTTTTTTGTCAGCTGTAAAGCCATATTCCCTTCAATCTTGTCAAAAACTGCAGTCCTGTCATTTCTGAGCATACACAACGTCCAACACCATCCTTCTCCATCTCCCAACACAGACACAACTCCCAAAGGAAATGTAAAGTCCTTAGTTCTTGGTAAGACCCGGAGACGTTGGACCATGGGGCCCAAATCTTTAGGGTAAAATCCTGGTGCTACAGCTATGGACACATGTGGTTCTGAAGCTGGTACTTGAAATAACCTCTCTTCCTGTGATCCTAGCTTAATGCTGGCAGCACAACCCTCTTTTCCTACATACAATGTGTCTTCATGCAACTCCGTTGTCCAGTACAAATATTTGTCTGCCATGTAGGCGTACCATTCAGGCACTGGGCCTGTAAAAAATGCTGCAGTACAGTGTCTTGGCCCAGGTACTAATTCCAACTGTACTAACTTGGTCATCAAGTCAATCTCAATGTCAGTGCTGTATTTAAACAATTCTTTAAACATGTCATTGTAGAAATCTCCCTGTAACGGGGTCCATTGGTATCGTGTTGGAGAGAGAGATAAAACTGGGTTTGGACATAGCATAGAGTCCTCACTCAATTTGCAAGCAGTAAGTGCTCTATTAGCCAATTCTAATCTGTCCTCAGGCACTTGTAAGTAAATCCCACTTTGTGAAAAATATAAGGTTGCATGCAATTTACAGAGGAGGTCTCTTCCCAGCAAATTGATGGGTGCATCTGGTGACAGGAGAAACTGATGGGTCGTTGTGAAATCCTCAACAGAAACTGGAAGGGGTTCTGATAACTCTTCATGCATCAGCATTCCATTTACAGCTACAGTAGTTACTGTTTTACCACTACTGGGACCCAATTTGTTTCTTACTGCAGAGATAGTTGCACCACTGTCTATTAGGAAATCAATTTCCTTACCTCCTACCTTAATTGGGAACATGGGATTCTCCTCAGGCGTGTCAGATACCTTCATCATAAAGCACTGTGTTCGCCGGTTTTCTGTTGTTTGGGTCATCTCTCTCTCCACGTGGTCCTATGCTGATCCATGTCGCTCCTGAAAGGGATTCCTCAGGGAGTGCTGTGTTTGGTTGATGTCTCTAGGCATGGGTGGTGCTGATGGCTGGACCTTGTCCCTGTCAAACCTGTCATACCTGTTGTTTCTGTCTTTTCTCTCATACCGGTCATTTCTGTCATTTCTGTCTCTTCTACCTCTATAATTTTTACAGTTTCGGCCCCAGTGCCCATACCTCAGGCAAACATAGCACTGATCCCTAGCCAAGTCTCTTCTCTGGTATCCTTGTCCTTCATCCTGTCTAATAGGCGCCCCCTGATAGTACATTCCCTCTGGCTCCTCCTCTTGCTGTACTTGTTGCAACATCATCCCTTTGTCAGTTTTAGCTGAGTCCTTCTTTACTTTAAAAATGCCATCCCTTTCCATAGTTGCCAGAAGTGTGCACAACTCTTGATATCCCTTAGCAGACCAGTCAGGGTGGCGTAGTTTACAACTATGGGCCACAGATGCTAATAATCCATTCATAAGGGTCTGAGTTGCTAATACTTTATATGCCTCTGTCGTGCGTGGTACACCTGCACTATTATCCCATGCTTCATTGAACCTAAGGATGTAATCAGCCACTGATTCCCCCGATTTCTGCAATGTGGCTGTTACTTGAGAAAAATCACCATGTTTTACTGCTAAGCCATTTATTGTGTCCCTGACAGACTCTAACCAATTCATCAATCTATTTTCTGTGACATCTATATTATTAGTCAGTATTGTCCAGTCCCTCTCCTGTGGAATTTGGAACGCACTCTTTACTAAAGACCATCTGCTACCATATCCTAGTTTTAGTAGCATTTCTACGTCTCTGGGAAGGGGTGTATAAGCAATGCATATTTTATGGAGCCATTCATAATATTTCACACTGGCTGTGAATGGGTCTGGGGCATCCTTAGCCATTTTAGCTGCTTCCAAGGGGGTCCATGGTTTTAACATTGCTGTCCCTCCTAACACTATTTTTGGTGCAGTCATTCTAGCGTTTAATAGTGCATCATCAGTATAGGAGTTCTCACCCTTTCCTTTTAGCGCCCGTGTGCAAGACTGTGTAAGTATCAGCCGTTCTCTGCTATCTATCTTATCCTGGAGATTATGAATGGAGCGTTGTATTTTCTCCCTTTCTGTGTTCACTTCTTCCTGGAACCTGTCTGTCTCCCGCCTTCGTTGAGCTAACTGCCTGTGTTCCTCCTCATTGTTTTTTCCTTGTGCACTCATCCCTAAATCCTCCCTTAGACCAAAAGTGGAAGTTGGTACAGGGGTTTCAAAAGCAAGCGGTATGTCCCCCCCAAAGGACAGGTGTCTATTCAGGATCGGTGTTGTGGCACCACCTTCTCTGGCACTAGTTGGCATGTCAGATACCCTAGTTAAATCACCCTCCAGGGAAATATGGAAATAAGGCACACAGGGCATGCCTTGTTTTGGACCCAGACCCTGCTTGTGTGTGTTATTTATTTCACAATGTACATAGGGGCCTGAAAGTGATGGGTAAATTGAAGTTGTTGGAGGAGGTGGAACTGGCCCTGCAGAATGGATGCTTTGATCCAATCTTAGGGGGCTGCTCTCATTGTTATTTCTACCTGTGTTCCAGGAATTGAACTCACTATTCACATCCAATCTCTGTCTTTTCCTTTCTTCCTCTGTAAATAACAGTATCTCTTCCTCAGTTATTGTACTACTCATTATTTGCTCATTATTCCCTCCTTCCCCCAATTTTACATAAAGGCCATAAGGCTTGGAGGTCATAAACATTTTCTTCAATTTATTTATATCAATATACACCTGGCGGCTACTCCATATACACAGCAGAGCAGCAGCCCTTCTCGAAGTAGTGGCATTTGGTATTGTTTTAACTCTGTCTATGTCAGCTGTTGTCAAACCACAGTGGTTACATAGTGACAGAAAATGCTGCCCTGTTTGCACATAGTTACTTAATTCCAATAAACATTGGCTATATGTTGTGGGCCAATCCTTTGCTAATTCTAGTTCCTTTTTATTATGTTTTTCGCATTCCCTGTTCACCACTGCCACTGCAGAACAGTCTCTGGACTCTGTGGAGACTATTTCCTTGCCTTTTCTTTTTGAAAGGAGAGCTTTCTTCTTAGCAATGGAAAGCCACTGCTGCAAGCAATCGCTTATGTAGTGTGAATCCCATGATGGGTCACCCCGTAATTCTATAGTTTCTGTCAATAGTTCAATATCCTCTACCTCAAGAGAACCAAATCTAGGCCACTTCCCGTTATTCCCTTTCCAAGTCCAAACTAGCGCGCAGAAAGGTGTCACATATTCCAGACAATTTGTATCTTCTAGAACCTGGGCTGCAGGGCTATCTGGAGGTAATTTGAAACCTTTCTCTCCTGTCAACTGTTTAAACAACTTTTTAGTCTTTTTCAGCATTCTAGGGCTTACCACCATTACATTTCCTTTAGACTTGCCGCTGCCCATTGTGCCCTTCCCTCACAATTTTATAATCTGAAAAAATAAACACAATGGTTGTATCCTGCAAAAAAATTGTTAAACAGGGGAAAAAATGTTATGCGGTGGTGGACAGAGAGAGAGATAGAGAAACCAAGAGCTGTTTACAATTTAGAGGCACAACATAAATATTTTTTTTCTTGTCTATTGCAGTGCTGCACTACTTTACAAATAATTCAAAATCATTGCAATGAAACATAGTGACGCATTTACACTTAATCAACACATAATTCAAATACAGCCATTGATCAATGACAGACTATTTGTTTGAGCGCATTTCAAAATCATTTCCTGTGTTCCGGCGCCAGCCAATCAAATGCTTCCCAAGCTACACTCCAGGAGGGTTTTTAAATAATTATTTAATTTATTTTCTCTCTGGGATTCCCATTAAACAAAAACAAAATTCTCTTCTTTCTGTTCAGGATCTCCTGCGTGGAATTACAATTCGCCGTACGAATTTGCCACTATCATTTAACGCAATGATACGGATAACTTTGTTACTCCTCAGTCACCTATTTAAGAAAAAAATTATCTTCAGTCTGGCCAGGTTCTCCTGCGTGGAATTACAATTCGCCGCACGAATTTGCCACTATCATTTAATGTAATGATACGGATAACTTAGTTACTCCTCAGTCACCTATTAAATAGCCAGCTATATTTTTATTTATATCAATCCCCAGTTTAACTCTTAGCTAAGCGTTGAAAGGCCACAACAACAGGCATTCAATTAACTTACCCGTGGTGGCATTTCACACATCCCACTTCTGACACCATTTGTTAGGAAACTATTCTTCAACCCTCCTCAGAGTGACGCAAAGAAAACACAAACACCAGGCAAGGCTCCGGAACAGATGAAATGCTTTTATGAGGTACCAAGGTTTATTGGCAGGCCAAGGCAGACGCACATCCCAGTGTAACGTCTTACAAGCTGGCATCTTCTGCCCTGAAGCATATAAGTCAGGCATTTATATATGTTGATAAGTGCTGTCACTGCACAACCCAAAAAGGGGACACAGTCCAAACATGGGCACGCACATACAAAAGAAATGCTGCACATACAAATCTAGAAGTCCATAGTGTAAAAATATACAGAATGCAGCCCGTCCCTTTGATTAGACTAGTGTTTCAATAACTTTCGAATGGGAGTCAAGGCAGCTGTGAAATGAGGCCAGGTGTTCCCTATGTAATTTTGGTCTCCAAAATTGTGACTTGTTGCAAAAGATAAAAGTAGCGGATAGGTGGCCTCACATTGCTACTTCTAATGTAAATTTTGACAAGCTGAGCAGAACGAAAGCCCTTTTGTTTAAAAAACATGTGCCTCTCACATCAGCCCATCAGTCCCTTTTAAATATCAACTTTCCAAAACATTTTGGTGAATTACTAAGTTGCATCTCTAATGCGTCTAGCACCGCTGGGATTGTACACTTTTTTAAGGCTATTGGTTCTGATTTTGTCAGCACTTTCCAGACTGTATTTGGAGTTCAGCCACCCTCTCACTCTTTTCAGGTGTTGCAGAGGATTTACGATAACACTGGCATTAATTGGCAGTTTCTTGCTGTTGCTGTTCTTGATTCATGATGGCTGCTCTATCTCAACTAAGATAAATGATGGAGCTCCCACCAGCCAGCTTGTGTTGTGATCACATTATGCAGTACTTTGGAGCATCACTCTTGGAAGAGCGAGACAGGAACTGGTTATTGTAATTTCGACCCGTTCTCAATTGTGTGCAGCCCCTATTTTCCTGCTTGTGGTGCCCTTTTGAAACTGCACTAGAGGTGTATCTTGCCTTACAAGATGTACCATCTATGGACGTAAATATGATGATGTTCTTGATGAGGGTTCCTTGCAGGAACTGCCCAATGAGAATACAGTTATTGCAGGATGCCTTCTATGACCTATGCTGTCTCCTAGTGTTTCAACATCTGGCACTGAGCGAAATGCTGCCTCCTTGGCTGAACCTGTGTCTGAGACAACAGAAAATGTGTGCTCCTCTGACCTTTTATCTGATGACAACATACTTATACATTTTGATCATATCTGTTGAACATAACAGTTAATATTTATGTGCCAAACATTGACGATTCACAACATACCATTAGCTCCAAAATTAATGATTTACCTCAATCAGCAAAACTTGTAGGGTGTGATTTCAATCTTCCATTGATATTTTTCTTTATCGATGTTCTGCTTTTCACTATAGGCCTCCAAGGGCCCACAAGGGTCCACAAGGCGATGCTCACTTTTTGCATTACTCATAAATAACTTAATGTATGGAGAATACACAATCCTAGAGGCAGTGATTTTACATTTTTCTCTTCTCCACATAATTCCTTCTCCATGATTGATTATATTTTGTTGAATTCTGGGCTGATTCAGGATATTCTTGACTCTTCAAAAGAACCGATCCTAGTATCTGATCAGGCTGCTGTCATTGTATCCTACAAATTTCCACCCGCTTATCTTGAGCAGAGTGCCTGGAGAATGAATATAGAACTTTTATATTCTGAAGAAAACAGATCATGGCTGGGTAAGGAGATTTCTCAATTTTTTAAAGAAAATATTGACTCAGTGACCTCTCCACTAACTCTTTGGGATGCTTTAAAATGTATGGTTAGGGGTCTTTGCATTAGTGGTATGTCCAAGAAAATAACGATTTTAAGGCTTCCTTTGTTGTCTCTCAACAGGTCAATTGAGGATAAGACAACTTCTTACAGACATGTAACAGAGTATTCTTTATTGGCAGACTTTAAACGGCTCATTCCTGGAGGTTAGGCTCCTGGGCCAGACAGTCTCCTAACTGAAATTTTTAAGTCCATTTCTGATACTATTTAACCCTCTTTAAAATCCTTACTTCAAGATTTTGTTACATCTGGATCTTGTGGGATCATCAGCAGAAGCCACCACAGTAATGATTCCTAAAGACTGAAAGGATCATCTCAATCCCAAGAATTACAGACCTATCGCCCTATTAAATATGTAGGCAAACATTTACACAAATATTTTAGCCAAACGCCCCTTTAATTACTAAATTAGTTTATCATTCACAATCTGGGTTTACTAAAGGTAGACTGGCATGTGATAATTCTCGTCTTTTTTGTCATGTTATCTAAAAAGCATCCCTTGTTAATTTCCCAGCCACTGTTGCTATAGCCTTGGATGCCGAAAAGGCTTTCAATAAGGTTTACTGGCCTTTTCTTAAGGCTGCTTTGTATTGATATAAATTGGGTGAAACATTTCCTTCATGGTTATGTCTCTTTATGGGAGCCCTACTGCGAGCATAAGGGTCAACAGTGCTGTCTCTTCTTCATTTTCTTTGTTTCAGGGTACCAATCAAGTTTGTCCATTATGTCCATTATAATTTCTTTTTGTGATTGACCCCTTAGTAATGATTATTGACTTCTCTGAGATTAGTGGTGTTACTTTTGGTCCACATACATTTAAGACAGCTACATACGCATATGACATTTTAATTGTTTCTGCTAATCTTGACATAACAATACCTAATCTTCTTTCTTTGATTCTGTCCTATGCGGAACACTATGGCTACGCATTAAATAGAGATAAGATTGAGGTTATGCCTCTTAACATTCACTGTCACTCTTCTTGTATTGGACAATCATGTCTTTCATGGCAACCAAAAATGATTAAATATCTTGGTATATCGTTTTCTCAGAATTTGGCAGAATCAATTGCATTTATTGAACAGAAAGTTTTAGATAGGATCAGAGGCCAATTATCTTCTTGGTCTCCCAAATGTATATCTTGGTTGGGGTAGATTGAAAACCATAAAAATGATGATTACTCCTCTTGTAAAGTTTTTGTTTATGATGCCTATCTTCTAGTTTTATATCTAATCTAGATAAGTTAACATCTAAACGTTTTGTGATCTAAAAACCTAGAATGAATCTTAAAAAACTCAGACTTCCACATACCATGGGAGGTTGTGAATTTCTAAACTGGTATAACTACCAAACAGCTTTGGTTTCAGCATGAGGAGTGTATTGGCTTGATCTTTCTCCTATTATGGTTTCTCCTTGGCTTCTAATTGAGTGCTACCTACTATCCCTGTACTCTTTGTTCTCAGCTCTGACTAGGAACTCTTTTGGTTCACCTCATTCTTCTCATATTTTTTACTACACAATTCAAGCTTTTAAGCTCTTTGATAAGAATCAAGGGCCAGATGTAGGAAAATAGCAAATTGCGACTTGCAATTTGCGAGTCTGAGCGACTAGCAAATTGCAAGTCGCAATTTGCTATGCAGAAAGGTGTCTCAGACACCTTCTGCGAGTCGCTATGGGGTCGCAAAGACCCACCTCATTAATATTAATGAGGTAGGTCGCAATTTGCGCCCCCATAGCGACTCTGGGCACTCACAGGGATGGAGGACTGCTGGGAACAGCAGACCTCCATGTCCGTGACTGCTTTTAAATAAAGCAGTTTTTTTTTTTCCAAGTGTAGCCCGTTTTCCTTAAAGGAAAACGAGCTGCACTTAGAAAAAAAAAACGAAACCTTTCGTTTCGGATTCTTTCAGGGCAGGTAGTGGTCCCTTGGACCACTGCCAGCTCTGAAAAAAATATTTTTGGGTCCACTCACAAAGGGGAAGGGGTCCCATGGGGACCCCTTCCAGTTTGCGAGTGGGTTACCATCCACTTCAATTGGATGGTAACTGCGACTCCATTGCATACCACTGCGAGTCGCAAATATGAAGGGAACACCCCTTCCTATTTGCGAGTCGGAAATGCATTTTGCGAGTCGGTTCCAACTCGCAAAATACATTTCTGCATAGCAAACACACGTTTGCGACTCGCAAACTGCGATTTACGCCGTTTGCGACTCGCAAACAGTTTGCTACATCTGGCCCTTAATGCCTACACTATCCATCTCTTCGGCCATTTGCTTGTGGAATAATTCAAAACTATCCATTGATATTTCACCTGAAATGGGTCCTGTTTGGCTGCAAAATGCATAAATGTGGTGTCTGATTTGATGAAAGATAATTTACCCTTATCTTCATTTATTATAAACTAAATATTCCCCATCAAACATGGATTTCTCTAATTATAATTTCAAAACTTGGCTCATTAACTCTTTTACATTTTCTCCCTTTCTTTTAACAGATGGGCAAGGGAGGTCACGTAGCTTTCAAAGTTTATAAAATCTTGCAGAATGCGCTGGTGATTTCTCCTTCACCAAGTCAAAAACTCTGGTCAACATATCTTCAAAAGCTAAATCTTTCTTTGATTTCTGATGAAACTAAGGGCCAGATGTATGAAAAATGGAACTTGCGAATCGCAAAATGCGATTTTTAAGAAATCGCAATTTCCGAGTCGCAATTGGCCATGTAACAAAATTGCAATTCGGAATTAGCGATTTCTTAAAAATCGCTATTTGTGGTTTTCGAGGCCCATTTACCGAATCGCAATTTGCATTCTCGCAATTTGCGATTTTTTTGCGATTCAGTAAAAAATCGCAAAATGCGAGAAAGTTCGAGAATGCACACCTGGAGGAGCCTGATGACTCATCAACAGGAAATGAGTCATCCCAGGCAGGTATAAGTGCCACACCCAAACCAGCATCCAGAGTGAGAGCAGCCCAGCCACTGTGAGCAGCACTGTGAAGGAGCAGCATCATCTGAGCCACAATGGAGCCCCAAGGCCCAGGATCTGAGAAGCCGGAGAGGAAGCGCAAGCTCAAGTTCAGTGGGCAAGAGCTGGAGATCTTAACAGAGGAGGTGGTGAGGAGTCATGACCGCCTGTTTGGCAAATCATCCCTCCAGGTGCCAGAGAGTGAGAAGAGGAGACTCTGGCTGGAGATCCTAAGCAAAATTTGCGCAATTGGAGTGGCCCAGCGCTCCATTGATGAAATCAAGAAGCGCTGGTATGACCTGCGGTCCCGGGCAAAGGAGAGGGTGGCAAGGCGACTTGCAGAGGCCAGGAGCACAGGAGGCAGACCACCAACCGAGCCACCTGCCACACCACTGGAGGACCTGGTGGAATCAACTCTCCTACCGGAAGCAGTGACAGGGGTCACAGACATAGACACCTCCGCTCAACCAAGTACCAGCCAAGGTAAGTGCAAATGTTGTTGTGTGAACACAGTATGTGCATGCAGAAAAGCCCCTTAGGAATTAGAATGTAATGTGAAGTAGTGTGTGAAGTAGTCCACTCCACATCTCAGTGGCAGCACATAAATGCATTATGGGAGTCGTGGTCCACAAACTAGTACAGACAGTAGCATGACAATGTAAGCAAGCATAGTGACACCCAAGGTAACACAACACACACTACACCATGTACAGCAGTATCTAAAGTTTTATTGCCATTTCTGGACAGATAATGTAACATACAGAACTGACATGCTGCATATTGTTGTTGCAGGTGGGCCTGGCACAACAGCCATAGCAATGACGGGTGTAGGGGACACGGACACACAGCTGCCCTCTGACACCAACACCAGTGGGTCCATCAATCTCCCAACTGTGCGCCGCAGGACTAGGCCATTGCCACTACCAGACCTCAGTGGTGACTCTGATGTGCATCAGGAGAGTTCAGGCACACCATCTGCATCCGGGATGCGCAGCCAGGTACCGGAGGACAGGGGTCCTGCAGCACATCGTCCAAGTGCCCCAGTGTCACGACAGCAACTGCAGGAGGCAGCTGAGGGTTCATCCCTGTTTGGTGGACTTGAGGCTGCTATGTTGCAGCAACAGCGCCTGCAGAATAGAAGAATACAAAGTTTGGACAGGAACCTTAGAGTCCACAATAGAAATACGGTTGGACTGCATCGGAGACTTGACACCCTGAATGAAAACATCAACCAGCTGCATGAGGGACAGGTGCAGGCCTCCCAGGACAGTAGAGAGCTGACCACTGCAGTGCGTGACCTGTGCGAGGAGCTGAGACATGAAAGACTGAGTAGACGCAGACATGAGCACCATTTTCGCACCATGTTTGCAAACTACTGTAGGTCCTCCAATCGTATGGGCAACTCCACCACCCTCATCGCCCGTCGTGTTGTGGCAGCCCAGGTAGAGGCTGCAACACCAGCAGGGATGTGGTCCAGGCCCTTGTCCAGATCACCACTGTGATCGAACAAGTAATGGGACAGAGGTCGGCCACTCCCAGTGAGGTTGCCTTGGGGGACACGGAGGACACCTCGAGCCTCAGTAGTGTGCACGTACCAGCTCCAGACCACAGATGGCGCAGTGCGAGACGCAGCACTGCCACAGAGCCTGACATTCAGGGTGCCAGTGATTCAACTGGGCACCCCAGTGGTGTGCGAGGGAGGAGGAAGTGACTCTTGCCTCATTGACTCTGGTGTCCCCACTATGAAGTAATAGTGTGGGACTCAGTTTATTTGTTTATTTTCGTTTTTATCAATCCCACTTTTAGTTTATTCATCACAATTCATAACCTGCCGTAAAGGAATAAATATTTTTCTCACTATAGCTACAGTAGTCAGTGGAGTTTGATTGTACATACTCACGTCTGAAATGGTTGTGTGTGATGTCAGCACGCCTTTGCCCTCCCTCTGCTGCACTGGTCCTGTCTGCTGGCTGTAGAGGTGGTATGGGATCGTCATCCTCATCTGATTCAGTGTCACTGATTTCTATAGGTATGCCCCTGGTTGTAGCTATACTGTATTGTGCAAGAAGTAGCCACTATTCTACATGTGGTTTCTGGACTGTACTGTAGTGCCCCTCCACTCTTGTGGAGGCAACAGAAGCGACTCTTCAGGAGGCCAAATGTGCGCTCCACCACGTTGTGGGTTGCCCTGTGTGCTGCATTGTATCTCCGTTCTGCCGGTGTTGTGGGATTGAGGTAGGGCAACATCATGTAGGTGCGCACTGCATAGGCACTGTCTCCTGAAAGGGACAGAAGGTTTGTTGAGTACCTCAGCCATCTGAAAAGGGTTTGTTACCTATGCGCCAGTGTAAAGAGTGACATTACCTAGTAGATATCCTTCACCAAACTCCCCAGCTAGCAGTCTTGTGTGAATGCCGCTGTGGCGAAAGATGTATGAATCATGTGTGCTCCCTGGGTACCTGGCCACGAGATCGGTTATGATGTAAGTGGCATTGCATATCACCTGTATATTCATGGAATGTTGTTGTTTACGGTTTCGGTACACATACTCTGTGACAGATGGTGGACATATTGCCACATGTGTGCCATCTATGGCATCTAGGACGTGGGGGAACTGTGCTATCTGATAAAAGTCAATTTTTGTCTGCTGTATTTCCTGTGGGGTGTCGGGGAATCGGATGTACTGTTGGAGTTTGCTTAGCATGGCGTTGAGAAATGCATTGAAGAATCGGGAGAGGGTGCTCTGTGACACCCCCCCCAGCCGCTGCTATGACCCCTTGATAGCTCCCTGAGGCGAGTAGGTGTAAGGAGCATAATACCTGCACATGGGTGGGTATGCTATGGGTCCTTAGTGTTCTGCGCTGCAGTATGGGTTGTAGCTCAGCTATCAGATCAAGAATCATGGCTGAGTTCAACCTATACCTCTCATATATTTCCTCCTCTGTCAGGTCAAAAAGTGTAATGCGCACTCTGAAAATGCACTTCTGTCTCCTCCTCCCTCTCCTCAAACCTGCCAGGATCCTCATCCTCCTCGCCATGACGTAGAGTGCCGCCATTGTGGTAGAGAGTCTGAGGCATTCTTGGCCTCTTTATATAGGTTGCACCTAGTTACCACCTGCTTTCACTTAGTGGTATTTTGCATGTGCAAAATCCCATTCTGCGAAAAATCGCTAATTGTGATTTTTTGATGAATCTCTTTGCGATTCGGATTTTGCGATTCGCATTTTGCTCCTCGCAATTTCCTACTGGAAATACCGAATCGCAAAATGCGATTCGCAAAACCAGGTCGCAACGCAAAAATAGCAATTTTTGCGATTTCTTGTTTTTGGTCGGCAAATGCCTTTCATGCATCGCAGACCACGTTTTTGCACTCGCAATCGGCCGATTTTTGCGATTCGCACCGTTTGCGAGTGCAAAAACTTTTCATACATCTGGCCCTTAGGCCCAAATACAATTATTTTTTGTAAGTTGGCGCCGCTTTTGCATACAAAAATGACCCAAATGCGGTGCTATAAAAGTATAAATATGGGCCTTAGCTTGTTCTCCAAAGACACCTATCCCTCCACGCTCTGGCATACATTAGATGTCTTTATGGCAATAACATGAATTGTTATTTATTGTATTTGTTTTATTTTGTTTTGCTGGAAGTATCTATTGTTATTTTGCAGATAATATAGCCTCATTGTGTTCTCTTTCTTCTTCTTCTCCTTCTTTTCTTTCTCTCCTTCTCTTGTCCTTTTTTCTTTCGTTCCTCTTCTTTCTGTCTGTTGTCTTTTGAGAAAATGTACCTTTTAGGCCCATATACAGTTTTCTTTACTTTTTATACACATCGTATTAGGCTATATTGTTATAAAACTAGTGTAATTACATTGGATTAGTCATTTTATATTTTACATATATTTAGTTAGTTATATCCGCAATCGTAATAGACTGCTGAGTTTATATTCTCTTTTTGATACTTTTACGTTAATAGCTCTTTTTGGTGCTTTGTATATGCATAATAGTTGTACTTTTGTTGAATACTACTATGTGTGATATGTCATCAATATTGGGGTCTAGCTTCATCATACTATATAGGTGATTTTTTTTTTGTCTATGTTATTTCTAGTGTGTACTGAAAATTAATAAAATGTTTAGAACAAAAAAAGGATCTGTATGAAAAATGAAGACTTCTATAATGAAGGTTACCATAATACCAACACCACAATGAAGCGTCCATCAGCACATTTTAAGGTCTGGCATTAGCCAAGACCTTTTGAGTTTACTAAAATTATAAGTATAGTATACTTATAAGGATTTCCAACCACTCACTTCATCCCTTAATTAGCTATTCTGTCATTCATATTTTTAAATCCACCCACTACAGTATGCAGCATGGGGCAATGGTTCACCCCACTGAAAGTGACAACATTCTGCCCTTTCACAAGTAGCACATCTACAAGCAAAGTAGTTTCCTTAATGGCTGTGTACTGCTATAGACATGTGTAGACTTTGAGACCACAAACATATTTCTGCTTTTAGCTATTGTTTTGTTTTTAGATTGATGAGAGTCGAGCAGCTTCCCAAATAATTAAACTTTGCAAAACCCATGACAAAACTAGTAATGATAAAGCCAAAAAGCTGGGGGCCAACGCTAGACATACTGGCTTTACCAAAACGTGTTTATTTTCCCATAGGTTAACAATATTAAGGCACCCATAACAAAAAATTGCATGATCTCAATAATATTTTTTTACCCCTGCTACCCATAAATCTAGCCCCTAGTTGCTTTTACTAATTTTAATTAAGGTTTAATTGCTTTTCGAGTATCCTTTACCTATAAAAAAATTGTCTTTAGTTCAAGACTCTTAGTAAGCACACATAGACTCCCACTGCTACAATGTATTCATTTGTAACCAGAAGAACTGGCATTAGCATAAACATATAATTCCATGCCTCGTTATCTACAATGAGGTTTGCCCAACCATTAATAGGCAAATTCTTGCATAGCTCATTGGACAGTCAATACCAATGGCCATGGAGGTGTACTGAACTAATGCTATTCGGACAAACCCATGCTGATCACCCAATTTTGCATTTCTTCCTAAAATGGTGTAGGTGTAGGGTGGTTGTTAACATAATCTACTTCAAACACAATTTGACTTGGGTCAGACTGGATAATTTCTAATCTAGCTATTTCTTCCTTTGGTTTGATAGTATCAGATTGCTAATAACAGTCCACATTTTCTGTGAGATCTTAAATAATGTCCATTATTGATACTTTCTTCTTCCTCGTTTCAAGTATGAGCATTACTAGACCAGAGTTCCTCAAACAAAAAAAAATAGAATGCACACAGGTAAATGAACTTGGTATCTTCAAGACACACGTTCTTTCTCTCTGTCGTCTTTGCTATCTCTCTGTCTCTTTAGTTTAGGGATTCTTTGCTTACCTAACTTTCTTATTCTGTCATTTTTCTACAATGATTGTAGTGTCTCCAAACTGTCTGTAGTTTTATTGTGACCTATTGCTCATAAGTCTCCACCCTGCGTGGTTGGTACAAGGGCTTAAGACTAAATCAAACAATAACATTCAAAACGAGAAAAAAATCCTCTTCAGGGATTTTGTATCCCGTTTTGTAAGTGCTTTATACTCGTTCAAAAATCCCTGAAAGCAAATTGAGAGCTCAATGCTTCTGTGTACGCGCTGACTTATACCCTTCCTCCCGACTCTCAGGGACAGAAGCTTTTCCTCCTCTCCACTTCCACCCTCGCAACCAGGCACCCACCTATGAACATAGCCCCTCCAGGAGCATGCCGGGGGCCGGGCACATCTCTGGTCTCTATCTCTAGAGAAGTGTGATGGTGTTTAATGAAAATAAAAATGATTGTAATTAATGCATAATTACAAAGGCTTTAACATGAAAAGCCGCATTTTTAAAGAAAGCTTTAATAGGCACATTTATTTAGCTAATGTTACTGACTAATGTATTATTCTCTCACTCTTTTTCCAGACCGAGGTGGGGAATTTAAAATATTAACGTTCAATGACTTTAAGTGATTTTGATTTGAGACAATAGAATGAATACAATATGTACTAAACTTCATCTTTTCCACTCACATGTTTTTCGTAAAATAGAATACATTGAATTGTTTAGCTTGTTGAATGTATGTTTTGTCAATAGAAGTGTATGGGAAAGTGAGTGATCTCATTGGGCAATATACTGCTTTCACCCTGGCCTATTTTGTTTTATAGATATAAGGATAGGGAAACTGAGCTGAATTGATACTCGTGCTACAATTTGTAGTACATTTGTATCTTATGTTTAGGCTACTCTTTATTTTGTTTGCTTAATCAACAGAAGCTGTTCTGTTACCATTAAGTCTGTTGTTTGATTGGACGAGACGACAAGCTGCTTCAACAATTGTTGCAGTTGTTAATATAAGAACTTAATAAAGATATAAGAATTTAATACAAATGTGTGTTCAGAGAGTAGGGAGCCTGAGACTTCCCGAGAAACTTCAAGAGAGAGATTTTCCATGGAAACTACCAGATCTACTGCTAACACTTCTCAGTTTTACACTGAGGGATCCCTTATTTATCGTGCCTAACTTGTATGCCACCTATGAATTTCTTGAACTTCTCCTTATGGGAAGTTTTGTTCATCTGCACATCTGAACTAAGAGCTCTTCGTGAGTTCTAATTGATTTTCTTTACTCAGTAGGGAATAGGGAGTTACTTACATGAAACGAGCTTTATGCTCTGTCCTGTATTATATTGATATTTTCACAGACTAATTGATGATTTGCAATAAATAATTAAATACTAAAAGAATTCAATAAAGCTTCCAAACTTGAATACAATTTCATAATTGACTCTCATAAGAAAAATTGTTAGATTGTTGATTTGCTGCTTCTGATTAATTCCTCACTCACTTCAAAGGTCCAGTCCTCTTGGCTTCAGTGAGTGGGTGTTGGAACTTCATGTTTCTGAATAGAGTCATTATTAATGTTTGGAGTTTCCAATAGCCCTACGCACTGAAGGAGGCATTGTGGCTATGTGCAGCATATTCACTTCTCTGCTGTAGTTGTCCTTATCTCTTCTCCGGCCTCGGGGTCCAACAGTTCAACTTCAAATGACATCTTCCCTGCGTCGGTCCACATTTCCCTGTCTTGTTGCTCTGGCCATACCTCTTTCTTATGCTGCCTTCTGCTTCTCCTTACAGGGTTATACCCTGTGGGTGGAAAGTAAGTCCTTTCTCTGTTTCCACCTTTTCTTTTGTTTTCTTTTCCTGTTGTTCCTTGTTTCCCTGGCGTTTTCGCGTTTTACGGGTCATCATGTCTTTGGAGCTATCAGGACTTCAGGTAGGCCAAACTGGCACCTGAATTGAAATTGGAAACAGCTTTAACATGAACCATCTCAGTAATAGTTGAGCAGATACACCTCAGCTGAGTGTTCCATTTGAAAAAAATGCTTATGAAGAGGACAGTCAAGAAGGCTATGTGGACTGTGTACTAGATAACTCAAGTCTAATACTATTGAGTAAATTATGGTAGTCGCCTTCCTTAATGAACACACACTGATACCCTACACTGATCCTGTAATGGTTATGCACATAAAAAAAGGGTACAATTGAAAAACAATTGCTTTCACAGGTATTGGCTAAATTGAGCAGTTGTACCCAGACTTTTCCGTTTCCTGCTAAAAGAAAACCTTACACTATTTCACCACTGGGTTTATGGGTCTGCTTCTAATAATTTTTTTTTACAATTTTCTCATCTAAACATTTTGTAAAGTTGTATAATTTTCTAGGTCTTCCCAAAAAAGATTGTATGAGTCTATGAAAACCTTTTCCAGTTTTCGTGGTAAGTTACATGTTCACATTATAGCACATTTTAACCACCTCTCTTCTGATATCAATATTTCTTGGATATACTCTCATAGTTTTAACAGTCTCTCTGTTTCACATCCTTTTTTTAATATTTTCTCATAATGATGGCAAATGCTCACATGGACTTTTTCTTTATACCTCTTTTCACTGTCTCCCACACAATGTATAAATCATTTAGTTATCCCATATTTGCTTTCAGAATTCCGAAACAAAATGGAGAATGCTAAAATAATTTCATCTTTAGCTTGTTGGTATTGATCTTCCAACAAACAGTTAACTCCACAAAAATCCTAGGCCTATTGCTAAAGTTACTTGAGCATGATCTGAAAGCAAAGGAGATGTTGTTGTCACCACCACAGATCTGTCTACCAAAAAATAGCAGAATATCACACTGTCCTCCAGATACCTACCAACCCCAGATCATCTTTCAATCTTCCATGGGCGTCTCTATATTTATCATAGCCGCATTTCAAACCAATACTGCTTGAATCTTTTACAGCATCATCAAACATGTTAAAATATTGTTGCCTATGTATCATCTGCAAAAATATTGTTAATTTGAGCATAGATTATCTATTAATAACTCCCCAATTAAGCGATATTTGTGTATAATTATGTATAGGATACAGCATTTTTGGCTGATGACATGTAGGCCATGATGTTCTGGTGCTAAACCTTGTTTCACATCAGATCTACTGATACGAATACTTTTAACCCACAGATGGCTGATATCTTCCAGGCACCAATGATAGAATTGTCATTGCTCCATGGGGGTCTTATATTTGCATTATTTCAAGGTTTACCATCTACTTAGCCCATGAGTGGAGAAGGGTCTGGTTTCCTTGCTTGTGGAAGATAGGTTTAGTTGGTTGTTGGTCACCTTGATGTGTTGGTATGGCTGCACGAATATGCTTTAATTGCTCAGCCGCATGTGACAGGGGCCTGCTTTAGCTGCCTTTATTTACGAGCAGGCTAGTTGCTGCATCATACAGTGGCATTTTAGGCTGTGGTTAAATGTACAGCATTACTGGACTGCTCACCAGGCAGAAAAACGTATTCAGAGGATAATATAAAGGGGCAATGATGCAGCCAGTAAGAAATAAAGAAGCTATCAATTTTGCAACTACTGCCATTGGCTGTCTTCAGGGGACAGACAGGGCCTCCAGACCTTCCAGCTTTGGCTGCTACAGTTGTGCAGGGGTTCAGCTGCAGTGGAAAAAAAACACAAGTAGTAAGCCTGGTTGTAGACGAAAGATGTACACCACAGTTTGCCTAGATCACAATTGTTGTGCGACGTCCTCCTTTTAAATCAACAAAGATGTGAACGAGTCACAGAGGAAAAAGATGGGGGGGAAAAAAAGTACTGTGATACCGGCTGCTAGCTATATAAAATGATGAACAAGCAGGAGAGTGATGCCTGTAGGTTGTGCTTAGTTTGAGCAATAGTTGCAGGTGGGGCCCACTGACACTCATTTTGTGGAGTTGCACTTTTTCCCCTCAACACACTTTGATCGAGAGTAAGAAAGAGAAAAACACAAAAAGGTAAAGAAAGAGGAAGAGAAAGATAGAATAGTGACAAATGGAGAAAAGCCGGGATGATAAGAAGCATCAAGTGTGCAATAAATAGGCAGGGACTGTCTGGTGATGGGTTACAAAGGCATAAAGTGGAAGCAACACCACACAGCCTTTGTATTTGGCACCCCGAACTTTGATACCGGCCTTCTGAACAATGGTTTTGGCCCCAACCAATAAAGACGCACTTTTATTTTTAAAGTCCAGACCTATTGTCTTTGCCTCTACTTGCTATAATTCAATGGAAACTCCTAATGCACTAGGTGGAATCTTGCATTCTTAGTGCATTATGTAAAGGGAAAAAAAATGCGGGGCTCTTCTAAGCCCAGAGCTAACAATGTTAGTGTGGTGCGATACATTCCTTCTGCACAAAGCCTGTCCTGTGTGGACAAGTCTGGAATAAGAGGGAGCTGTCCTGCACAGCAGAATGTGGGCATTTAAAGAAAAGCGCTATCTATATCTGCACGGTGTAGACACTAATAACACCCTTTGCACGAAGAAGGAAATCCTATAATCTTTCATTTTCTTAGAGGTGCCTCTCATTTGCTGTTTCCACAACTGATGTTAGGATTTCAAGTCTGTTTGAAATGTGATATGGAAACCTCCGAGCATGACTTTGAAGGGGGGCTTGCACAATTGTATATGAGATATGTGCGCTGGTCCCCAATTAATGTAATTTGTAGTGCCCCAGATAACATTTCCACTCATCGCCGCGCCACGAGGCTGGTGGGCCGGCTTTCCCACTTTTCAAATTATTAATTTAAAATACCGAGTACTTTTTTTGTTAAAATCCATGCCTGCTGATGAGTTCAAGGAAAAGGCATAAACAAGCAGTTCAGCTTGATGGGAGTAATTTATAAATACTTGTGTCCTGCTTAGGTTTAACGTTAGAAGAGCTTTGGCCAGGCATACACTACAAGCGAACACATGAAGCTCATCAACAATAAAAACAAGCACTGGCAAAGCACATCATCCTCGCTTGCCAATGGTGAGGAAGAGACAGGATTGGCTTCAGTAAGTGCCCTACTGGATACGTTAAAAGAATAGAAAACAGTTTTCTGTACTTAAAAGATGGCTGCTACATTGTGATGCAGCGATTGTTGTTTTGCCATGTTGCATCATGCAAAGCAGCAGGCATTTTGAAAATATAGAAACCTATGGGCCTAATTAAGATCTTGGTGGACAAGTTACTCCATCACAACAGTGACGGATATCCCATCCACTGAAATATAAATCCCGTATGATGTAATGTGAATTATATTTCGGTGGATGCGATATCCGTCACTGTTGTGACAGAGTAACTCACCGTTGTGACAGAGTAACTCCTCTGCCAAGATCTTAATCAGGCCCTATATTTTCTTCACATTCTAGATGGTGGCCATGTTGCATGATATGCCATGGCAATGCAACGCAGATTACATCAAGTAATGTGGAGGTCATTTTGCAACAAAATAAAATATTGTTTTCTAATGGCCACTGTGTTGGTTGATGTAAAGTGACAATGCAGAGCACCTTGAATCACACAATACTGCGGCTATCTTGAATGTATAGAACATTGTTTTGTTTTCTGTGCTTTAAACATAGCCAGCCAATAAATTTGTAATGTCTAATGGGTTAAGAATTTACACAAATTAGGTTAACATAGAAAATAACATGCATCTAGGGAAATGTGCCCAGTTGAGTGGCCATCATGGCACGTGTAATAATTAATAATGAATTCACACTTATATTTTAATTAATGTGCACATGTAGAATAAGATGTATTAGTGGGTTATACTAATATATTAATGTTATGTATTTGCTTAAATAATGTTGAGCTTGTGATTATTTACGAGGTTTGGTCCTAGTTGACAAAGCTTCATGTTAAGATTCATGGCCTAACAAATGTCCATAAATGTCATGTGAAAGCACAGAATTAATATTATTCATTGTTCACCTTGCACTGACCAAGCAATTTGCAAATCTTTTAAACTTTCTCATGAGAACTGCTTGTGGAGATGTTCTCTACTAGAAATCGTTACTTTGTAGATTTGATGCGTGAGACAGAGATGGTCCCAGGCTTTGACAATAGCCACAATGACTGGAGCTAGGATTACAACTAAAAAGTTACCTGACTAACCGGGCGATGGGAAAAGGAGAAAAGGAGCCAATCATCGACGTGTGAAAGACTGTCTAGAAATATTTTAGATTCAGAACTTAGCATTTATTGGTCTTACTGTAAACGTACGATTTTCAGACCAATGACGGAGTGAGAAAATGCTTTAGGGATTTTGACATATCCAGACTACACTTTGCAGAAGGGTGAGCAGATGCTTTTCCATTTGAGTCCTGTTAGAATATTTTCCCCTGTCCTTTTGTCTAATAGTTTGGTTATTCTGCCAGCCATTCTTTCCTATTCCTGTTTTTACTAAGTCCAGTTTGAGGAGCTGAGCAGTTCCTGATGTCTTCTAATTACTAGCTTTAATTTTATTGCTTAGTTGTTAATGGTGAATGCTGATTCTGTAGTTCAATGCTTCCTAAGTGGTTCAGTTAGCTTAGCGCCCAACCATGGATGAACGATCCCCTTCACTGTCCCGTTGCTGATGCTCACCATACGGATGACCAACTGATGAAGAAAAATCGCAGCTTGCTGATCCATTGAAAAGAGGTAAACAAAATGCTAATTGTTTCTGTTGTAGGTTTTGTTCTTTCTTTTAGGCACCAACCGCTAATTTGATAGAGACCTAGTTAGATGTTTTCCAAATTAACTTTTGACTAAATTGTTTTGCACGAAACCCAAACATACTATTCTAATCAGAGGGTTACCTAGATTGCCCAAAAGGGTTGACAAATGTTATTAACAAAGAATGGATTTGGTTTACCTGTCGGAATCTAGATGTATGCTATTTATATTGTTCAGTTATTAATTAAAAAATGTGCCCTGTAACTCTTGAATGCTTAATTATAAATGCTCTAGCAAAATTGAGATTCTTTTGATGCTTTGGTCAGCTGGTGTTGTTTGTATATGCATTTTCTTTAGTGTTGAGACTAATGTACATGATATTAGAATTGTTAATATAGGGAAATAAACTTTCTGAATGATACTAAAAGACGTGGTTATTCATCGACACATGGGTCATGGTGCGTAAAGATTACTGACTCAAAGTTTTCATAATTGGACTGTTGTTCAGGTTATGTTGTTATTTGTCAGACTATGAGCAAAGATTGTGTACATGGTGGAATCACTCTAAGCGCAGTCAAAAGGTCAATTGAACCTCTAACACGTCCCCTTATAAATAAATGATTAAGAGACAAAATAAGGCCAGATGCTCTCACACCAGTCACCAGTATTCTATTTGCCAATGCCAGTGGAATCTAAAGGCCTTTTTAGCAGAAGCTGTTACCACTATGGATCGAGAAAGTGGTGGTGGAGGAGGCAAACAAAACCTAAAATAAATAAATAACAACACACAAAGAGGCACAAAAAAGCCACAGGGCAACATCCAGGGCATCACCTAGGGCGACATCCAGTGTACTGTGGAGAAGCACCATGAGGTAATGATGAGGAGGATGCACAAGAAAGCAAAAGCGCCAAAGACAGCCACTCCCATGGAGTGCTAAACAAGCAGTGAACTTATAAAATAATTCCAGGATGTTAGTAGTTAAAGTTTACACCCTAGCAATCAAAAACTAAAGGTAAACTAAAAAGAGGAGGCCATCCAATAAAGAGCAGGAAACTGAGATTGACAGGAAAGTCATCTAATTGTGGGGCGGGCTACCTCAGTGTTATCAATGACTACATACACTCTGGGACAGACAGCTGGAGCTGGCTGTAACAGGGCTGAACAAACATGAGAAAGTAAAAGCACATTCTAAATGGATTTCAGTGTTAATTGTAGAAAAAAGATAAAGATACATGTGTGAACGCGTCCCGACCTAGGTACTTTACTTGCACAGGGACTCGTTTTAGGCCAATGAATCTTTTGACCCTGATTGGGGACACCTCAAGACGAGATATCTATTCCGCATTTCAGTTACTAGATCAATAACCTCATCAATATTCACAATAACGAATCAATCAAATTAGTTAATTGCATTATTAAGAATTTAAACACGACATGTCCTTTCAGCCAGGAATAACCACACTTGATTTAGTAAGATTTATGAGATTTATTCCCTATTAGTTTCACTCTACTAGCAAGTTTATTAGTCTTAATACCAGAAAACACATTAACAATGTCACAATGTGGCAACTTGAATATGACTTAAGCAAAGCAAAGAACATGAACATTAGAACAAAGCACGACGTCAACATGAATCAACTTTAGCAGAGTAGCATTAATACGTTATTCAACAAAGCATAGATCCAGTCATTTGTCTAATTGCATCCAATGTCAGTGAACTCTTAACTAACCTCAAATTATCATCAGCATGTTGGGCTTCATGCAAAACAATTTGGTAACACAAATTTGGAAAACATCTAACTATGGTGTCTATCAAAGAGCAGTTGGTACTAAGAAAGAAAAGGCAAACAGACAATTACAATTTCATTATCATATAGTTACCCTCCGTAATGGGTCAGCATACAGAATCAGTCTTCGTCCTCAGGACAACAGTCGATTCGCCATCAGCCCGGACAGAACAGCAAAGTCTCAGCAAAATAGGATAAGTAGGAATACTTCCCTCATAAGGTGGAGAAGCAAGTATCGGGTAAGACAAACAGGGTGAGGATGGTTTAAAGTATCAGAACAGCAAAGACTAAACTGGGATGTCAGAGTAACAGCAGGAGTGTCCCTCTAATGGCTGAGTAAGAGTGGCAGGATAAAGGCACGCAATGGCTGATTTCTCCTTGTGACACGTCGTTAAAGTGAATTTGCCAGACAAGTCTCTAATTTCCAATTGGTCAGTATTTGGTGCACCATTATCTCTATCCAATAGTCCATTGATCACCTTAGTAGAATTTTCACTTAAAACAGTTCTCATGCAGTTTATTGGCTCCTGTAATTTACGTCTTCAACGGGTAGAATGTCAGGTAGAAAAAGTAACACTCCTTGCTTTGGTCAGTAGCTCCATTGTCTTTACCAGTTTGGGCGACCTAGGACATGTTGCGGATTACACTGTTGCATTCAGCAAGAATGTCTCCTTGAGCAAGTCGGGTCTCATGAGAAAGAATTTACTACGGCTACACACACATCTCTAGCTTCTGGAAAAGTACAGCTTTATGTCCTTCAGGTAGACAGCACATCGCACGTTAGAAAACACATTTAATATGAGACCAGGCAGCTAGGCCCAGTCCCTTGTTAACTAAGGCCTAATGATTAATTTAACAAAACCTTAACATATAACTCTTAATGCTAAAACAGAATCATACATTAGTACATTAATAATTAATTATCAATCAACCCCATTAATCATCGTATACATTGGTGGCCACTCCCCGTGGGCACATTTCAAACGCTTATGTTAATATTAGTCTTTCACGTTTTCTATGCAGCTTCACTACACATTAATTTGCAAGCAGTTCATGTTAATTTTTTATTAGAAAAAGCTACACTCCAACACATGCTAGGAGTAGTTAAAACAGTCTGTGTAGATGATTTTATAGGTGGTATAGGAAACCTTGACAAAATAGGCCGACTAGGCAATGCTTTTTCATCTTAGGTTGTCATGCATGCATATACATATATTCCCTAAACTAACTTCAATTGAAGGGGCATTATGGTGACAATTCAAAATGTTGACACCACTGAAATGTTTCTTTTATCAGTAGCTACACAAATGCAATTAATATATATTTAAATTTGTGTTTATAAAAAATGCACCAACACTGTATGCTCTTAGAGCTATTAAGAAAACAAAAAAGGGAAAAATTATGACAACAACCAGGCGTTTTATGGCATCTCTGCTTTGTACATGATTGGGCATTTTTTGAAGTTTGCAGTGTAGCTGTTTCCAGAATTGAGGGGCAGGAACCAAGAAAGGCCCTGCCTCCCAAATACATTCTCTGAATACAAGGGATGAGCAGTGAAACCAAGTGAGCAGTGAGATCAATGGTTTCTGGTAGAGTTGTGTTTGATGAAGCTTTCTGTTAGACCTGGCATTCTTGACTTGATTTTTTCCCTACATTTTTGTCTTCCGGCCTCTTGTTTTTGCTGACTTTGTTTTTGCTGGCCCAAGTACTCAGCACAATTTACCGCTGTTGACCAGTGTTGAAGTGCTTGTGCTCTTTCCCTAAAACAGGGTGGCATTAGCTGATCCCCAATTGGCATATTTAATTACTTGTAAGTCCCTAGTAAAGTGGCACTACATGTGGGCCTATACATTAGATGCTATTAGTGGTCCTCCAGCACTGGTTGTGTCATCCACTTAAGTAGCGCTTTAAAACATGTCTCAGGCTTGCCATTGCAGAGCCTGTGTGGGCAGAATGAACTGCAATTTCAACCTGACAAGGTAAAACTTTTGCCATGCCCAGACCTTACTTTTAAATATATATGTCACCCCTAGCATAGGCCCTGGACAGACCAGAGGGGAGGGTTCAATTTATTTTAAAAAGCAGGCCATCTACTTTTAAGTTTTACATGTCCTGGTAGTGAAAAACGCTTACATTTGTTTATTGCTACTTCAAGTCCTATCCTTCCCATAGGATAACAATGGGGTTGGCATATTATATTTTATAACTGTACTTTTCAAATGTAAGAGATGATCAGTTCATGTTTGGTGTCTCTGGAATGATAATCTGAAATACTAATTTATGGTGAAGGCAGATTTTAAATTGCAATTCTAAGAATGCCACTTTTAGAAACTTTAGATATTTTTGCCTTAATCATTCGGTGCCTGCACCCTGTCTCTAGGTAACATGAGTGGGTGTAGCTGACAGTTGAACTATGTGTATTCCTCCTAGACAGCCACACACAATGGGGAGCTTAGGTGTGACTGGATGAGTCAACACTGGCAGGATAGGAGGAGCTGTGCACAGTCCTACTTACACTTGAATGGGCTGTGTCCTGCCTCCACACATATGGCTGCATACCCCCCTGTAGTAAGTCTGGAGCCAGAAAGGAAGGGCATCTGTGCAATTCAAAGGTCTGCCTCTAGATGCTTCTCCCCACTTCAGAGGCACAACTGTATAAAAATCCTGGACCTCAGACACCACTGCTTCAGTACACTCTTGGACCTGTGGATACTCTGCCAGGAAGAATGACTCCTGTGCGGGTTTGTCTGCTGAGCTCCTGAACTGAGCCTCAATGACATAGATCTCTCCCCAGCCAGCTCCATGATCCAGCTGCACCAAGCTCATGACCCCCAAGTGGTGCCCCTAAAGTAATGGACCCTTGGTGTGGCTCAACGTTCTCAAATCAAGATTTTAGGGTCTTTGAAACTGCAAACAGGCCCATTCACACCAAGACCGTGCCCCTCACAATGGAAATCAGTGAGAGCTACCAATAGCCCATCTCTTTGCATCTCTCATAGGGGATCGCCAACACGAAGCACCAGCCTGCCTGTTGGTGACACCCAGCCTGCTCTTCACACCATGCTGGCATACATCCACAACCCTCTCCTTTCCCCCGTGACCCTGTTCAACATGCACAAAACTTGAAAAGATAAAACTTCACCCGGTCCAGTAAGACCAGCTATCCTGAGTCAAATCTTTGTTCTTTTTGGAGCTACATTCACTTTATTCTTTAAAAATTAATAACTCCAGTTCTACTGATTGGGTTTTTGTTGTTTTGATCTTGTTTTATATATTAAATTTTACTCTGCTTTTCTAAGCTGGTGTGGGATCTTCTTGTGTGGTGTAGTTACTGTTTGACTATTTGAAGTGTTGTACTCAAACTTTACACATTGCCTCTAAGTTAAGACTGACTGCTCTGTGCAAAGCTACCAGGAGGTTGAGGACATGATAATTTGAAGTTTACTCTACTTTTCTAGACTGGTGTGGGATATTCATGTTTGGTGTTGTCATTGTTTTACTATCTTAAGTGTTGCACTTATACTTTATATGTTGCCTCTAAGTTAAGACTGACTGCTCTGTGCCAAGTTACCAGGAGGTTGAGGACAGGTTTGTATTTGTATTTGGTTATTTATAGAGCGCATTCAGACCAGAGGTATTGAAACACTAGCAAAGTAAGAAGAGGCTGATGCGGAGCAGCCACCTACAGCCAAGTCTTTAGATGCGTTTGAATGGCAGAAGGGGAGCTATCTCTCTAATTATAAGAGGGAGCGAATTCCATAGCCGAGAGCTGCCACTGAGAAGGCTTTTTCTTCCCATTTACCTTTTTTGCTCCTCCCAGTCTGGGCCAGCCTAAGCCCAGCAATGTTAAAGGGTGGTTGGGAGTGTACCAATTAATGGCAGTTTGAAGCTATCCTGAGCCTTGAAAGTGGAGATCCTTTTGAATCAAGCGCAATGCCTGAAAGGTGATACGCTTTCTTATAGGGAGCCAGTGAAGTTTCTTCAAACCTTCTTTAATTGAGGTGAAATTTGGAAGACCAAGCACTAGTCGAACAGCAGCATTTTGGATTAGCTGTAACTTGTGCAGGGAGGATTGATTTATATTTAAGTACAAGGCATTACAGTAGTCCAGTCTAAAGATTAAAAGGGTCAGTACCACTGTCGCTCTGAGGTCTGATGGGATGAATGAACTTTTTGTAGGATTCTAATTATCCAAAGACAGGTATTGGCAATTTTATTTATCTGTGAGTTAAAAGTCAGGTCTGAATCACAGATGACCCCAAGATTCTTGGCCTCAGAAATGGGAGTGGGAAGGGGTCCCACAGATCTAAGGCTCCAGCTATGGCTCCAAATGGAGGTATTTGCCCCAAAGATTACAACCTCTGTTTTATTTCCGATCATTTTCAGCCAATTATGGTTCATCCATTTGCTAATTTCTTTCATGCAAGATTGAAACCTGTATGCCGTGATCTGTACATTGTCATGAACATTAACGATAATTTGTGTGTCATCAGCATATGACGACACCTGGAAGTTAAAAGATCGGATAATTTTAGCCAGAGGAGCCATGTACGAATTAAAGAGGGTAGGGCTAAGAGATGATCCTTGACGAACTCCACAGGGAAGCTGAAAATGAGCTGATCTGTAGTTGCCACAGCTAACTGTTATTGTCCTGTCTTGGAGAAATGACTCCAGGATACTCCTCGCTTAGCCCCTGAGCCCCACCTGGTGTAGGCAGTGTAGCAAAACTTGGGGTGAGATAGTGTTGAATGCTGCAGACTGATCCAATAATATCAGGATGGCACCACCTCCCTGATCAACCTGTCTCCTAATAGAATCTGTGATGGCGATCAGAGCGGATTCGGTGCTATGATTTTTCCGGAAACCATGCTGGTAAGCGTACAAACAGTCATGATTAAGCAAGAAGGTGACCAGCACTTGGTTGATGTGTTTTTACAAGATTTTAACGAGTGATGGCAGGAGGGCAATGGGACGTAGGTTTTTGAGGTAGTCTGTGTTGCCTCCAGGTTTTTTCTCGATGGGCATAATTATAGTCTCCTTCCAAGTGGTTGGAACACCCCGGAGTCCAAAACTTCTGCAAATGTTGTCTGCAGTGGCGCTGCAATAGAGTCACTTACTAATTGAAGTATTCTAGTTGGGCAGGGGTCTCTGGGGGACCCAAGTGAATTCCAGGTGGTATCTGGAGTAGCAATTTTCGCAAGTATAGTGCCTCCATCAGTTCCTTCTCTGATGCTGAGGCAAAGTGCCAGGAGGGGAAAATTTAGAGTGCATTTTTAGGATTTTGTCTCTAAAGAACTCGGCTACACTGTTGCAGAAAGTTTGGAAACTATCTAATTCCTGAGTGGAATGGGGAGCAGCTAGTGCCTTTACCACTTCAAATAATTATTTAGGAGTATTGGAAGCAGATCTGATTTTCTGGGAGTAGAAGCATGATTTGGCAGCTCTAATGGTACCTTTGTATGATCTCCACAGCTCCCTAAGCAACGCTTTTTCCAGCAGTCCTGAGTCTAATTTCCATTTTCTTTCTTGTTTCCTGCATTGCCTCTGAAGGGCCTTGAGATCATCAGTGTACCAAGTGGATGATGCTTTTTCTCTGTCTTTTTTTAATCTCCCTTAATGGGACAACTTTCTCAATAGCTTCCCTTATTCAGGAGTCAAAGTTCTGTACCAGTGAACCTTGACCCCCTTCAAACCTCTCCTGATGCCTCTCTAAGGCCAAACTTAGGTCTTCCTTTTTGACAGGCTCCCAATTTCGATAATAAGTACTAGAATTGTGCTTGGGGTGCGAGCAGCTTCTGTGTGTAATTTCAAGGGGATCAGACAGTGATCTGACCATTGTAGCTGCTGACAATTTCCCACTAAGACGAGTTCCTCTACAGAGAAAACCTCATCAAGTACATGAACTGCTACGTGAGAGCTCGAGCTAACCAAGTGACTCCAGCCAAAGCAGGAGATGAAGTCCAGAAGGGATCGGGTGTCCTTGTCCTCCCTGACCTCCAAATGGAAGTTAAAATCTCCCAGTATTAGACCCCGCTCGAGTGAGATGAGAGGTTCAGTGATTTAGACCAAAAGCTTCTTGGTTCCTGGTGGGCAATACACTAGGAGTCCTTCCAGCCATATCAGATTTCCTTGCTTTAGTGTAAAATAGCCTCCTTTGCAAACATCTGTGGGAGTACGTAAGGAACTGAGATTACAGCAGGGTCTGCTTTTAAATACAACTGCTAACCCTCTTCCCCCTCTTGTGTTGTCTATCTAGCCTTTCCACTCCATATCCCACAGGCAGGGCAGTGACAAAGTCGGGATCAGAGTCTTCTCAAGCCCAGCTTTCTGTCAGGAAGAGACAATCAAGCCCAAGATCCAAAATGGCTTCCTGTATCTCCACGCTATGTTTGACTAAGGAACGGGCTTGTAACAACCCACATCTAAGGGTGTTCTGCAAGCCCTTCAGTTCTATTTGAGTGGATGCCCCCAAGGTAGATTCTATAGGCCTGGCAAAGGGGTATGTGTAGGTTTCTTCCCTGGGGTTCCAATAACAGCACCTGCAACTCCAGGTCCCACCCTCAATGGGGGGAAAAGGGACTACATCCTGTGTCTCACAGAGGGTTCTAGCAAGAAAGTTCATGAGCTGCTCCCTTGTTTAGTGTAACCAGGTAAGATGTCCCTTCCCACTGGCAGCATACCTGGTCCCTGGGCCCGGTATTGCGCGGACAGGTGCAGAAGGGCTTGTCTTACGTGTGCCTTCCATGCGCCAGCAGCACGCCCACTGTGCGTCCATGGCCCGACCATCTTTAATGCCGTCTGTTGGCACATGTGGTGGTAGGGGGCATGGGCCCAAAGAAAGAGAATGGTCTGATCTCTCCCTGCCCCACAAGTTCACCTAAAATAGCCGCTAGTGAATAAATCGTAGGCCCAGGGCTCTTACAGGCCCTTAACCCACATAAAAAATGCACAAGAGTTAAAACACATACACAACATTTCTAAATTCTGAAGGCAGTGTGAATTTAAAGGGATAAAATAAATAAGTGTCATTGTTCTTACCCGTTCTTGACCAGGTTAATTTGGGGTTTGCTTGTGCCGTACCCTGGCAAGGATTGTGGCTCCTGCTTGACCAGGGCTCACACCCCAGTCAACCAGTAACCCAATTCCTCATACTTTAAAAAAATAAATTGGTGTTTTGCAGTAGTGATAACAGTGGATTATACAAATTACTATAAAAGTAACATGATTATGCACAGGTAACCCGTGCAGTTCACAAATAACGGGGTTAGCACAGCTGATCCAAGAGGCACCAGCAACCAGTCTATATGCATGACTCTGTATGACTTGAAGTTGGGTAAAAGATGAATTCTAAAGATTCCTCTCAAAAGCACTGCTCTTTACTAAGGATGGATGTGATAATAATTTCACCTAGTGAATCTGGGCAAAGTAGGGAAAATGAAAAAGAAACATTATTTTTTATCTAAAACAACACATGGAAGAAAGTATTGATTAACGACAGTGAGTTGTGCCGTGCTCAGTCTACAGTGAACACATTAGTATCAAGTGTACCTTTCGGAAACTAAAACAGTGAATGTGAAATTTGGGCATCAGATATCCTCATGTGGTGGGAGTTTTGTTCAACAGGCCAGTCCAAACAATATTAGGAGTTGCATCCTTTCCATCTGGGGTTGCCGTGCCACTTGGAAGATAATGGCATTTCAACACTAATGCGTTATTCTGTGGGTCATCATCAGGATGAACAACAGATTTAAACATTTCTGAGAATCCTACATCCTAAGTGATCCCTTAGAAACTGAAAGCATGAGCATGTCCTCAATATCGCAATAGGTTATTCTAGAAGAGTTCATGGAGGACCAGTATTCAAACAATGAAGAGGTTAGTTGCAGAGCATGGAGTGTTGACATCACAATCTAGATGTTTTCAAATATTGTTCTCCTGTTTAGGGGGTACCAGTCATATTATGAGACATATCGATCTCCTTTTGCTTCTTTTGAGGGGTAGAATGAGGGTATACCAGGAGTAACTGGTAAGGGTGAGCACTGTAAAGAGAGCCTTCAAAGGGGTTTCTACTCCAAATCTCAATGAAGTTCTTAAAAAGTTATTCTCCGCCACTTGTAGCACACTGGTTGCATACCCCCAAAGCTCTGCCCCATAGAATGCCACTGCCTTTTGGGCGTATAATTGCAAGATGGTTCTTATGCTTCAAGCGCCAGCCTTATGCCTGAAATTCAGTGTGGCCCCAGCTGTTTGCTTTAGGACTATACCAGCCTTCTGTATGTGGCTGTGCCAGTTTAGATTAGCCGCAAACTGTATACCCAAATAGTCAAAGTGCTTGATAGTTTTCACCTAAGGCTAGAGGATTAACACAAAATCATACTCATCGTCTTGCTACAGGTAATAATCAGTGATTTCTCCTCACAATATTTTGCAAAATGACCAAGTAGTCTGTGGATTACATTTTCTGTGAGTGCCATAAACACTGCATCATCTGAAAATTAATATTCAGACCCTCCCACCAGCAATAGTGGGAACATCTAGCTGCTCTTCTAGAAGATAGCCAACAACATCATTCAGGAAAAGGCTAAAGAGTAATGACGCCAGCTCACAGCCTTGCTGGACACCCTTTTGAACCTGAAAGGGGTCTGTACATGCTCCACCCAGCGAATATCTCACTCTGGCCGTAAAGGCTGCTTTTTGGTCTACAAAGACCAGATGGAGTAAGGACTTCTTAATTATCATAAATTTATATGAGCTCATGTAAAGATAAATGGCCTGGTAGATAATACCTATACAAGACCAAAAAACAGCTTTCACTTCTGTCATAACATCTTGGTCATCTACCCACCACTGCAAGCCATTATGCAAAACGTCCCTGGGTCTTTCCCAGCTCCATCAAGAAGGGAGATTGTATGATAGTTAGCAGGACTGCCTCAATCACCCTTCTTATAAATCGGGACAATGATAGCTGAATGCCAGTATGAAAGCACAGCATTCCCTCCCAAAGGCTGCATTAAACACTTTAGAAAGGAGGGTAGCCCAGTAATAGGGATCCTCGTGATAAAGGTCCACAGGCACCAAATCAAGGCCAGGGGCCTTGTGCTTCTTCATACCACCCAGTGCTTTGATCACTTCAGGAATCAGTATTTTGATCACATCAGGACAGGGGGGGGGGGGGCGAAATGTCTCACATTGGAATGGGATCCAAAAGCCAAACTGAAGAAGTACTCTCTAGGGTACTATAGTGATGAACAGAAGCAGACGGACCTTAAATGTTTCTACAATATTTACCATCATCCCCTTCCATGTCCTTGTTACAAATTCCCAGAACCTTTTAGTATTATTCTCAGCTGCAGCCTCCTACAATTGTGCCCACTGTGCCTTCTGGAAGAACAATTTCTTAGGGGGTAGCAGACGCTTGCAGTCTCTTCTGCAGTCTCCGAATTTTTATTTGCTAGTGCAGCTAGAATGGCTTTGCACTAAGGCGTAGGAAACAACTCTTTTCATCCTTGCACACTCCTAATCATACCAAACTTTCCATCCTAGCCACTTCCCTTTATTGATACCAACTATTTTAGACACTGCAGGCCTGGACCACAAGGCCATCAACCCACTCACCCTCCTATAATATGTAGCTAGGATCGAGGCACTATCACTGGTCGGAGCATCTATGATGGGCGCTCCATACTTGGCCACTATATATTCAAGCTGCGGAAGTTCTTGTAAATACTTCTCACCATCCCATCTTATTCTTCTTTTGCAATTGGACGGGGCAATCTTACATCTGTAGTTCCCCACAGTCCGCTTTGTCACACTTTCTTTCCCCATAACTCTCCACTCTGTTGATCACAGCCATATCAAGGACAAACTCTAAAGCTTCTGCATTAACAATTACTTAACCCAATAACAAGAGCTTCTCCCATTATCGAAAGTTCCCTTAGCAACACCATCTGACTTGGTGCGACCATTGGCAAAGAGGAGTTGGCAGCTTAGTAAAAGGTCAGTGAATGCCTCAGCCTTTCTTGTGGACTTGAAGCAACGCATAGCTGACTCAGGGATTCCTAAACTGCGATCTTCCAGCAGATTTTCATTGTTACTGATCGAGTCACAAGGTTGCATATTAAAGTCTCCACAAATCACCGTCAGATTCCTTCCTCTCTTCCCCTCCCTCTTTAATTCACCCTCTATCACAGCCCTTTTAACACTTCCAATGTATGTGAAGCAGTCGTTCCAAAGCAACTGAACCTCTGGGGACCAACCTGGCGGGATATATATATATGTCGTAGGTGGCTCAGATTGCATCCTTGACTCTGTGACAGCAATTTTAATGGAATTGACTAAAGACAAAAAGGGGTCTTGATCTTAAACCATCTACAGAACAGTGCTGCCCCCCACAGCTATTAAAAGATCAGAGGTCCCCTAGCGCAATCCCTAGGGAGCCTCCGAGGGTGCACTCGAGTGAGGATGTGAGTACGAAAGCTAGTAAACCTTAAAGCAATCGCCCCAGGGAGGCAAAATCACTGCTGGACTGCCCCTTAGATTTTATCCGATTTATTTTTGATACTCCAATGTTGACGCCCAATCAATTAGCAAAGTCCAATCAGTCCGTACTGAAGGTATTTTCAATTTTGGAAAACCTCCAACCAAAAGAGTGGTCCCATGGAATTACCTTCTGCATCGTTCATGGGAGAAGCAAGTAAGAAGGGAGACAATTTTAAAGGTGGGAAAATAATTAAAAGATTGAAAAAATCAAATAGACGGATTGAAAAGAAAGGTAGAAGGAAAGTACTTTTTCCTGAGGTGATAACCTCTCTGCACATATGCACGGAGCTACCCATGAAGTCCTCTTATCCGCTCCCACTGCTACGGCCTAGTGTTTCCACCAGGGAGTTTCGAAGGGAGCATAAAACTGATTCTTCTCCCACTCACCTTTTGGGAATCCCTCCAGCCTTCAATCCAACAGTTACGCCTTTTTTGCCTCCTAGGCTGGTGGTCGACCTTAGTGACATCAATGGCTCTTCAGCTGGGGAAGGAGCTCCTTCAATAGGTCAAAACGTGGATACCCACATCGTAGACTTGTTGCCTATCTTTGATGCAGACCTAACCATAAATAGATACACTCTGTTAAGATGTTTCTCAGAGTCTAGTTCATTGAAACATATTTCAAGTCATGACATTGACCTAGTTTCCCTATAGGTTTCTAACGCAGGACTCAGGGCTAGGATCACCTTCTGCTCTACGCGTTTGGCAAACTTGGTCATTTCACATGCAGACTTTTTGCAGTGTTGTGGGATTAATGTACCTTTTTTGTCTCACACTATTTCCCGTGGAGGTAAGGTAGAGATTCAGGTCTTTAATAGTACCTTATCTCCTGAGCATTTTAATTGTACTGAACATACAGTGCTTAGATCTAGAGTAGATCTACAGGCTCTTAATCTCTCCCTAATAGGGAATTAGAGGCAGGTGCTACTGCGGGAATTACGATTTGCACTCAAGCAATTAATCACTAATGTTCTGGACGAGTGGGGTTGGCTCCTGGGTGCCCTAACTCAAGTGCGGGGACCCAGGTTCCCGCCCCAACCCTCTACCTAACAGAGGTTTAAAAATAATTTCCTGGAATGCAGCAGGGGTAAAACTTAGTAGAGTAAAACTATCCTACCTTAGCTCGTTAAACCCTGATTTAATCTGCCTTCAGGAACTTGGTCAGATACAGATCTATTATGGGATGACTATTTTGTTATTGATTGTAAGGCCTCTGCGTCTCGAAGGGGCCATGCCAAAGAGGGGTAGCCTGCCTACTGTCCAATACACTTAGATGGGATTATACCTGTTATAAAGACCCCAGTAATCTTTTTATGGCCTTAACCGTTCAATTGCATAATACTATGCAAGGCTCTACACCATTGCTATTACTTAATGTTTATGTTCCTCCTGAGGCAGCCTATGATTCTTTGTTACAGAAGGTCTTTGCCTATCTTGAGGATGTCTTAGACAGTGAGTTCCCTCCATTCATAGTAATAGTGGGAGATATAAATTGCAAAACATCCAACCATGCCTTATGCCAAATGCGTGAAACGGAGAGAGTAACTGCGCTTCAAATTCCAGCTTGCATTTTCCCACCTCCATAAAAACCAACAAAAGAGAGAAACTTCTCCACAGCCAATGGTAGGCCTTCTTCTGATTCTCCTGCTTCTTTCACACATATATCTTTGGGGGGAAGGGCAATCCTAGATTATTTGGTGCTTGGTTATAATTCTTACTGTCTACTGGAAGATTTTTGGATTATAAACACCCCCCACAGCGACCATAATTTGCTGTTTATTACTCTAGAAAAGAACATAACACCAATGGAATTCTCGAAGATTGGTGGGTTAACTCTGAGTTTTGATAAAAAGACAGGGAGGACACAGTGGAATATTAAAAGGGTTGCAGGTGTATCGGCGATGTTAGTATCTGTGGTTGCTGACTTGATTAGTTGGGAGGGGATGGAACTGCAAAAGTTTTACAAATTGATGAAGCAGCTGCTAGTTAACTCTTCTTCTGGAGAGTTAAAAATTGGCTGGAGAATGATCCCCGGCACTCTGCTTGACCTAAACAGGGAAATAAATAACTTGGTCAGGTCCAAGTATTCTGGGGGAAGGAAAGTTAGGGTCACTCTGTTAAAACGGAGAAAGAGGCATCTGAAGGCCCGCCTCGCAAAATTATCTGGGAATAGGCATTGGATCCATCTCTGGGAAACAGCAGCTAAGGATCAGGCAAGGCGTTTTTGGGCATAGGTGGGTGATGGCTGCGGGTCTAGAGTCTATAAATCTCCTGTTGCCATAGCTTAAGCCCGCTGGTCTGAATTTATCGCCTTCCTGTATGCTTCAAATGGGGTTGAACGGTTACGGACCCCTGAAAGTAAGGGGACGCACACTCTTATCCCTTCCTCAGTAAAAGAGATAGATATTGCCATCAGTTCTATGCGTTCCTCTGCTGCAATGGGACCTGATGAACTTCCCATCTCGGTAATAAAACAAGACATTAGCACTTGGAGCAAGATCTTATATGTGGTCTTCAGAAGATGCTGCCTCTCCGGAAGCATTCCTCCCTCCTGGGTTGGTAGTATCATTGTACCCCTATATAAAAAGGGCGACTGAAACTGTCCTGCCAGCTATCGGCAGATTGCCCTCTTGGATGCAGTTGGTAAAATTTTCACCAAATGTCTGCTTTCCAGACTTACTTCTTGGGCTGAGGAGAATAAAATCATCCCCCGGGAACAATCTGGATTTAGGCCCAATCATAGTACCCTGGACAACATTCCCGTGTTACAAGTTATCTGAGAAAAATACGTGAAACTGAAAGGCGGGGTGGTATATGCCGCCTTTATTGATTTTTTCACTGCTTTCGATAAAGTGGAAAGAGATCTATTATGGGTAAAGCTGGCCAGTATGGGGATTCCTCTATTCCTCCTAGAGTTAGTTATAGCTCTCCACTCCAATACTTGGTGTAGAATCTTTCTAGGGGGTGATAAAGGTCTACCCCATAAGATATCCACTCTGAATAGGTTAAAGCAAGGTTGCCTACTAGCGCACTTACTTTTCTCCTTATACATCTCAGATCTTCCTTCTTCCCTGTCTCAGAGCAAGGGATTTCTCCCGCAATTAGGTGGGTACCCAATATGTTGTCTGTTATACGCTGATGACTTTATAATTTTTGACGTAACCCCTAAAGGTCTACAGAATCCCCTTCAGCTCCTATCAAAATACTCCGAATTCCACTTCCTGAAGACCAATGCCTGAAACAGTAAGGTTCTCTGCTTCTTGAGGGAAAAAAAGATGACTTTTCCCAATTTCAACTTGTCATTGGGAAAGTAAACATTGGAAATAGTGAAATCATATCCCTTTTTAGGGAAAGTATTTTGCGGGAACCTTAGTGATGTTGCTCACATTGCCTCCAATAAATTGAAGGCCGACTGTCAGGCAAGAAGTCTAGGGGCCCTTTATGCAGCTACAGGGAGAAGGCACTTTTCATATCTCTTATCAGTATATCGAGTCCAAATTCCCACATCCCTTCTGTATGCTGTGGAATTTACAGATATTTCTAAATGGGGGTTCCTGAATTGGAAGGAAAAATCCTCAGAAAACTCTTGTCTGTTAACACTGCGGTTTTAGTGGCGGCCTTAAGGCTGTAAATGGGGCTCCGAAGTGTGTACGTTCAAGGATTAGCAGGGGTTATACGTTTGGCCGCTTCACTTATAACGAGTGAGAAAAACACAATAAGATCTGCACAAAGGAAAGAACTCTTTCCAGAAAAGAGTAAGGCCAAATACTCCTTTAGTAAGAACTTTTCTTACTAGAGGAAGGTTGGAGCTGGACCCAAGCCTGATCCTCAAACTATCTGCATTGCACTTAACAGTTAACCTGAAGCAGGCAACGTGGACATTGAGTTTTTGGCTAGACCTTGAGAGCTGCAAAAAAAAGAGTTATTTTATGAATTTAGCAAATATCCTAGCAATAAAAAAAAACACAACCTTATATTACATGGAATATTCCACACAGAGTTAGGCGCTTTTGGATCTTCTTCGCCAGGGATTTCTCCCTTTGAATATGCTACTGGCGAAATGGCACGGTACAGCTAAAGAGTGCAATTTTTGCTTTGTCGAAACCTTCTGCACATCCCTTGCCCCATTCTGGTGTGAATGACAAAAAACAATTTGTCTTCAGTACTCTTTTTTGTCTATATCTGAGTTTCTCCGACCCTTGCATGATCCACCTAATGAACTATTTTGCTTTAGAATTTTTAATTTTTTCAAAGGTTTCGTATATTTATTCTAAGTGTATATCCTGAAAGGCAGGTTTATTGATTTATAAGTAAACGGGCATTGGGTGCTATTTGAGATAAAATAATTAGGTGGCTTCGGTATGATAATGCACCTTATTAAACCCATACCCCATAAGGGATTGGGCAATAGTATCTGTCATATGCCTACATGAGGGGTTCTGTGGTGAGGTCGAACAAGGCAATTGACGTTCTCATTTGTTTGTAATTTCATGATTCATATGTGGCTTATGTAGCGAAGCACCTTAGTAAGATGCCCATAAGGAAGAATTGGGTTTGGTCTATGAACACCTCATTTTGTGCACGTCTATATTTGCAATATTATGGGCAGATGGGCAATGTTTTAGACTGTCTGTTTGCGCATATATTGTATTTCATTGTTTCATTTACAGTGTTCCATTTGTACCTTTTCACTCAGCACTTTTTAGGTCAAATGTAGATGGTCACGAGCTTAAATTGCCTAACATTCTTGCTCTTAACGATGTTGTAATTGCACTGATGCGCGCATTTACACCATTTTTTTTTTTTTTTTTTTTTTATAGAAGCAAAGTAGTGTGCATCCACAAGTTCGGAAAAAGTATTGCTGAGCACTTTTATAGAACTTTTATTGTATACATTTTAGACATGTCCAACTAGATTTTAGATGTAACGAGTGGTAGAGACAAAAGTATTGTTTTACTGTTTATTTTTATGCGGACCTCAATTGAGTTCCAAAACATAAATAAAAAAAATGATTGAATTGATTGATTGCTGTTCAGCTTACATGACACTCACAATGAAAGCCCATCAGATAGGTTCCCCTTCCTAGAGCGGGTCAGCTAGTATATCAACCCTCAAAAACCCATATACACCTGTTTCTCCAAGAGCCCAGGTTTCTTTAAAGCAGCAAGTATCGTATAGGCTGATAAATTCAAGCCAGTCATTGTCCTCCATTTTACTGGTGAGGCCTGCTATGTTCCACGACAAAATTTAAATGCGTTCCCCAAAAATATTATTGCAGGCAGAGGATTTAAAAGGAGAGTGTGCAAGGAACGTGGGAGAATGGAAAGTGACATCCTTCTTTACTCAGTCAGATCTCACTCTGGGGGGAGCACCAGAGTCTCCAGCCAATGCTGTCACTATCCATGGCCAATCCTTGTAATCATTTCCACTTTCTTTCTCACCACAGTTTAGAATTCCAATTTACCTGCTATTTTTGCTGGTGGTAATAGTCAAGTTCTCATGTACTGTGCTACCGACTGCTGAAGGCATCCTCATTGCTCTCACTACTATGGGTCGAAAACCGTGTGAGTTGCCAGTACTCGGCATACCCATATAACTCCTGCACCCCTCAACCAGGGGTTCCTCTTGACTTATATCTGAGCAGGGCAGCACATCGACCCCATTATATGAAAGAAGTCTATATGGCTGAGAAGCAGTCTTGTGATACCAGGCAGCACAACTTCAACTTTGGCAGGGAGCGAATGGACCATTTAGGGGGATGGTGAGATGAGCGTACATCCCCACTTTGGTCAGACTTCAAAAAGGGGTATAGAAAGGCCACTTTTAAAAGCCCTTATCTGGACCTTTCCAATACAGCAAATGTCAGGTCCATATTATCCAAAATACATGAGTTAGAAGTTGCTTTCCACTTACAAGACTACCTGTAGAAGGACTGGCTAGTTTCTGAATTTATGTCAGACTATGACTTGGGGAAGGACTTCTAAAGATATCAGAAGAACCAGAGAAGGATGAAAACCTTCCATAGGATGTTGTTTTAGAATGTACTGTAACTACAGGTTTAGATCTTCCCTGCTGCTTTAATCTTGCTGGAGTTATCTGTGGCCGTTGATAATACAGCACAAGATATGGCTTAAATCTCTGGCTTATGAGTATGTAAGGAGGACCTTGGAGTGGATTTTATCCATGGGATCTGGAAGGTACAAGCAGATTCAACTAAATCAGTTTACCTTCCCATCCTTCCCATTGCCCTGCCTTTCCTTTATATGCTCCCTATAGCCCAGGTATTTTGTACTCTAGAATATAAAGTGCATGCCAGATATCTCTAATCAAACCACTAAGATACAATTCTCCACTGTCTGCAGAAGCCTGCTTCTAAGTGGTAAAATGGCTCTTTCACTAAGGACTAGGCAAATGTCTTGCTGCTAAGCTGTGAAGATTCTGAGTACTTTTTTAAAATTGCCCTTTATTATTTTAATATTTACATGGTAAATATGTATAGATTTACAACGCGGTATGTAGTACAACTATACAGTGTGTCAATGAGTCTCCATAATTTTTTATCAGAGATTCTTTAGGTACCTTGTGGTTCTCTGCCTGTATTTGCAGGTCTGTCTTTTTTGGAAATAAAGAATTATTACATATTTTAATAGCATCATCAAACCCTCCATCGCCACAATTCATATCTTCATTACACCTTTGAGTACAAGTACTCACTTTGACAACCTTGATCTTTTTAGATTTAACTACTTCCTTTGCCTTAAAGACCACTATTTAACAGTTTTTACTAATACCAATAACTTCAATATTTTTGTTTGAGTTATTATTGCATTTCCAAAATCATACTTCGCTTGACCTTTGTGCAAGTACTAGATCTGATCCTATCTGCTCCTTCCATCCCTGGTAAGGATACTCAGGGGGCTTCTTTATTTCTATAAGATAGTCCATTATTGAGCGATTCCTTGGACTTCTAGGACTCTGTCTCCCAGCCGTCATCCATTTCCTTTGCTTAGCAACAATGGGCTTAACACCATTGCTTGCCTTTTATAATTTCGAATAAACTCCTTGGTTTACATCTATCATTAAAGACAACTAGAGGTCAGTGATACTCTCATTCTCTGAGAGACCCAATGTATCTCGCATGTAACCTCCTTTTGTAACAAGCTTACCCATGAGCAAACATATTTTTGCTGTAATAATAACTGATGAGATATTAGTTTTCGGCAGTCATTCCTTTTTTTTGTTGCACTTTACTTGGCACAACTGTAGTATGCTCAAGGATTGTATTGAACTCTTCATGGGGCAATACCCATCCTTATCTCCTTGGGCTTTGATTTTATCAACCTGAGTATCCTTCATTAGCTCCGTTGAAGACTAATTTAAAGGGCTTCTGCCCGTCGGCTATTCAGTAGGTTTACCATAATGAATCTAGCCTGGTCAATGTCCTGTAGGTAGCCCAAGTAGCACACTGACTAAGAAATATAAAATTATAAAAAAACAAAGTTGAACAATAACTTCAGCCTCTCCTAGTGCCGCCAAGCACCCTGTAATTTCAGTGCCAGTATAATTCATAGCCTTCACAGCATTCACTGCACTTTTTCCATCCTCTAGCCTGTGAGCTCACCACCCGCTCTAGCCACCTTACCCGAATGGCCATGTAACTCCCCATGCAGATGGGGAGGTCAGGGACCTGGTTCGTCATGGTGCTCCCTGTCCTTGACTGACCCTTGGATGATCAGCTTAGACCAGTACAACTTGCAGCGCAGTTATGTATCACAGGGCTATCACAAACACACCAAATAAGAACATAGCAACAAGTCTCCACAATGCACTTCTGCAGCACCACAACCTCACATACTTTTTTGTTATATTGCTAATCAAAAGGCTATCTAGAGTGGATTCTGCCATTCTTCTGTAGAGACCAGTTGAAGTATACGTTGGGAGCCAGGTTGGAGCAATTTGGGCAAAACTTGAATGGAGAGTCAGGCAGAGGAATGGCGAAGGGACAGGTGGAATACGAGCGGGAGGAGGGAAGCAAGGGTAAGCATCAATAGTTCCTAAACGGGCTGCTTCCACGCCACATGACTTTCATCCCAATGCAGCAGGTGCCTATCACACTGCACTCGCTCCTAACTTCCTGTACCTCCTATGCCTCCTGCACCCTCTTTGGCCTCCCCCCTTTCCTTCACCTCCTAGTGCTGCAAGGAATAGTACCAGATGCCCAGTCCCACTGAGCGATCCTCACCAATTGCCTAGCCATAAGCCTCACTAGAAGCCTCGCCAGCCTCACCAGTCCCATCTGAGCAACACTGTGTGAGGACTGTCTGAGCACCGCCTCTGTTCCCATTCACCTCCTTTTGCCCCATGCACTGTCAGGAATGGCCCCTGCTCCATGGGCCAAGCCGGACTCTTTTCTCCTCTTCCTACTCCCCCCCCCACTGCTGGTGGAATCACCCTTATGACCCCCGCCTAAATCAGCTCCACAGGGCTTGGAGGTCAGAAGCAGTCCGGCATCAGTGTTCCCTCCCCTTGTGTGATTTCATAATTACATTCCCTCGTCAATACTCGGTCAATGAGTCATCAATGTCAATGTATATATTCAGTTTAACATGCAACAAAAGTTTTAATAACAATCACTATTTATACGCCTTATCTCCCACCCAGAGCTTCATTAGCAGTCATCCTTTAGTATTCTTGAATTAAATATAATGTTGAATCACGTGCAGAGCTACACAGTAGTTCACACATAAAATAGTTTGCCCAAGTTCAGAGTAAGCAGGAGATCAAGCACTGGCTCTTCAACTTGCTTTGTCCAGAGGATATCCACTCCCCTCTCCTCCTCTTTGATAATGATTACATTCATTATTCAGCATTCCAATGGGCACACCCATATCATCTATGGTGGGTGTAAGGAAATGCCTCCTTGGCATGGTTACCCCCTGACTTTTTGCCTTTGCTGATGCTATGTTTTGAATTGAAAGTGTGCTGAGGCCTGCTAACCCGGCCCCAGCACCAGTGTTCTTTCCCTAACCTGTACTTTTGATTCCACAATTGGCACACCCTGGCATCCAGGTAAGTCCCTTGTAACTGGTACCCCTGGTACCAAGGGCCCTGATGCCAGGGAAGGTCTCTAAGGGCTGCAGCATATCTTATGCCACCCTGGGGACCCCTCACTCAGCACAGACACACTGCTTGCCAGCTTGTGTGTGCTGGTGAGAACAAAACGAGTAAGTCGACATGGCACTCCCCTCAGGGTGCCATGCCAACCTCACACTGCCTATGCAGTATAGATAAGTCACCCCTCTAGTAGGCCTTACAGCCCTAAGGCAGGGTGCAGTATACCATGGGTGAGGGCACCAGTACATGAGTACTGTGCCCCTACAGTGTCTAAGCCAAACCTTAGACATTGTAAGTGCAGGGTAGCCATAAGAGTATATGGTCTGGGAGTCTGTCAAACACGGACTCCACAGCACCATAATGGCTACACTGAAAACTGGGAAGTTTGGTATCAAACTTCTCAGCACAATAAATGCACACTGATGCCAGTGTACATTTTATTGTGAAATACACCCCAGAGGGCACCTTAGAGGTGCCCCCTGAAACCTTAACCGACTATCTGTGTAGGCTGACTGGTTCCAGCAGCCTGCCACAACCGAGACATGTTGCTGGCCCCATGGGGAGAGTGCCTTTGTCACTCTGAGGCCAGTAACAAAGCCTGCACTGGGTGGAGATGCTAACACCTTCCCCAGGCAGGAGCTGTCACACCTGGCGGTGAGCCTCAAAGGCTCACCCCTTTGTGCCAGCACCGCAGGACACTCCAGCTAGTGGAGTTGCCCGCCCCCTCCGGCCACGGCCCCCACTTTTGGCGGTAAGGCCGGAGGAAATAATGAGAATAACAAGGAGGAGCCACTGGCCAGTCAGGACAGCCCCTAAGGTGTCCTGAGCTGAAGTGACTCTAACTTTTAGAAATCCTCCATCTTGCAGATGGAAGATTCCCCAATAGGATTAGGGATGTGACCCCCTCCCCTTGGGAGGAGGCACAAAGAGGGTGTACCCACCCTCAGGGCTAGTAGCCATTGGCTACTAACCCCCCAGACCTAAACACGCCCTTAAATTTTGTATTTAAGGGCTCCCCTAAACCTAAGAATTTAGATTCCTGAAACTACAAGAAGAAGAAGACTGCTGAGCTGAAAAACCCCTGCAGAGGAAGAACAGAAGACACCAACTGCTTTGGCCCCAGTCCTACCGGCCTGTCTCCTGCCTTCCAAAAGAACCCTGCTCCAGCGACGCTTTCCAAGGGACCAGCGACCTCTGATTCCTCTGAGGACTGCCCTGCTTCAAGAAAGACAAGAAACTCCCGAGGACAGCGGCACTGCTCCAAAAGAACTGCAACTTTGTTTCAAGGAGCAGACTTAAAGACCCCTGCAACTCCCCGCAAGAAGCGTGAGACTTGCAACACTGCACCCCGCGACCCCGACTCGACTGGTGGAGAACCAACAACTCAGGGAGGACCCTCCGGCGACTCCGAGACCGTGAGTAACCAAAGTTGTCCCCACTGAGCCCCCACAGCGACGCCTGCAGAGGGAATCCCGAGGCTCCCCCTGACCGCGACTGCCTGAACTCCTTTTCCCGACGGCTGGAAAAAAACCCTGCACCCGCAGCCCCCAGCGCCTAAAGGAACGGAACTCCTGTGCAGGAGTGACCCCCAGGAGGCCCTCTCCCTTGCCCAGGTGGTGGCTACCCCGAGGAGCCCCCCCCTTGCCTGCCTGCACCGCTGAAGAGATCCCTTGATCTCTCATTGAAATCTACAGAGAACCCGACGCTTGTTTGCACACTGCACCCGGCCGCCCCCGCGCTGCTGAGGGTGTACTTTTTGTGCTGACTTGTGTCCCCCCCGGTGCCCTACAAAACCCCCCTGGTCTGCCCTCCGAAGACGCGGGTACTTACCTGCTGGCAGACCGGAACCGGGGCACCCCTTCTCTCCATTGAAGCCTATGCGTTTTGGGCACCTCTTTGACCTCTGCACCTGACCGGCCCTGAGCTGCTGGTGTGGTAACTTTGGGGTTGCACTGAACCACCAACGGTGAGCTACCTTGGACCCAAACCTGAGACTTGTAAGTGATTTACTTACCTGACAAAACTAACAAAAACTTACCTCCCCCAGGAACTGTGAAAATTGCACTGTGTCCACTTTTAAAACAGCTTATTGTGTTTTATGTAAAAAGTATACATGCTAATGTAATGATTCAAAGTTCCTAAAGTACTTACCTGCAATACCTTTCAAATGAGATATTACATGTAGAAATTGAACCTGTGGTTCTTAAAATAAACTAAGAAAATATATTTTTCTATAACAAAACCTATTGGCTGGATTTGTCTCTGAGTGTGTGTTCCTCATTTATTGCCTGTGTGTATGTACAACAAATGCTTAAAACTACTCCTTTGATAAGCCTACTGCTCGACCACACTACCACAAAATAGAGCATTAGTATTATCTCTTTTTGCCACTATCTTACCTCTAAGGGGAACCCTTGGACTCTGTGCATGCTATTCCTTACTTTGAAATAGCACATACAGAGCCAACTTCCTACAGTGGGGATTCATCAATTTTAGCTACAATTGCTGTCAGGAAGCTCTCACACCTTGCCACCACTTGAGGGCCTGACCCTCTGCTTTCTTTCCCTTGAATGGTGGCTAACTCTGCTATCATCCATCTGTGAACATCTTGAAGCCATTGTGTTTCAGATGGTGTCCACCTATTCTTTCATCCACTGTAATGTTCCTTTTGTCCAATATAAATGCTAAATCGATAAATCAACATGTATGTTTTGTCTTTTATGAGTGTTTTATTATTCTCAAACAGACTAAGAAGTTGACACTGACTGTATTCCCAGTTTTCTCAGCTGTCACTTGCACCACATTTGACCAGTAGTCCTGAAACAGCCCACATGTCCACACCACATGGACTCTGGGCATCTAGGGCAGAGATTATGCATCCCTGAGAATATCCAAACTACCCTTTGTGATGAAAGCATATTTGGTGCTGATAGTTGATTGACGTGAATTTTGAACCTTTGGTTTCTGGTAAAAATGTTGATGTAACCCAGGATATCTGTTTATGTCGGTCTGCAATAACTCCTTACCTAGATTATGTTTCTATTGTGTTTTTGCCGAAGAGACAGCAGTATAAAAAGAGGGTGTCATGGTCACATATAGGATGTTCACAATATGTTTACAGGAGCCCAGCATGAGTATGTTTGTAAGCATAGCTAACCACTCAGTACCATCTGCACTCCATGTAACTCTCACCTCGCTTACGAACACTATGTGGGCCATGAGCTGTCCTGCTGCTATTCTGTCTTCTCTTGTGATGCTGTATACATGGCTATCAGTCCTCTTCATTATAGTCACCCATGGTCAGGATCCCAGCTTCACTCTAAGTCCCATTGATGATTACCCTTGTTAGTGTTATAAATGCCGGTAAGCACCATAGTGGTGTGTCAGGTTTGTACAGTGTCCCGCCTCCCAACCTTTCCACATATTTATGGCAAGAAAAGTTAGCTGACTGAGCTGCCCTGATTTGGCCCCTCACTCCCTTCCTTGATCCCTTGGACTGGAGACTCTGGCAATATATTTAAGGATTTTTTGTAAATACCATCTGGGATCCAACGCATCAGCTGCATCAACATGCAGTATAATACACCTTGATAATAGGTGCACCAATACCACCATCTTTTACCAATAACATCATTTTCATAAATGTCAAGCTTTTCAGCTTAGTTCTCCATGTCACATTAGTTATGCCTAAAAAACACTTCTTCAATATCAGCTAGAATGCTATCGAGTACGGCAGGAGTGCAAAATTGTCATTTTACTAATAGCTACTCGTCTCATGGGTGAAAGAAGTAGTCGGGTCTAGTGAGGGAGAGATGACCTGATTCTAGCTATCTCCTTCCCCAGGTTACCTACAATCAACTGTTCGTCTGAGTTATATATTTGCACTTCTTTGTACCAGAAAGTATCAGGTTCCCATTTTAAAGGAGGAGCTGTGACATTTTGCAATGGCTCCTCACCCACTGGGAAAATCAAGAATAGGCATGACTTCTCTCAGTTTACCTTCCATCTAGAGTGCCACCAAAAACGTTCTAAAATTTCTATAACACCTTATCGGCTCAGATGGGGTTCTCTTAAATACTTAAATATAGCAGAGCGTCATCAGCATAAGTGGAAATCATGTGGACTCCAGTGTCCTGCGGAATCCTTCATTCCTATGCCTGTTACGATATATAGGACAGTGCACCCAAGTCATTGTAAACAGGATTGGAGAGAGAGGACCTCCCTCCAAATTTACCTTACTCTATTTAATAGTATACATACAGTCATGGCTCAGACTATGAAATACGTTTTTCTCAATTCGTCTTTATTTCTCATAAGATTGCAAACAATAATTATATCCTACATCATAATATCAATACTTAATATCAAATCTCTATTGAAAAACCTTATTCTCAGAACCACCATCCCATTCTCTACCACCAATTCAACCTCATACGTGCCACAATCCCACTACAAACGTATCTCCGTATAATTGCACAAATTATCAAACTATCCACTTAAAAATGTGTCAGTATATTATATACAATTTCATTCAGACGGCAAACAATTAAAGCAGAATTGTAAATACATCGGTTCTTCAATGTTAACTGCAACATGTAGCTGTTACTATTGTATATTTCTTTGATACACCTTTTAATTCCTCTGATTAGGATCATGTGTTCTTAAACAATGGCGTCGAGTGCAATTACTATTTCATCTGTGTTTTATTATAATCCACTTCTTTACTGTAACATCTGTGGTCTCATTAATGTCCGTTTATTTTCTTTACTGCAATTTCAGTAGCTTCATAAATGTCTGTTTCTGCGTGTATTTCAGCAACTCCCACATTCTTCAAGGAAGCCACTTCCACGGTGTATCCCAAGAGGATAACCAGCTACAACTTATTTTAATAAAATGTTTTTAATTTCCTGAACCAGGACAAGCCCATAATTATTGCATTGTATCAATTTACACCTAGTCAGAACCTCCACCTACTAAATGGGTGCTCCATGCTCCTAGTGCTTAATACCGGACAGGATACAACACACCACCAAAAACCATCATGAAATTGCAGAAAATTGGGAGAGGAAAGAGAAGGAAAATTTCCTTTTGTTTACAGATCATGCAATCTCCTCATAAGAGTGCTCTTTATAAAAATATACAAACAGGTGTTCTGCACAGGCATGCATTAAATATGCAATCTGCTCTATGTTCCATATATAATCAGCATACCGTAACGTAAAGAAAGTACTTTGGTCTCTTACCCAAACAAAGGATACTCAATCCCCTTAATGTACACTTCAGACGAGTGCGATCAAGCTTGTAAATCTTCAGAAAAATATGCAGGTGTCCCAAGGCTACAGAACATAGAGGCCCAAATGAAAAGGAACTATATCAATGTCCTCAAGACACACCTTGAAAATTATTTTAAAAAACTGCAAAGAAATTACACCTTCCAAATATGCTAGTATGAGATCTTACATCCCAGAATGGTTGGTAAATAACAGGATGCACTGACAGCTGAAAATAACAAAGTCTTGTTGTCTTACTCTAGGTACAAAGGTCACACTAACCTGAGGCAGAAATATTCACCATTTACAAAATGTCAAGCGATAGGACGCCAGCCTCAGTACATTAATTCTAGGTGCAGCACTAATCTCTATCCCTGTCCTGAAAGAACCTGGAGAGATGCCCACATATTTCTTAAAATTAATTTGTTTTAACAATCTACATCAAATGTACACAGAAAATACTACATCTCTAAGAAACCTGAGTAAGTAGTGTAAGTCACTCAACTATAGTTCCATGTCAGGGTTATTGTACTTATCGATAGTGAACAATATATCATGAAAATGAATAAAATGTTGAATAATATTGATCACTGTATAAAATCTCTAGAGACCCTACCAGAAGAATAGTTGTGCTTTGCACAATGGTTCTACATGTGAAAAGGAGCATGATTTTCTGGATGTTGCTGATTTGAGAATGGCCAGTACCTATGGCGTGCACAAAATATACAAAAATGCAACTGATCTGCCATTTCGACCCATTGTGACTACTATCCATTTAATCACCGAACCCCTATCCAAAGATATAGACATTCTTAAGAACTAAGGTACCTCATATTGAGTCTTATATAAAGGATACTAGGCACATGATTACTTGTGTTGTAGGCTGTCCGCTCATTCTTAATCATGAGACCCTGGTCACCTTAGACAATGGAGCTCTGTATAATAACATTCCTCAAAAAGAAGCTTTGAAAGCAGTTCAGTGGTTCATGGACAAACATCTCGGAGAGGCGTCCAGAGATTTCATCATGGAATGCCTCCAAATAGTATTGGAAGAGAACATCTTTGAATTTGGAGGACAGTTGTATAAACAAATGAAAGGTATCAGCATGGGCACTTCTTGCGCACCTAGAGTAGAGAGTATTTACATGGCACTGTTTGAGAAATTGCTCCTTTCTTTGAACTGGTGACCAAGTGGTCACAATATATCAATGACATTTTTTTTATTTGGACCGGTACATCAGGGAACTTGAATGAATTTCTACTATGGATCAATTTGTGCAACCCAAATATGAAGTTCACTGCACATATCGGTCAACAGCACGTAGAGTTCCTGGATATATTAATTTGTCATTAAAATTGTCAATTAGAAGTAGACCTCCATGTGAAGCCTACTGCTAGAAATACACTGTTACACTTTAGTAGCATCCACCTGCGAAACAAGAAGCAAGGCATCCCATCTGGACAGTTTCTCAGATTAAGGAGAAATTGTACCAATTTACACAATTATGATATCCATGCCAAAGTGATGAAAGAAAAAATTGAAGCACGGGGTTATCCTAGAAGGCTGGTACGTGAGGCTCTCAAACAAGCAAGATTTTATAACAGAGATCATTTGTTAAACAATCAAGAGCAGCAGGGAGTACCTAATCTAGTGTGCATCACAAGACATTTCATATTAAATGAAAAGGTTTGCCAGATTGTCAGTTCCAACTGGCACATACTCAATAGCAGCACAGAAGAACATATTAAACTTCATATACCAATGTTTGTTCATAAGCGCAATAGAAATCTTAAGGATATGGTGGTGCAATCTTATTTGGAAAAATCTGTACGCCTGATGCAAAAAATTATCGATGATATGGAACCTCTTCTCAGTAATTTTCAGTGTACCACATGTAGGGCATGCTCCAACACTGCCCATACTGGTGTGTTCATGTTGAATAAGTAGACCATACGACTTAAGAGTTTCGTGAACTGTAAAGCCAAAAATATAGTCTACCTCTTGATCTACCCAGGCAATCTGGTTTATGTGGGGGAGACAGGACTGCCTTTTGCCACATTTTTCTGACCACAAATCAGCCATTCGGACGGCAAAGGCATGGGCCCCATAAGTGAAACATTATATCAATAAGAAGCATAGCTCTGAAGACATCAAATGGCTTATCCTGGAAAAAATAAAGGAAAAAGAGGAGAGGATCTCAATATAATAAGGAAAAGAAAAGACGTTTTCAGGATTTTTACCCAAGATACTCACACCCGAGGCCTGAATAGCAAAATCCCATGGGAGAACCCCATTGTTTACAACTCTCGCTGAAAGGACAGATCAGTTGGTAGGGAAATATATTAAGTTATCTTATTCTATTTTCTTTAGTTGTTGTTATTATAAATATCACCTGGGTAGGAAATCTATCTTCCTACCCCTATGGATTTTGGAATTTTTCCTTTGTTTTTTAACATACTTGTAGGTAGATAAGAGCACAGTGCGCAATAGCATCAGTGACCCTGTTGGTAACATTTAAGCATCCAGCAAGAAACAGTCGTGATCAACTCAGTTCACCTAAGCATCAATTGTAGGTGTCTCTTTTTTTTCTTTTAGTTTCTGAGGACCGTGTGAAGGTTATTACAACATTAGGAAACTTTATTTTTCCCGCCTTATGGTATTGTTCCAGCCACATTAAGGACATCACTGATAACTTGGGCTCCATAGCCTTTTGAATAGGTATTGTGTTTGAATTTGTTTCTATTTTTGTCCTTTGAAAAAGGCTACCTTAGCATGGAAATTCATAAATAAATATTAAGTTGTATGGTAGATCGTAAGAGATGTGTCGGGCAGTGACCGGAATTACATCATAACATTGAATAAAATTCTGCAGGGTTCAGTGAGTGAAGGGCTGGCATCTTGGAAGCTCTTTCACGGTTTCAGTATTATTTGAGGAGACCATAAACACTCTAAGAAGGCCACCACACTGATTGTGCTCCTTTATGGGGTTTTTGGGAACCGCATTCACGTTTGTAGGTGCGTAGTCAGGGCATTGCAGACACAGGAAGGAGAAAATGGCGCTGTTAGGACCATTAGCACGGTTTGCCTTGTAATGACCCCCAGTATCTATTGGATCACGTCATTTCCACAGGTAAGCAGGATGTGAGCAGATATTACTGGGAGGGCGGCTTGTATTTCTGTCTGTAGTTATTTTTGGTTATCATAGAAGTAGCGAAGTTCAGGTAACTATTAATTACTTTTTGGGGGTGGACTTCACGGTTATGGACTTTTTGGTGGACAAGAGGCGATTACTCAAATAGCATCTTTCAGCAGTGTATGAGGTTATTGCTTCATTATTTAATCCTTAATAATTTGGAGAACGAAGTACACAGGATTGTACCCTGGCATGGCTAAGCCAGTCACAGTCCGCTGGCAGTCTGCACTTCGCCTTCCATTGCTGCTTCCCGTAGGGGCTACTAAGCATCTCCCCTCCAGATTCTGCTGTCTGTGCAAAGCATGGCCTCCTCTCCCTGAATTTCCCTACTCTGGTCATGGACAAGTTAATCGGCCCTGAACTAATGGGCTTCCCATTGAAATCCAGGAAAGGCTATATCCTTTCAGGAATTCTCTGTTACTGGTCACCAGGCCCAATAACACCTTACTGACCAGCAATCATCGAATCTATCTCCAATTTAGCACTAACATATGCCAGATTTTTCATACTGGGAGATATTAACAAGTAGGCAGAAGTTGATTTATCTCTCCCTTTCAGAGAACTGCAGGAATTTGTTGAAATCCTTGGACTGCGACAGTTAGTGTAGGGTCCCACTCATTAAGGTGGGTATACCTTGGATCTTTTTTTTGCCCTGTGGAACAGATTGTTGTGGACAACAGTGTTACTATGTGCTGGACTGACCACACACTAGTGGACTTCCACATTAATATTGCAAAGCTAAACGCCTGAAGTATAGAACAGATTAGGATGAGAGAGGGAAGGGCTTGGCATACATTAACAAGACCTAGGACAGGAAAAATATTTGACCTATTTGATCACAAGAAAACAGTAGAAGATAACTATGAAGTCATGACGAACAACTTCAGCAAGACGCTAGATAGAGAAATTCCCCTAACAAATCTGAAAACATGGAGTAGAATCTCAGCCCCATGGTATAATAACACACTAACAACTCTTAAACAAAATTGCAAGAAGCTAGAATGACAGTGTTGTAAATCCCACTCTGAAGAGAATTAAATGTGCTTAAAAATTGCCACCAACAAATATAAGAAGGAGGTTGTTTAAGCAAATGCCAATTACTATGCAAATGCGATTCTTGAAGCCCTTAAATGTCTTTGGGGTCATGCATAAGCGGGTTAATCCAGAGTGCACAAAGTAGGTTGTTAAACCCATGAAAGCCAGTAAATTTGAATCTTCTGAACCATTGGCCAATGAACAATTCACAGCCTTAGCACTGTCTACTATGTCTGTGCTACCCCTAGACCCAATACCATGCAGTATTTGGAAGGATATGGCCGAGGAACATTTTTTCCTCTTTTGAAAGAATGCAATCAACGTCTGGAATCCGGGTTAGTCCCTCGAGCATGGAAAAAGGCTTTTGTGACCTCTCTGCTGAAAAAATCCTTCTGCGGCCCCTCTGGTCCTTAGTAATTATAGGCCTCTATCACTGCTGCCTTTTCCAATAAAAAGGCTGAAACATTTTGTGAGCAAGAAATTATCTTTCCATCGGGAAGACCAAAATCGCTTGGAGGAGGAGCAGTTCTAGTTCCGACGCGGTATGGTACGGAATCTGCTTTGCTCCTGGCTCTAGACAAACTCCAGATGAGGGTGAACAGTGGCAGGTCAGCGGTGCTGATAATGCTGGACGTATCAGACCCTTTTGATACGGAGAATCGCAAGATCCTACTGGCAATACTGGCACAGAATGGAGTCAGCTGGACAGCACTTTACGGATAAGTTCGTTTTTGGTAAACCGTTCCAAAGCAGTCTCAATGTCTTCCTACTGCTCAGACTTTAAACCCATCGGGCATGGGGCTCCACAAGGATCGGCTCTTAGTCTAATTATCTTTAAAATCCACGAGACCCTTGAGGCTGGTCAGCTATGCAGAAAACATCCAATTGATCCTGACGATGAAAGTATCAAACCAGATGCTCTTAATGCCTTTCACAGCTGCATTAGTGATACGTCAAGATCGCTGGACTGTAGTTCTTTAAAACTCAATAGGGACAAAACGGAATTTCTATGTTGCTCAGCCACAAAAATCCCCATGAAACTCCTATCAAATTTCTGGCCTCTGTCCAAGGTAATCGAAGTGGAACAACCAGAGAGGTCTGCAATTTAGGAGTCATTTTTGACAATAAGCTTTCCCTAGGACACCGTCATTAAAGTTGCGGGCACCTGTTATGAACTAGGGAAACTCTTACTGCTGCTACCACCGCATGCAAAGACTGATTGTGAGAATTGTGATTTTTAGGAGGCTTGACTGCAATGCACTGCTCCTCGGTGCACCAGCATTTTTAATAAAAAGGCTGCAGTGAGTTCAAGTTTCAGCAGCAAAAAAACTGGCTTTGAATTAGCGAAGAAGATCATCTGCTTCCAGTGTCTTGAGAAAATTGCACTGACTTCCAATTAGGCAGAGGATGGTCTTCAAATCCCTGTGCACAGTTTCTAAAGCACTTCAGGATAAGGGTCCATTACCCTTACAAAAAAGCATTTATGATCAGAGCAGCCCAACTCTGGAAAAAGCTTCGCTCCAGCTTAAGGGCCTCCACAGAGTTACTTGAATTTAGGAAGGGCCTGAAAACTTGCCTCTTCCGCTATTCCCCTGTATCTACAGCAACTTCCCTGTAATAAACATGAAAACAGTATGCATTTGTCTTTATATAAGCTTAGTGCCAGGATACCTGCTAAGTGGCAGTGAGCTTTATAAATGTCTTAAATAAATTAACAAATAAATAAACAGACGCAGCGTCATCCAAGTCAGACAGCCATCCTCTTGGAACTTAAAAGTATGTGCCACAAGCCTCAATAAGTCTAACACTGTGTAATCTGTACTTCTATTTTATTTGTAGACTTGACACATGTATGTTATGTCACTCCATACAGTTTTTGAGGCATGATGTCTACAGTTTCAGTGTCTGGCTTAGTTGAACAAAAATAAAATGTATGCATTTTTAATCATGGAGTGCCGTCATTGTGTTGTTTGCCAGCACAATATCGGAGTCTGTAGCTCCCTGTTCCTGTGACTCACCCCTGGAAAGCCATGTATATGCCTTTCCTCCTTAATGCCTGTGTCTCACAACATCGTATTCATATTCCACAGATCTGTGCCACAGCTCTCCTGGATCAGTGTTTCATTTCTCATTTCCCCACTGTCATTGCCAATGATGGTATAAGAACCATTGTGAGAATAATTGCTGGTGCCAGAGTGGCTGTCAGCTCAGTTGCCTGTTAGGGTTGCTGCTAGAGTAAGTTAAAGTTTCTGGTGCCTCAGCCACTTTACGTTCATTCTTCGCTATAGCAAGCAGATCCAATCTGTTATGGTTGGATGTCTGAATAAAATTTTCTATATTAAGTTAAGATAAAATGTATGAGAATGATACTGAAGATTTGCATGTTTGTCTCCTAGACTATCTCAGGTGATCTACAGTGGATTCAGAATTATCTGAGTATATAATAACACAAACCATTGAAAGTTTAGAATCTGGACAGTTTGTGGGTCTGCTGTATGTTTATTTATTGGGCCACAGAGATATTGAGAGGCCATCATTAAAGAGGAAGCGTAACTAGCGAGGGGAGTGAAACTTATGTTGCGGTGCATTTTGCAAAAGAGGTGGTTTTGTGGCTACTGGTTATGGAGTTGAAAGAATAAGCACCTATAACAAAATAAATCGGTTAGGACCCCCTTTCCAATTGGAAAAGGGCTTTTTTTGTAAAAGGAATGCACTCAGCTCTAGCCACTGATCTTCACTTAATGCTGCTGCACTATCATTTTTAGGATGAGCTTAGCAGACCACAAGCGCTGCGCTTCGACCTGTTGTAATCTACTCTGTGTGCTTTAACCATGCACATCTCACACCCATCACTTTCATTCGTTCCTGGGCCTGCCTTTCAAAATTCCCTTGATTTCCTAAGTAAATGCTTTACCTTTGTCCCACCTTGAGGCTGCTTTGTTACGCCTTGCAGACTGACCCTGTTACATGGATTATTTTATGATTAGCCAGATACCTTAGTGCGGTACACTATTTTGTCTTTTGCTTCATGCTGCGTGACCCTATGTTGTTTTTTTTCCTTCCTTATTTTGGGCATGCTGCTGCTGCTTCTTTGTGGTGTCTGCACACAAAGGCTGAAAGCTGGAGGGGGATTTTTTTAAATGTATTTAATATTTTATTTTAAAAGGTTCATATAGAGCAAACTCGATCGGAGGAGCGCTGAAGTTTCATATATCACTTTACATGACTATGTGGTTTCATATAGCGCGACCTCAACCAGAGGACCACTTTACAAGAGTAGCAATTTAAAAAATATACAAGCTGGAGCATTTACAAAACAAAAACATGGAAATCCTCAAAGCTGATTTCACGGCACAAAGGAAGAGCCTATACTATAATATTCACTGCACTCGGGAAACTCGCCCCATAATGCTTTGCAGGGCATTCCTTTTACAAGATATTTTTGCACATACCTCACCATGTGGTGGTCCTACAACACTGGGACCACCACCAAATTGTTCCACATGAGCACTCTTTCTATCTAGATCATCCATAGGACCCCACCCTAGGTACACCACAAAATAGTAACCTCTCCAACCATTCAGTGTAATGTTAAGCTTTCTTGTGGCTGGAACTTCTGTGTTACAGCTGGGAGCTGTTTGTGTTTAGCCTGTTTTTTAATAATATTGCAGTAGGCCTGCTAGGCTTAAAAATGTGTAAAGCACTATGCTCTCTAGGGGCTACATATATGGTTATGCTGTATTACTTTCTGCCATTCTGTTTGCATGTTGTTATGCCCTCTAGCGACGGAATATATGGTTACATGACCATGTTTCTTACCAATACTATTTTTATTATGGTGTCCTCTAGAGGCTGTTCTGAGCATTACAATCACGATACTGCAATATCTGCTGCACTTGGAAACTCGCCCCATAATGATTTGCAGGGCATTCCTTTTACAAGACATTTTTGCCCATAACTCACCGTGTGGTGGTCCTACAACACTGGGACCACCACCAAACCGTTCCACATGAGCACTCTTTCTATCTAGATTATCCATAGGACCCCCACCCTAGGTTCACCACAAAATAGTAACCTCTCCAACCATTCAGTGTAATGTTAAGCTTTCTTGTGGCTGGGACTTCTGTGTTACAGCTGGGAGCTGTTTGTGTTTAGCCTGGTTTTTAATAATATTGCAGTAGGCCTGCTAGGCTTAAAAATGTGTAAAGCATTACGCTCTCTAGTGGCTACATATATAGTTATGCTGCATTACTTTCTGCCATTCTGTTTGCATGTTGTTATGCCCTCTAGCGACGGAATATAAGGTTACATGACCATGTTTCTTACCAATACTATTTTTATTATGGTGTCCTCTAGAGGCTGTTCTGAGCATTACAATCACGATACTGCAATATCTGCTGCACTTGGAAAGTCGCCCCATAATGCTTTGCGGGGCATTCCTTTTACAAAAACATTTTCCCCATAACTCACCGTGTGGTGGTCCTAGGACAATGGGACCACCAGCAAAATGTTCAGCATGACACATTCTTTCTGTCTCCCTGCACTAACTTACCTCTTCCACAATTCAATGTCTTATTAAGCTCTCTTGTGGATGTAACTTTTATTTTACAGCTGGGAGAGGTTTGTGTGTTATAAGGTCCTTGTTTGTAATTGTATTGCAGTAGGCATGAAAATGTGTAATGCACTATGCTCTTTAGGGGCTACATATATGGTTATACTGCATTATTTTTTGCCATTATTGTTTCATGGTGTTATGCTGTCTAGGGTCTGCCTGTATGGTTACATGACCATGTTTCTTACAAATGTCAAGATACTACAATATTTGTAGTATTCAGGTTGCAGGGTATTCCTTTTACAAAACATGTTTTGCCCATAACTCATCGCATGATCTGCTGTTTCTTTCTAGTTCATCTCTGAGTCACCACACTGGGTTGGGGACCCCAAACATTAATATAAAAAATATAATAAATAATGGCAATATTTTCATTTTTTGCTGCAGAGAGAGGAAGAAGGTAAATGGAAGTGCTTTAGTTGAATGAAGGGCCACTGGAATTATTTGGCAGAGAGGACCAAATTATGCGACAGGGTTGACCAATTTATGTGGCAAGAAAAGTTCATTTATGCATTTACAATGCGAATAGCTCTAACTCAAGCAAATGTGATACCTATTGCATTGTAAATGCTTGTTTTAAATCCGTTCTTCCTCTTTGGCATACCATGGTGAATAGAGCTTGGCTGGTGAAGTGACTGCCTTGCACATCTTCTTTGTGGCTGACTGTGCTGTGCTGGATGAACTCTGTTGTTTTGTATTGTTCCCTTGGTGTCTCTGCACATGGATTGTGGAAATAAAACAGCCCCATGCTTTTGGCAACATTAATACAATACACCCAGTGCGCAAAGTTTTTGTATGTAAAAATCTACTACCTCAACACAGGTTTTAAGTGTCTTTCATAAAGAAAGTACATAACTATCAATACTGGATGATAAAGAACAGTTGCTTGATTCTGCCAACAGGGGCCAAGCCCTATTGCGTTGCTGGCCCTATTAATAGCATTTTATTTTATTTTTTGCGGTTTTTACATAGCTCAACATCAACCTGATGGTATAAGAGAGCTTTACATGGGTCTCAGTTACATTACACAATCATTCTGGTTTTATTTTTTTAGTCAGTGGGAGATTAAGTGATATGCCCACAATCATAGGATGTTAACACCACCCTCCGAGGGACCCTTGTCTAGAGGACTCCACAGCCCACGACAGCAGTTCAGCAACTCCATCACCGACATCATCAGCACGCATGCTCTCACATCCACTGACTACATACTCCTTGGGGACTTAAACTTCCACCTCGAGAACACCAACGACAACAACACCGCCACCCTGCTCGACAACCTCTCCAACCTCGGCCTCAAACAGCTCGTCATGACACTGACCCACTCTGCAGGACTCACACTCGACCATATTTTCTCCACCAGCAATCACGTCTCCTTCAGCCACACCACGAACTCCACTGGACAGATCACTACTGCATCCTCTTCTCCTTCAAGAAACCCACAACACACCACCACACACAACGGATCCCCCACCGCAGTTGGAACAATGTCACTGAAGACCAACTTATCGCGACCCTCTCCCGGAACCCACCCATCGACACCACCGACACTGATGCAGCTGCCCGCAACATCAGGCAATGGGTTGACACTTGTGCCAATACTCTCGCCCCAATCAAGAATCCCCTCCTACAGATGCACCGACAGGAAGGCCTTCTAGTTTACTTCTGACCTCTACAAATCTAAGCAAACCTGGAGAAGACTCGAAAGAAAGTGGCGCCAAGATCAGACTCTGGGCAACCACAAAGCCTTCAAAGCCACCATCCACAGACACTACCAAATCATCTGAGCCCCCAAGAGAACCGCCTTCAAAGACGAATCAACAACAACGTACACAGCCACAAGGAACTCTTCAACGTCGTGAACGAACGCTCCAACCCCAGCTCCAACGACATGCCACCATCCCAAGACCTCTGCGACTCCCTAGCCTCCTACTTCCACTGCAAGATTGCAGACATCCACAACAGCTTTCAGCACCCAGACCCCCCCCGGCAACTACCAACACCACAGATTCACCTCCCACCAACCTCCTGCTCTCCTGGACCCTCGTCAACAACAACTACACCATTGAAATCGTGAACACCATCCACTCCGGCTCTCCATCTGACCCCTGCCCTCACCACATCCTCAAAAAACCAAGTTCCGTCATCACACCTCAACTACGGAAGATCATCAACAGCTCATTCGAGTCTGCCACCTTTGCGGAGAGCTGGAAACATGCTGAGATCAACGCCCTCCTCAAAAATCCCAAGGCAGGCCCAAAGGACCTCAAGAACTTCCGGCGTATCTCCCTGCTCCCCTTCCCGGCAAAAGTCATCAAGAAGGCTGTCAACAGACAACTAACCCGCTTCCTCAAGGAGAACTGCACCCTGGACCCTTCCCAATCCGGATTCTGCAGCAACCACAGTACCGAAACTGCCCTCATCACCGCCACCGACAACAAAACGATACTGGACAATGGCGAAACCGCAGCCCTCATCCTCCTGGACCTCTCGGACGCGTTCAACACCGTCTGCCACCACACCCTACGCTCACACCTCAGCAATGCAGGAATCTGTAACAGAGCCCTGGACTGTGTCACCTCCTTTCTCACTGGCAGAACCCAGAGAGTCTGCCTCCTCCATTCCGCTCGGAGGCCACATAAATCATCTGCGGCGTACTCCAGGGTTCGTCCCTCAGCCCAACCCTCTTCAACGTCTACATGGCCCCGCTCACTAACATCGCCCGATCCCACAACCACAACATCATCTCATATGTCGACGACACCCAGCTGATCCTCTCCCTCACCAAGGACTCTGCCAAGACCAACCTCCACGAAGGCATGAAGGCCATCGCCGAATGGATGAAGAGCAGCTGCATCAAACTCAATTCCAACAAGATGGAAGTCCTCATCTTCAGCTCCACCCCCTCCGCATGGGATGACTCCTGGTGGCCTGCCACTATTGGAGCGGCTCCGACTCACACCGACCACGCACGCAACCTAGGATTCATTTGGACTCCTCGTTATCCATGACCCAGTAAGTCAATGCCATCTCCTCTTCCTGCTTCAACACCCTCTGCATGCTCTGAAAGATCTACAAATGGATAACCACCAAAACCAGAAGAACAGTCACCCAAGCCCTCTTAAGCAGCAAACTGGACTATGGCAATGCCCTCTATGCAGGAACCACGGCCAAACACCAGAAGAGGCTGCAACGCATTCAGAACACCTCTGCATGCCTCATCCTGGACAGCCACTGCCACATCACACACCACCTGAGAAACCTGCACTGGCTTCCAGTCAACAAGAGAATCACCTTCAAACTCCTCACCCATGCTAACAAAGCACTGCACAACACTGGACCAGAATACCTCAACAGACGGCTCTCCTTCTACACCCGACTTGGCATCTCCACTCTGCTGACCTTGCCCTCACAACCGTTCCACGCGTCCGCAGAACTACAACCAGCGGTAGATCCTTCTCGCACCTCGCAGCCAAAATGTGGAACACTCTTCCCACCCACCTGCACCAGACCAAAGACCTCCTTACCTTCAGGAAACTTCTTAAGACCTGGTTGTTCGAGCGGTAGCAGCACCTCTACGCCCTTTTGTCCCCCCCTCAGAACCTTGGGACCCTCACAGGTGACTAGTGCGCTTGACAAATTCCTGATTGATTGAATGATATATCTCAAGAAGTATGAAGGAAACATTTGTTAGAACATATAGATCTGTGCAGAAATGCTACAAAAAGTTGTTAAAAGATAAGAACTAACACAAAGGATACAATTGCTGGCAAAAATAAGTGAGACAGTAAATGAGGCGATGTAGAAAATTTAAAGGAATTGGTATCAAAGGCATCTGGTCAGGGAAATATAGAAACTATAGTGATCCTGAGGCAAGGTTGTGTGATCTACTTGCAGATGTTATATTTTGCACTGGATTAGGGAAAACTGACATATACCATTGTGTTTTACTAGTTAAGATTACTTATCATTAACTTAATGATATGTTTGTAGGCCTAAATCAATTACTGCACATAAATGTGACTTTGCATTCGAAGCTTGCACATAGAAATGCATTAGTTTAAACTGCTGACGGGCACATAACTTTAACTTTTTTTCCTTCCTTTTCCCTCTCTTTCCTCTTTGTTAGTTATGACCTGTGTCATGGTCATGAGTATATATTTTTTCAAGACGCAAATGTCTTATTCCAACAGTAGAATGATAGAGAGAATGTAAGGTCGTAGCTATTTACACATTTGACCCATGTAAATGGCTCTGTAATGTCAGATTAAGCTTAAAAGTTGTTTCTTTATGTATAGGCTCAGTTACAGGAAGCATATGGGAACAGCAGTGATTTTACTGTGAAATGTAGTGTACTTATCTTGACTTGTTATGTCTTATGGAGTGAGAACCAGAGAGAAAAGAGTATAATATTGAAAATGTTGCAGAGAATATTTAAATTGTATCTTGTGTTTAGGATGTAAATCAATAGACGCTTTCCTATTCTCATCAATACATTGTCATTTCACTGGCTGAAACCAGAAGTTATCTTCACAAGACTCACAATTTGTTTGTTTCCTAGTATTGTATAAATGAGTGTTCTCCGGCTGGACAATAGTCAGACTTAAAGACTCTTCCAGACACTTTTAGATGATAGACACTATCAGACACTATCAGACTCATGCTGGGACTCTCTTAGACAGTCTAAAGAGCACTTTACTCGGGTACTTTTTGCTTTGACTCTTTGCTGATGCATCATGGAATCACTCTGAGAGCTACTTAATTCGTCTCAGATTTGATGGTATTGAGACTTTAAAAAGTTTCTTGAACCCCTCTGCATGGGAAGTTCTATTAAATTTTTATGTTTTCCCATTACCTTTATGGAATGTGCTTCATCCATTTTTCCCTAATTTTATATAGATGAATTGCTAATAAAAGAACCTAATTACTAAAAGATTAAATAACAACTTTAAATAATCCCACTCTCATTATTGATATAATTGCAAACTATTGTAAATGTTGTTTTATTGTTCATCTTCTCTTAGCTACCTTAAATGTCCTACCTATTGGCCAAGCGGGGTGTGGGAACTTCAGGTTTCAGAATAGAATGGTCAATGGTAATTGGGGCTCCCAATAGCCCTAGCCACATGTTGTCACCATATACAAGTTTTGTGATTACTTTACTGCTTTTAATATTAAAATAATCATTAAAGCTCTAAGGAGGAGACATTCTGGATGACTTAGTAAAAATCCTAGTTTGGTGGGCAAAATCATTCCTCCTTTCCTTAAACAGATTCCTGTTGCAGGGTATATCCAGACACCCTGGAAGGGACCCATATGTGAGCCCATATTTTTAAAGGGCAACAGAAAGAAGCCAAGCACATGGGGTATTAAATCTTTACTGGACTCCATAGAAATATTATTGTTGTGCCTGGTGCTATGAAGGTTAGAAAATGATTTCCACAGCTAACCTGCAGCTTCCTGAAAAAGAAGGGTTCCGACCTGTACATGGATACTAGATTGGGCTTTATACTTTTCTGTGTAGAAGGGAAGTCCATTGGAACATATTTTGCAGACATCCAGGTCACCTATGACTGGGTCAATAGAACCGTAACTTGGCAAAGCTCAAAAAATGTGTTTCATTTGGATATGCGTTGAGAATAATAATAGTTTTACATATGAATAACTGGATCCAAGTAAAACGTAGCACAGGAGGACTGATTATAAAAATCATCCTTTTTTAAAATGGTCTAGAGCAGGGCTGTGTCTTGGCGATAGCCCTTTTAAATGAGTTTTTATCTGATTTGACAGAGCATGTGCTGAGGGCAGTATCATAACTCCCAGGGTAGGAGGACAGTATGTCAAAGCACTCATGCAAGCAGATAACCTTGCTCATACTCCACTAGGTCTTCAAATACAACTTGGAACACTATAGGAATGCTGCCATGCAAAGAAGATGGAGTTTGATACTGATCAAAGCAAAATGTTGATTCTGTAAATGAAAAACATACATTCTCTCTTGGGGACTCAGAAGAAAAGTGTGAAGATAATCAAATTAAATTATACTAGTAATGGCATTACCCACCACTGCAGCTCTTGTTGTATTAAAGGAGCCATAGGAATCACAATATCATATTCTTGAGGGGTGAGAGACTAATAGGCCAAAGGATGCTAGAAGAAGGTCCTGATGTGACTTCAGGACAAGGACACTACTTTTTATAGAGGCAACTGCTTCCCTTTGTACTCTCAACCAGTTCCTTCCCGGGGCTTGGACCTTCTCCAGTAATGATCTTAGCAGAGATGTCAATTTCTGTATGCTGACTGAAGAAGAAAATGTGTCCCTAATTGATGCATAACAAACCTTAGATAAATCAGATGTTGTGATTTCTTACAACCGATCAAGAATCTTAAGTAACGGACCATTCGAGCCACCTGCTGCACATTCTTGGATCCTATTGAAAAAATAGGAGGCACAAATCAACCAATCATCCAATAAGGGAATACTCTAATAAAATGTATTAGACTCACCAGATGGGTTAATACTTTAGGAAAGACTGAATGGAAGAACTGCAATGGAAATTTCTGTTCCAGAACAGAAAAACAAAGATACCTCAGAGACTACATTGGCATGTGCATGTAAGCATCTTTCAGGTCCAAAGACATCTCTTACTGGGCAAAGCCAAAATTGCTTGAAGGGTCGTTATTCTGAAGAGAGTGCAGGGAATGAGACATTGAACACATTCAATTCTGAGATAGGACATATTTCCCCTGATCATTAACATATGAAAAAGAGAACTGAATAGCATCTGTGAAGGAATTTGGCGTCCGGAACTGGACTTTGAAGGAAGGTCTTGTACACCCTTGAGCAGGGATTTGTACTTGAGAGCACAAGAAATCATGGGAGTGTTTCAAATATTCTGGGGCAGATTCTCTACAAAAATAATTTTATAGACAAGTTGTAAGACCCCAAAATCCAAGAGTCTGAAATTGCAAAGTTTAAAAGCTTGGAAAAATCCCAAAGTCCTCCTCCCACACTCCCCACACACCCTTGTCCATCACATATTCATGCTTTTGGTGGTGTAGAATGGGACATAGAGATTCCCTGAGCCCAAGAAGTGTCAGCAAGAGAGGCTCCCATCTGAAACCATCCCTCAAAATGTATTGTTTTTCTGTTCCACAGGGTCCATAAGCTCCTCTGGAACTTCCCTCATATCCTGTACCAACAGGGAGAATGGGAGTCCAACTTCTGGCCTTCAGCAGATCTTTTGATCCTTTCATCAAGTTAAGTACCATTCAATGTGGCTTCAGTGAATGACAATGGATTTAAGGGAAATGTCCACCTTCAATAACTGCATCCATATTTGACAATGGGCTGCAATGGCTGAATCAGTTGCTGTGGCAGCTGCACTTAGAAAGTCAATAGATATCTTAAAGGAATATGAACTGTTGCTCCATGATCAACAGGATGGAAGCCCAATATACTGTTGTATACTCTCAGTGATTGACTACAAGTCTCAAAGCAATGCTTAAGCCATGTATGTTGTGTACGTATGAGCTTAATTGGACAAACTAGCTTCATAATAGGATTTCTTACTGTAATCTTGAACTACTTATCGTTGAAATTGAAAGGTGGATTAACCTCAGGAATTATCAATAATGGGATTATAACCCTGCAATAAGGGACTCTCCCTTCACTACAGGTGGGAATTCCTCCTGGAGCCCTTGTAGCAGGTATGTTTTGGACAGGCTTCTTGGAAAAAACAGGCTTTTCAAACTTCTTCCATACCCTATACAGGAGCCTTTGAACAGCACTGTGCAAATAGAGGCTCTCAAATCAGAAGCTCAAAGTATTGGGTCAGTGAATTTTATTTGTTAACTGATTTCTCTACATTTGTACGATGAAACAGAAATGTTGTGTGTGTTTCTTTTCCCCTTTGATTAGGTTTACTTTATACATCGGTTTCTAATGTGTTTTTATTTAGTTTTTCACAGACGTTATTTAGGGAGCATTCACATGTTCCATTATTGACTGCTGTCTTAGGTCAGCCAGCAGTCTAGTTGCCCCCAATTCATGATGCGCATGCTTTTGTCATCTATATAGTAATACATAATGTGTTCTCTGGAGAGAAAGATTAGACCACTGGTAATAATTCTAGAAAATGTAAAACTCATTGTTGAAACTCTAACACAATTTGCACACATCATTCAACTACATACATTTGTAAAAGGAAACTGGTCAAAACCTCAATGAAAAGGGTCTGGTTTAACCACAAAGAGTCTCTACTTCAACTTAAATCCAAAAAGTAAATCTATTCCTCTTACCAGTTTACTCAAATACAGCAAAAGAGGTAATAAAGAAAAGCATCCAAAAAACTGAAAATTGGTCACTAACTTTCCCTTTCAGACTCTCCTTTGTTCAGAAGAGGCAAGAATATCCACCAGTTTTAGTAAGGGAAGCAAGAAAACCCAAAAAGAAAGATTTGACCAATTTGCTAGATTTAGCACCAGTGCAAGAACACCACAAATGCAGTCACTGTATTATTTGCCAATTTATAAGTAATTACAAATAAATCATCCTTAATGGTACCAAGATGCCTCAAAAAGTTATTTCTAATTGCAACACACTAAACTTGGCATTATGTATATTTTGCCCATGCAACAGATATTACATAGACAAATGACCAAAACTATAAAAACTATCTTACAACTAAGGTCTAGAATTAGATGTCACACACAGGATGCACCAGTAGTTCATCATTTTATAAGTTCAGTCATAATAAAGAGGACATCAGATTGTCTTTGCTCTTTGCACAATTCAAGGTTAAAGGTTTGGATCAGTTAAATTGCCATTAACAAGTTCAAAAGCTAAATTCATTGAAAATTTCAAACCAGCTATAAATGGCCTCAATAAATTACCGCAATAAATGACCACAATACATTATGGACCTGAATGCAAAAATATATTTAAATCTGCATAACATGAGAATGTTTCCTTTTGTTTATTCTCCCCCAATGATTTCTCGAACTGGGCAGGCTTTCACTTGCTGGGGAAGGGTTCCACATATTTACATGCTATATCTTGTGAGCATTATATTTCAAGGTCCAAAGTGATTGCCCTCTGCATCAAGATTCCTTATCACTACTCTTTTGTCCTCATATGCCACCGGACACAACTGCCACACCCTCAGGTGCCCGTTGACCGTCTGCTGATTCGACAGCCCTGAGTTTGAGATATTAAGACTAAGAGGTGCTGCCGGGGGGGGGCATACCAAAATGAAAGCAGGCCTCCTTTCACTAAATCTCATCTCATGATGGGGCTGATCAGAACACATAACTTGATGTATCCATGGCGAACCACTAAATAGACCTTTACATTCTCTTGCCAAAAGGTGTCTCTCCTGCAGGGTAATGATGTGAGCCTGACAGTCCTTCAAATATTGACAGATTAGAGTATTTTTTTCTTCTACCTCAAAAGCCTCTGACAGTCCATCATAGAACACTACCACTCTACCTGCACACATTCTATCAAAGTTCCCAGAAACCCACCTCCCACATAGTAGTCTGTTCTACTTATCTACTGACATACTTGTTGCGGCTGTCCTTACAAAAACCTACGACTCCTGTGGCTCCAACATTTCTAAAGCAGCCTTTAGGACAATTTTCACCATTTAACCTTTTTTTGATCTTTTGCCCTTTTTTTACCCTCTCCAACCCCACCCCCTGGGGAACCATCCCACTACAGATAACAGCAATCCACTATGCCATTTTTTAGCCCGATGTAGTGAGGGAGAAAAATCCAACACCAAAAGTGCTTAACCAGCCTCAGCTCATCAAGGATGGCTGCTATACCATGAAAACTATGAGGGAAAGGGATACCAAAATCTAACACTAATATAAAAAAGGGAGGAAAGAAGGGACAAAGCGGGGGGAGTACAGCAGGGGATCAAAACAGGAAGAGTGCCAAATTAACCCTCAGGGGGGAGTCTGCATCTTCTTTATGAGGTCTTCAGTATGCTCAACACTCCTAACAATATGCATTTTATTATCCCACATAACTTTGAGCATGGCAGGAAACCTAAGCTGGACCTTCGCCCCTAGTCTCGTCATCACCCCTTCTTCTGCCCCAGCTCCCACTGCTGCTGCTCTGTGACCCTACAGATAGCTGATCTAATGGCATATGTAAACCCGTAAGCTTCTAACTTCCCTTGTTTTAATGCTGAGCCCAAGATCTGCTCTTTTATGCTATAAGGCAGGAAGTTGAGCAAAATCTTTTTGGGCTTACTTTGCCCCACTCAGCAACTGAAGGGGTCTCTATGGATCCTTTGTAACTCTCTCTCCACGTCCACCTCTACATGACCTTTTAGGACCCTTTCCCTAAGGAGCTTGATCATCAAACCCTTCAAATCACTCCCCTCCAACATCTCAGGGATATTGAAAATCTGCAAGTTGTTCCTCCTGGAGTGACTTTCAAGGCATTCCATATCTTCCTCAACAGTTCGGCACTGCAATTAAAGGGTTCTTAAGTTGTCCAAGTTTCTCTTGACCTCTTGGTCCAACCTCTCGACACTGAACTTTGGTCCTCTCACAAACCCTGTCAAACTTCACCTCAAGGACATGATAGATCCCCCCCTTATCTCTTTCTGATTAAGCTCTGACATAGCAAAGCCTTTATGCATCTCTTGACACAAACCCAACAAGATTTGTTCAAATTTGGCAACCTTAAAGCCTTTGCTTCCTCTTGGCCTTGAACAGGGACA